>NW_008794371.1:1405940-1409777 GCF_000699145.1 Aptenodytes forsteri | reverse complement strand
GGGGTGTGAGGCTGGGCTCTGCAGCCTTGGCAAACCGCCTGTATCTTAAACTCATTAAACCCTAAATATCGTGTAAGTAAAGAACTGGTTTAAAATACAAGAGCGCTTTGGGAGCAGCAACTCACAAAGCTATGGCTCAGCACCAATTTCTCATTAACTCCTCAGACACAGAGCACTTTTCTGCAGCCACTCCACAGAAAGCAGAATGCCTGCTTGTTCGCCTCACTGAGTGTGCTACTACAGTATAATATTTTTCCATCTGCATGGTCCAAACCTTTCACAGAGCTTATGAAACATATTCCAACTTTCTTGCCCACATTTTGTTGGGTTATTTTCTTGGCTTTAACTGACCCTCTTGTCCTTTTCTACTGTTCTCTCAGTTCTGCAACTTATTTCCTTTTCCTTTTTATAGTAGGACATTTACACTAGGAAACAGTGTTTGATCGTTTTGTGATCATGTTCCTTCCTACTCTGAAATCCCTCATTTTTACCACTTTTCTTGTCTTGTTCACCCTTTAGGAGTGTCCTTGTCCTTACTCTGCGCTTTGACAGGAGATTGCTGATGTGTTGGGAAAATAGTAAGCACTGAATTTATAACCAGAGTGAATCTATGTCAATAAGATCTTATTAATCTTTGTCTGATATTACATGGGGCAAGGATGCATGCTTTCACATGGGATCTGTCAGCGGTATCACTGTGTGTTTAGCAAACTTCATAGGGATTAGTTTGCTTGTAGTATGCTGCTTAACTCCTGTCTCAGTTTGTATCTAGGCGATTATTAATTCTCTCTTTTCCCATTTTTGGATGAAACAGGCAATAACTATCCTTTCTGTATAATAAGCAATGTAGAATATAGAGTAATATTTTATAATAAAAATGGAAGTGAAACTGTAAATCCAAGCAGAAGTCATTAATGTAAAAATGAACATTGAAGAAATAGGATTTCTTAAAGACGCTTGCAGCTGGAGAGTTGAACTTTTTTGAGGGGAAGACAGTGAAATAGCATTGCAAAATAGGTTTTCTAATGTACACTGAAATGTATTCTCATTACTATCTTCTCTATTTGTTCTGGTTTGGATGGCTCTCCACTTTCCCTCATCTTCTTTCGGTATTTTATTTGCTAAGTGAAATGGAAAGATTAACCCCCAAAATCCCCACCCCACAGTTAAATTCCAAGGAAGGTCTGAGGTCTTACTTTCCCTTCTGGCACAGCAAATGGCGCATCGTTCATACATTAATATTCCCAGCTACACCCTTTTCCAAGCTGAGATACAATGAGGTAGTACTAGAGAGTAAATTGCCCATTTTGCAGCATGGACAAGTTTAATTAAATATATTTTACTGTCCTCAAAGATTTGAACTTCATTTGTACTTGCTTTTGTAATCAGTCACAGCCTTACTATTTCTTTTAGAGTGCATTTTTTGTTGGAAGAGTGCAATACTTGGGGGCTGCAGCTCTGAAGGAGTGCTTTAGTGCTTTCTAGAAATACACTTTTCATAATAGGACTTATTTTCATAACTGAGTTCATTGAAGAAAAAGATTGGCATAAACTGCTACAGTGCACCTTCTTTTAAAACATTCTTTTTTAACTGTCATTTTGGTTTAGAAAAAGAAAAAAAGCTCAATGGGCTGAAAGTGCTAGTCAAACGCACTGTCAGCTAGACTGATGTGAAGCGGTGCTGACATTTTTTGTTAAAAACCCCCCAACTTTGTTTAATGAATTTTGAATGTAAAAGAAAAAAAGACACTATAGGGTGATCAGCGAAATGCTGAATACAGTAAACATCTTTCATGACAAAGAATACAAATACCCTGCAGATCTGCTTTCAATAGCAATTACTAGGCTCCCTGCTTTCAATAGTTAATACCGAGGCCCCTCTCTCACCAAGCCTTAGTGGTAACAATCACAAGCCAAAGCTTAAAATGTTGACATGCTAAGCACATTTAGAAAAACCTATGTCTGCATTCCCTATGGATGGTGTAGCATAACTGTCTAACACCTAAAGTGCAGCAAATAAGAACAAAATGAACTGAGCTAATCGCCTCATCTCCTGAAAAGTTGTATGTAAGGGTAATGAGCTCTCTCTTAGATATTCCCCTTCTCCCTTGCATGATGTCAGTGGACCTGTAGATGGTCCATATATGTATTTACACCCTAACAGGCTATATGTCTCCACTGGAAAATATTTAGGAAGAATATCTCTATTAGAAAAAAAATTGAAAGCTGTTGAGAGAGGCATTTGTACTATGCTCATTCATGCCAGCTGCTGGGATCAGGCATCATCATCATGGATTGTAAAAAAGTGTATCAGCAGAGGTCTGGAATGAAACTTTTGGAGAAACAGTGAAAATGATAAATTGGTGCTGGGGGAGAGACATAAAGAGGAAATGCAAAGGAGAAATTAATATGCTGAAGATTCTGAACCGATATCTAAAGAGAGTGATGAGAGGCAGGCCAGGATTAGTAGATTTCTGGAGCAAAACTCTGAAATTTGATAGTCTGGAAATACCATATTTTCAAATGAAAGCTGACATCCTTTCCCTTCTTTTCTTCCCTTTAACCTGGCTGGGAGCTGGTGTACAGGCAGGATTTGAAACATGGCAGAGAAGTTACAGAGCATTTGCTGAGCTGGTTTTGGCCAACTTACAAGGTCAGTTAATCCTGACATGAAAAAGGACAACATCCATTACATCCTATCCACTGAGTCAGACCAACGGCTTTCAGTCTGCGGTTTGAAGACTTTACTCCTGGCTCTTTTTCCATAGGACTCCATGGCAAATGATTCTGGAGTATAAATGAATTTCTATCTGTACTACAATCTGTGTGTGATGGGGTCCACGTGTCCACTGAAACTTTTTTAGGGGTCTTCAACTGAAAAGGGCTGAAAAAGCTTTGCAGTAGGCTTTTAAACTTTGCCCAGCACTTAGGTGTCTGATGACGATGGTTCCTGGAGAGCTGGGAGCTGTTTGTTGCCCACTGTCCTGGCACTGAAGACTGTTCCTGAAGCGCTGCGGTTTGCTCACGTTATTCAGAATTGGCTTAGGATTTGCAACACCTCAAGGAGAAGCAAAGTCCCAAAAGTGGGAGTGGACTTTCTTCTGGCTTGATTCTGGAGAGAAAAGTGGCTGGTGGATTTTGTGCTAGTACTGCAAGATGGAGGTTGCGAGCATAAGTCTAACCCATTTGGTTCCCTACACTGCTTTTACAGCCCTGCTGCAAACAAGCAAGCGTGTGTGTGACTCCTTAGGGAGTTAGTGTTGTTGGGTTTGCATGTAAACTTTTGCCTGAGAGATAATGGCAAAATAAATTAATTAATGTTTCCCTGGCCCTCAGTCTCCGAGCCAGACAATTTTCCTTGCTGTAGCCAATGGGATTTTCAGCTATTTGCACTCAATGAAGTGTCTTCAGTTTTCTTGAGAATGAAGAGGGCTCTTGCAAAATTTAATAGCACATAGGTTAAATGGGAAAGAATCACAGTGATGGTAGGAAAAGACATGATGCCGATGAGCTTGATAAGAGATATGTACAGGTGCTTTAAAAGATGATAGGAGTATTAAACAACTACTTCAGCCTTACAGTATTCTGTTTACACGACTAGTTTTCCCCTTGTCATACTTAACAGTGGCTAGTTGTCAGAACCTGAGTAGGTTTTCAGGGCACGTTTTGCCGCAGGTGACATTGTTTGTACTATTTTCTGTCAACAATAGTTACAACACAGGGGGCGGGAGAAGAGTTTCCAGCGCTGGCATTGGTGGTTCAGTGGTAGAATTCTCGCCTGCCACGCGGGAGGCCCGGGTTCGATTCCCGGCCAATGCAGTTCTCGCTTTTTCCGCC
>NW_008794371.1:1384866-1405780 GCF_000699145.1 Aptenodytes forsteri | reverse complement strand
TTTGTGACCTGCGGTGGCGGCAGGGGGGGCTCCAGGGCGGGGGTGGGGGGGTATTGCCATATGGGCCAGCCTGCAGGCTGTGTGTGTGGGGTGCATCTATATGGGCCTGCCTGTGGTGTATCTATATGGGCCTGCCTGCAGTCAGTGTGTGTGGGAGGGTACATCTATATGGGCCTGCCTGTGGTGTGTGTGTGTGGCTATACCTATATGGGCCTGCCCGTGGTGTTTGTGGGTATATCTATATGGGCCTACCAGCAGTGTATGGGTGGTATATTGGGCCTTTAACGCCCCTATAATCAGCAGTGTGTTCAGGCATTCTGATGAGAAACTGAGGGGGTTTTTTTGTTTGCTTTAAAAATCTTGCTGAAGCATCTGTTTGGGCAAAAGGGGTCGTGGCTCAGCTTGAATCCCGCTCTCCGTCCCCATCTCCCCTGCCCCTTCTGTGTCCTCGCGCTCCCTTTCCTGTTCTGCCCCGGGAGGGGTGAAACGTGAATCCTCTGCTGCAGCTTCTGGGAGAGAGTTATTCCTGTGAGTGTCAGGAAGACGACTCATTGTAGGAGCTGAATATGGTGGAGAAGGAGGAAACCTAACGGGTGTGCTCCAGCAATTGCAAATACAAGAGACGAGTCAAAATTTTGGCTAGCTGGTAGTGCGTGGCAGTTACACCAGCCAGCCCCCAGGTTGCCGTCCCAGGCAGCAAGTTTTGTTGCTTTCCTACCCCGACAGCACTGTGCGTGCTTCTGTCTTGTTAGCATCACCTGGGCACAAAACAATAGGATTTGACCTATTTTGAAGCTTAGAAACTCATTCTCGTGAGTTCTGTGGAGCCCATTACGTTGTGTGGTTATATACGTGTACACAGCGCTGGTTTCTAATGAATGGGGGCATGGAGAATGCTCGTCCTGTGGGATGTATGTCAGCATCCACCAAAATCAGCTGAGCTACTGCAGTTCGTGTTATCCATGGATGCTTTATTATCATTAAATCTTCTATGCTATTATATATATTATCATTAAATCTTCTATATGTAAAATTTAAAAGCAGATAACAAATAAGACCCAGCCATTGAAATACGGGTTTGTATTACGTTAGCCTTAACGCGAGTAGCAGCCTGCAGGGAAATGAGCTGTTCTTGCTGTTGTATACTGAAAAATGCTGTGAAAACATACACAGGCTCAAAGTTACTGTTGCATGTGAGGAAGGATAGGATCTGCCCTGCTGAGAAAGATGCATTTGATATCTTTACTAGTAATGATATCAAATATCAGACTGTGATGCTGCTTGTACACCCGCTTGTTTTTTATTACCTTGAGTAGCCCAACTTATTTTACTGGTGCTGCCTCTTTTAGTACCAATAGGGAGCTGCATCAGAGGTAGAAGACCTGGGGTCTGAAGTCCGGAGCTGTGCAAGGGGGGATGTCCCTTGCGTTGGAATGGAACAACTTAGTCCATTTTGCACTTGAATTGCTGTTGGAATTTAATCTTCCTAATCTTGTACCTCCTGCCTGATGGCCTTCATAGAGGGAAGCTCTGCAACTAGGAAAACTTCTCTTAAGTTCTTACCGTGTCAGGAAGTATCAGTTACTAGAGAAAAGAACCCTCCAGGAAATATTGTGGTTTAAATATGCAACATATTTTAAGCAGTAGATTTAAAAACTTTGAAGCATCAGTGATACTTTTAGAGGTATGATGCCATATACTAAGATATTTTTTTATATATGCAGAAGACCTCAGTAATATTTTGGTTTAGACTAAAATTTTGGCAAATATTGCCTATTTAAAGATTCTAAAAAGTGTTTATACATTGGTGTTAACGTGACTTTTTTTTTTCCTTTCTGCTTAAGTCTTAATCTCATAAAAATTAAGCATACTGTTTAGTTGACTATTTAAAAATATACATTAGAATTCATTATTTATAATTTCTTGTTTTCTAAATGTAAAATTGATAGTTGATTCATGAGAGGACTGAAGAAAATTGTATTTCTACTTTATAAGTTCTGCAAAAGTTTTTGAAACTGGTCTTGTTTATCAGTTTATAATTCTGGTATTTCAGCACAACAAAAATTGTTGAAGATTTGAGACTGAATCATTTGCTATCCATTGTTAGAAGAAAAAAAATATTTTTCTGAATGACAAAGTGTTTTTGAATTAAAAAAGAAGTGATTGTCTTAATTTCAGATAGATTTCGCACTCGTTTACATAGTAATGTATTTATTCTACATGACCCTTTCACTTATTTAACAGAATAATTCCCTGTATAATACTTATATAGCATTATTATTTCTAACAAAGAATGTCTTTGATCGATAGGGATTTCTGTAGCAATAGCCTGAATGCAGACATTCTGAAGAATTGCACTTACCTAACAACAAAAGCTATGTGGTTTGTAAAACATGAATGAAAATTAACGCGCGTGTGAGCTCACTTGCTGAAGTTTCACTCGAGTCAGCGAGATGGAAGTTGAAGTTCATCTCAGCGTATTTTAGAAGGTCCTTTTCATTTAAAAACAATGGTAGAACCTGTGGAAGTTTGTGGATGCATTTAACTTGTTTGAAAGTGGTGACCGTGGCAGTTCTATTCAAACAGTTGACGGTGCTTAACAATACATTGTACCTTTTTTTTCTTTTTTTTTTTTTTTTAATAAGCTGCTGCGCAGACCTGAGAGGCCTTTTTTTCCTTTTGTATGGAAACTTTCTGTTGTTGTGGCTGCTGACTGCTCAGCAGAATGTGTTGTTCGGGGAATATAGGATGTTCTGCGTCAGTCTTTCTCCCTTTTTTTAATTTAAAAATATAAAATTACAATATCCGGTAATAATAGAGGTGTGATTAGTCTAAATATGTGCTTGACTCAGTGCATTCAGCCTACCAGCAGTGGATAACGATGCTTGCTTAATTGGGACAGAATTTGTAGGGAAGTATTTGGATGGTGGAAAATGAGAAACTCAGCCTTGCCCTGCTAATAAAGGAGTAGCCACATAATGATTCAAAGAATAAATAAAGAGGAGATGCAATAAGGTTTGGTTTGGTTTTTTTTTTTACTCAGTACAGTATGTGTAAATAGAGTGCCATATCTATATCTATACACACACACATATGTACATTGTACTAAGCGTAGTAATTATATTTTCTTTTTCCATACTCGTGACTAATAAATAAATAGTGTGTGTAATCTGAATGATTTTTCCTGTCAGTCTTTATTCAAATAAAACTGGAGGCCCTTTTTTGTAAGGAAGAGGCAAGGCAATTCGGTTTTAGTTTGTAAAATTGGGTGAGTGAATGAAATAGTGTGGCTGAGTAAAAAGTTTATGTTGTATAAGTGTATTATGATTTATGGGGCAAATAGTGCAAAATATGCTGTATATTTGTGTAATAATTATACTAACAATATGGAAAAATATTTTTCAGAGGTGGCAACAACTTGGTAATTGTATAATCACCAAAAATAGATTTATTGATGATTTTTTTTTTTTAACTTTATGAAAGTAGCGTCTGTTCTTTTAGAGTCTGCGTGACTCAGCAAAGAAAAATTTTAGGCAGTTTTAGAACATAAATTAATAGTTTTCATTTTTCCTTCTAGAAAAGATGCAAATGCCGCATTGCTAAGTAACTTTGAGGTAAGTTTATCTATGTCCTGGTTTTAAACCAGCAGTTTAAAGCTGTAATCACTCACTTGTATACTTTGGAAGCTGAAAATTGCCAGTGGCAGTCAGCAAGACCTGCATGTGATGCCCCCCCTCCCACATTTGATTTGTTATTTAAAAAAAAAGCTTTTTAAAAGCAATTAGTTTTCTAGAAAATTACTAGTTTTCACTAGTAATGGGTACTGTATTATTATTTGGTTGGTCCTAAATCTGTAAAAACAGATATAAATATGTTTTTCAAATAGAGGAGGAGCAGATCTTTAGAATGTCAGTAACTTTAACTTTACTGTCGTAAAGTTAAATGCTTTTACGTGTTGTGTTTACACTGTTGCAGTGTGGTTAGTTTGTTGAATCCTCTTGCGTGTGGTGGTTTGTTATTTAGGATTTGATTCTCCACATCTTTAAACGCTTGTGTATTTGGGCAAGTGCACTGGATTCACTGGTGCTTTGTATGATGTGTGATGCATCGGATCCTAAATCGGGAATGTTGACACCTCTGTAACTGGGCAGCAATGTCCAAAATCTCTTTTTTTTAATTTTGTCTTATGATAAGCCAATGTACCACCAAGTGTGTGACACGCTGATTGCTGGAGTCTCTTTAACATTGCAAATAAAAATTCTTGCAGAAAAATTCAGACATCTTTCACAGATGGCTGCTGCTAGAATCAATCTTTTGTATTTAACTTTAACCTTGTGATGTGCAGTATCATCTGAGAACTTATAACTCATTAATGCATGGTTTTATTAAAGCCAGTGCTACTGGAAATGCAGTCTTCCACCTCTGAATTCTCGACAGTATTTTTTTCAAAGACCTTGAGGTGTTTCCAAAGCAGTTTAGGTTATAGTAAGCATGAGGCAGTTTGCTGATCTGAGATGTGTTACTCAGGATAAACACGCCTAGAAGCCAGTGATGTACCTTGATCTGATGTCATGGGGAAGCTACAGTGCCCTGTCATAACAAACAATGAATATTGGCATACAAATAAACAAAAAACCCCTTATTTTCTAGTGTAGATAAGTTCTGAATCATTTTCCTCTCTCCTGAATAAAGGTATTTTTTTAGTGAGGTAGAAAGAAATGTAGTGTTCTTATTGGTTTAACTTCAACCAGGTAATGGAAAGATTTCGGTGCTTTGTTTATGAATGTAATTTTTTTAACGGTTTTAATAACCCAAGTGCTTTGTTTATATTGTTTTATTGCTGAAGCTTGAAAGTTGCGCAGCTGTTTCATCCTATTCTGAAAGAAATCTTGAAATGTTTTATCTTGAGCTGCATCTGTCTGCGTCCAGCAGAGCAACCATCTGGTGACTGTTAGAAGAGCTTTAATGAGATACTTGGAAGGAACTGTCTTGCCTAAGAAATAGATGATACTCCGTCAGCCAAACTAGTATTAAGTATCTGTTTGTTAAAAACATGTACTATTGCAGTACAGAAAATAGCAAGTATTTCAGAGATTATTTATTGCAAAATCATCTCTGCTTTCTTCTTCGTTTGCTGGGATATTTGTTGGAATCTAGGTATTACTGCCTGCTGAGGTTCAAGTGGTGGTGTCAGTCACATTATGTAAAATCTATAGGTGTCCTACAGGTATGGTCCAGAACAGGGAGAATTGCAGAATCCATTTTTCATGCTCTTCAGCCAGAACTTTCTTCAGCTGAGTCTTTTTGTTGGTGAATGTACCATGTGTGTTGAAAAAGAGCAAAAGGAAGTGGAAAGCGAAGTTACTGATGAGAGTGCTTATTTCTCGTTTCCCTTTCACAGCAGTTGGCATGCATGCAGCTTTTCGATCCTTTGCAGGAAGGGATCTGCAGTGTCTGCAGCTATAGGCTTTTGGTTCATGGCTTTTCACTGCTCTTCAAAGTACTGATTCCCCTAAAACTACAATCCCTTTCTGTTTGCTCCTCTTCCCAGTTGCAGTTTGACTGGCATAGCTAGCATTCTCTTCATCGAGGTAATATTTTGCATAGAAAGTGGTGTTTGAAAGGAGTGTTCAGGACTGACATGTTGTATGTCCTATGCCTACATTTATTCTGTGAGTTTGCAGTTGTCATTTTGTATCTCATCCCTGGCTATATTTTCTTCAAATACTTAATTAGATAAAAGTTCATAGCTTCAGTTTTGGCTTTCAAGTGAGGATTGACTACTGGTGGTTGATACACAAGGTGTTCCTTTTTCATAGAAGACAGTATAAAGTAATTGCAGGATTCATAGCTGGTAATGTTCTTATTTCTCACTGTCCAGAAATGTTTGTATTTTATTTCTGTGGACCTGTAAGTTTATAATGCCATTGGATCTGGATCTTGAATGAAGCTAGTTAAAAATTAGGGGATAAACAGTAAGAAGTGGTCTGTTGCTTTGCTGTGGTTATTGGCTCTGGATATACCGTAAAGCCTGAAGCAAAACATCTGAAGAAATTTCAACCTAATGTGATTTAATATGGGAATAAAAGAGTAACTCAACATTTTGCTGCGTATCTAGCTATGATGAATAAAGATGTGTTGCAACAGATTTGACAAAGCACAGTTGCAAAAATCAAAACATCTTCCTTGCCTTCAGACCTACCCTCTGAATCTCGTTCCTACATTAATATTCACTGCATCATAAATGTGAAGACAACTTTATTACATTCTTTTCGGGAATGTCTGCTTGTATTACATTGTGATGAAATAGGGAGCTAATTTAATCTTTGTGGCTTAACACACCATAACACCATGCTGGTCACTGTAACATATACCATTATGAATAACTCCACTGGAATTTACAATAGGATCACTAATCTCAGGAGCATCTATAGGTCAAGCCTTTATTTAGTTGGTTCCTGGCAGTGTGACAGTTGTAGAGTTTACTTTTTTTTGCAGATAATGTAAAATTACATCTCTGTGAGACAGAACAAATATCCATTTTAATATTATAGGTACATCTGTCATAACAAATCCAGCAGGGCCATAAACTTGTGTGACTTTTTGCTTCAAGCATCACTCATATTTAAATGGGAGCTCTGTGCCAGTACAGCAGTCTATGACCCAACTCTGTTCAGGACATGAGATAAGATAAACAAGTAGGATAGATTCATCCTGGCAGCTTCTCCTTTGGGGCTTTTGGGTAACATTTAACAAGTGCTGAAAATCTGTTTAAAATAGTCACAATTTTTAAAAAACTATTTACATACCTATTCATCATTCTGATGCCAAAATATTTTTCATTTCAATTGCCGGTGCATTCACCAAAGAAGCCACGCTTCTTGTTGTTGTTTGGTTGTTAGGATTTTGCATTGTTCATTTATGTTTTCCTGCTGTAATATTTTTAGGTAAAATACTCTCAAATGGTCTAAAACACTTTATTTTTTTCCCCAGGTGTTCCAGTTACTTACTGATCTTAAGCAGCAGCGCAAAGAGAGTGGAAAGAACAAGCAGAGCTCTGGTCAGCAGAACCTGAACACAATTGTGTATGAAGTGAGTAGCACTGGAAATTCCTTTGCAAATTAGCCCAAGCTGGAGTAATTCACATCCTTAGGTCTGTATATTAATAATTTTGTATTAAATTTCCCCTATTAAAAAACACAGTAATTTTTTTTTTGCCACTTTTCTGTGGTCAGTTTATTTAGGTTGTAGGCTAACTGCGCTGCCAAGGCAGAGGCATGCAGCTGCTCTTATTAAAATCTATCACAAAAAGAATAACCCCCCCTTCCCTTCTATTTTTACTGTTTGGGTGGGGGGGGGGGGTGATTCCAAATATTATATCCTTTTAAGACACAGGGCAGAAGAACTTGGTATCATATGATGAATTGATGATACCACCTAATCACGGTTTCAAAGCTGAGGCACAGGTATTTTCTTATTAATAGAATTAAACTAATAATTTCCCATTGAAATAGATTTTTTTTTTTGTTGGTTTTGGTTTTTTGTTGTTTTTTGTCAAAAGAGCAAGACATGGACAACCTGAATAACAAAATCACATGTACAGACAGCAACATCAGTTGGATGCCAGATTGGTAATAAATGTTCAATCTATTGCAAGGAAGAACTTTTAAAATCATATAATACAAATGTTAACATTCTAAATACCTCACATTAGCAACTTCATAATAGACTTGCAGTGTCACCTATTGTGCCTGTGTCAGAGAATTGCATGAGTAGCACCACGATTGGCAGCGAGTTGCAGGCAGTTTGCCTTGCTTGCATGAGTAATCCTGTTGAGCAGTGAAACTACTCATGTGAATAAGATTTGGCCTAGGCTTTGTTTTTGTTTTAGTTCTGGCTTTGTTTGAAAAGTTAGAGTGGTAATTCCTAAGCCTCATATTCAACAAAATAGAGGCTTACAAAAAAATCTAATTTAAATCTTCATGGAGACTAACAGTCTCTTCCTGTACCTCTTTGAAACAACTGAGAAAGATCCTGTAAGTATATTTTGTCAGAATACACCTTAAAGCTTTAATTGCCTTGTTATATTGCTACATGTTAAATACCTATAGGATGCTCGGTTTTGAGCATGGAGTGAAGCTGGTGTAAACTCTAGGTACATTTTCTCTATATTTGACTGAAAGAAAACCAGAATTTGATCTTGCAGGACTGTTTTTATTCACGCTGAGTATGTCTTCATGAGCTCTGTGCAGGCTTGTATCCATTGGTACTGAAATAACTAGATGAAGCTTGCTAAACTGGAGCTATGTTTTGCTGTATGTCTGGCATTTTAATTGATCTGAAATTGCCAAAAAAGACTAAACTGGAAAAGAAATTACTCCTATTGAACAATCTTATTACATGATAATATAATATCATGTAATAATATAAGATGATTTTGTTTCAGTCATTACTGGTGTATAATAACTCCCTCCCATTTTATATGAAAAGGTCACGACGGGACTCAGAGAAGGGAGGGTTATCTAACACCTTATTGTGCTTTTAAATATATTTCTCAGTAGTCCAGTGAAACTGGTCCTTAAGAATACCAGTGATTCATATTTCATCAATACTCTATCTGTTAAGTAGGATGAATTATCCTGTGTTGTTGAAATCTGTTTTCCTTTACCTAACATTTTTAAATGATAACAGATTTTAATGGAAATACACTGGAAATACATTTGCATAGTTTTCAAATATAAATACTCAGTTTAAAGATTTTCTGAGAAAGAAACTCAGGGTATCATATAGAATTTTATGGGGTTTTATTATTATTATAGATAATCTGTGCATGTGGTGTCCTACCACACGTCTCTGTGTTTGCAATCCAATTAGTGCATCATGAGTCAGTTGCATTGATACTTTTAAGCTTTATGTATAGCTATGCAGTATCAACGGATGAAGATTTTGTTCCTTAATTCAAAACAAGCATTAACAATACTCTCTTAAATCCTTCAGTTGCTGATGCACACAATGCAGACAATGCAAGGATTTCCTTGACTTTTCCATTGATGCCCATTATTTCCAACTCTTCATTTTGGGGTCTAATCAAAGCAACATTCAGGAAGATTCTGAGCTACTTCCAGTGAAAAGACAGCTGTGAACTGGAATTTGTGTGGGTTTTTTTAATCGACAATTTTTTTTTTACTTGGGTCAAATTACATTATGTAATTACATTACCTGTCTGCTAGGTGTCGTGCTGTTTTAAATAAAGCAGACATAATATCTGCTGCAAAAGTTAGCTGAGGTTGATAGGCGTTACATGTAAAAAATGGAGCAAAGATAAATTGTTTCAAGTCAGATAAACATTTCTAATACTACAGTATTCTTGCAGATTTTCATGACAACCCACCTAACCTGCTTCTATGAACTTTAAGAAAGCATTGCCAAATATGCATATAAAGGATGAAAACATCCATAGATTGGAGAACTTAATGAGTTAGTTATGGGTTGGCAGTGAGAGTATCCCTGGCACTGAGCACAGGAAAACTTGGCAGAAGGTAACATGGTTTTAAGGATGAAGAGTATTCAACTTTTCTGAAGTGTTAAAAGTGAAGCTTTTAAAAAAACACCAAAACAAAACAACAAAAAATAAACACCAGAAAAAACCACCAAATCCCTTATCTTGGTACCTCTTTAAACTAGCTTTGAATGTGTAAATGTTTACTGGTTTTAAAAGGAAAAGTATATCTGAGTGATACTATTCAGCACAGCGGTATGTGTTGATCACAGTCTCAGCATCACCTGAGATTATTTCGAACCAAGAAAGCAAATGTCTTTCACAAACAGCAGGTGATTTTTAGTAGACAGAGCTAAAACTCACTCCTTTCCTGTCTTCTTCAACATGTGACTTTGGGCTTTGAACAGATCAGGTAAATGGCCGTCCACAGCCACAGAGGGAATAGTCAAAGCTGTCATTCTCACCTGGGTGTGTAATGACCTGGCTGGGTCATGTCTTTACAGAATGAATTCACTGGGGCTTTCTGGATAAATACTAATGTAATTTCCATTATATAAAGTTGTAGTTACATATTGCCTGTTTCTTACTCCCTCAGCAAACATCAGTATAGTCTTACTGAAGACAGAAAAATGTGAGTGATCTGTGTCATCTATGACAGCACTTCCCACTGTTTTTAAAAAAAAAAAAAAAGGTAACAAGCCAAACCCAAAAACCTGAATTGCCTTTTCCAATTTTTCTGAGGAGTACTGAGGAAACTTCAAAATCAGCTTGTTCCATACACAACTGGTAAAGCAAATACTAACTGTGAAATAATGTATACTTTCTTTCTATCCGTTGCAGACACTGAAGTACATTTCAAAAACACCCTGTAGATACCAGAGTCCTGAGACTGTGAGAGATTTCCTCGTAGCAATGAAAGGCCATAAGCTAACCAAGTAAGTAGACATGTGCCTTTGAATAAAAGTATAAACTCATGGCAGTGTTGAAAAACTGATCCCCATGTACACAGTATGATACTCTGTCTGGTTTTGATTAACGTATTTTAAGTATTTTCTGCCATTATTTAAATACTCATCCAAACATCTTTTCCTTCACTCGTTAATGCCTACATGGATGAGTATTTCCTTAAGTGGGCCTGTGTTTACCAATGTATTTCTCAAACAGATTCTTATCAGTATGTTTGTTTTTAGCATGGTTTCACATGGTCCAAGCACAAAGTAGAATTCATAAAATGTTTTCTGCGGAAGAAGTTGTAAGTTGTAAATGGGTTTTGAACACAGTAAGAGAACTGCAAAAACAACCCCAACCCAACCTCGGTTTGGTATCAGTCTTATTTTTATGAACTTCCTTAAGCAAAAATGCATTCATTCCTAAGAGGCGAAAAAGGTGACTGTATTGCAGGGAGGTAATAAGTAAATAAAATCCTAATATAGATGTATGGGAAAGAATGTTATTCTAAAGTTAAGCTTTATGTGAATTTGTGAACCCCAGCTGCTACATATCATCTCTCAGGGTTATGCTCTCTAACTGACGTTCAGCAAATTAAGATGTTCATCTTCTCTTTTTGTGCTGTTTGTCCATTGCTATTTGTGTTCACTAGGATTTCTGACATGTACATTTCAGTTACCTAAATATTGTGTCAACCAACCTTCCCCGCCCTGCAGTTTCTCGTAAAGCTGAACATACAGTTCATTATTCTTATTTTGGGAAGTACAGCATAGAAAAGAAAAGATTTCCTTCACAGTTAAAAGAAGACTCAAAGGGCATTTTTCCTCTTTGGCAATGGTGTGAATGCCTATTCACAGTGCTTGAAATGCACGATCCTCTCAAACCTCTCTCCAGAGTGTGAGTGAAGCCTGTTGTAAATAATCAGACGCAAAAGAAATTGAATCAATTGGCTACTTTCTTGGACAGCTCTAATCAATCATCTGATTTTTAAAGCAGAAAAATCAACGATTTAGTTGCTTCTAAATGACTCCCTCTTCACAAAGGAGTAGTTTATGCTGTATGGACACCGACTGCGTTTTTCTTTGCTGCTGGAAAGACACCCAAGGAGTTCATGCTCTGGGAAGGAGGCTCTTACTAATAATTTGATTGTGTCACAAAAAGAAACGCAAAGTGAGAGCATCTGGAGAGCACGGTGCTATGGGGCAAGTTTTTACCCTGTTCCAAGCGTAGTAAGTTGAGTAGAAAGCAGATTGTCAGCTATTTTGTAGACTTTCAGTGCCCCCTCTCTACAAACAATTACGCTCACATGCGGTATATCAGCAGCTCTGATCACAGTATTGCTGTCGTTGCAGACACAGGGGTGCTAGTACTTGGAAGCTTTGTCATGGGTATTGTAACTTTGCTTGTAGTGCTTTCTTTTGTAGAGCTAAAGTTGCCAGGTCAGTATGTCAGTGTTTAGTACTCCCGTAGCTCATTTTATATAGCAGGATACTAATTTATGTAGTGGGCAAGAATACCCTAATTATTTTCTGACATTGAGGTATTTAAGTACGGAGAAAATACTCTTTACTGTAAAGAGCTGATAGCATGGAAATGAAAGAGAGTATCTTAAAATCGGCAACAAACTATTTCTTCGAGTAAGTAGTGAGCATCCCTGATTTCTGGTACTGTGGAACAGTTGTCCTCTTTGAAGTGAAATAAGCTTGTTCAGTGTGTGCAGGGCAGCAGTTAGGAAAGCACCAGAAGAATGCTGTATCACAGCAAAAAGCCAGGGGGAGTTAAAAAGGCAGAATAGGATTTTTTAGAAGTAGCTGAATGAGTTAGGTGTAAGAGTCCCATTAAAAGTCAAAGGGCTTTTTTTGTTCTAAAGCTCATTTCTAAACTTACTTCTGGTAGAATTTGACCAGGACCTCAGGTTTAACTCTTACAAAAAAGGCAGGGGAGCTCTGTTATCACGTTAGATACCTTGACCACATGTGCTCCCCCTTATGGTATCTCTGAGAGTGAAGTACTAGATGATGTTGGGTCATACACAGAGAATTCTAGCTACAGAATGTCTTACACCAGACTGTCTAACTGTTTTGTAAAACACCTACCCAAATATTCACCTTCCCAAGCCTGCTTGTTCTTTGAACTTGAATACAGCGCTGCTGCAAAGCTTGAAATAGTTACAAGCTTTAAATGAGCTTTTTGACTGTTTTATCTTTTTTTTTTTTTATGGCTGCTAGGAAATGCTTTTAGTTTTAGGTATCATCTTCTCTGTCCTTTTTCTCTGAATCAGAGTTTGTAAGATAAGCAAGAGAATTACTCCCAAGTCCTTTCCTTCTGCATAATGGCAGAAGGACAGGAGTGAAGAGCCATCCACTAGTTTAGGTTACAAATTTACCATGTTTATGGCTTATCAGAACTCAGATTGGACTGTGATACCTTAATGTCTTGAGCATCCTCTACAACTTTACTTTTAGTTAATATCTTTGTCATCTGGTAAAGAACTTGCCAGCACTGCATTTACCACGTACTTTACATAATAAGAAACAGAATTGTTTAGTGTGATCCTGGCACTTTTTCTTTCTTCTAATCTTTTCCATTCAGACACTTGAAGCTAGAAGTATCAGAGCCCATCTGGCAGCCTCTTCTCACCAAAACACAGAAAGCATATGGTGTGCAATTACTATATAATGCACTTTATGTTAAACTGCTTAAAATAATAATAACGCCTCTAAGGAAATTTTGAACTACCCTTTGGTTCATAACCAAGATCATTTCAACACTGCTCTGTTGTTAAATAAATTAAAAACTAAAGGCTTTTAATCATTTCCATTCTGTGGGATGGAGGTGGTAAAAGGCTTCGCTAGAGATTTCGTTCCAGTTAGCTGGTAGAGAGCTTTCCTCCCCTTTGAGAGGAAAGAACCTGCAATATTTGCTCTCCAGGACCTTGCTTGTATGATCTCGCTGTAATGACCTTTCCTCCCACAAAGAGTAATGAACTCCAGAGTCTGCCTTTGCTACTTCCTTTCTGGGCAAGGCATTCAAAGATGTGCTCTCTCCCTTAATCTCTTAGCAGGTCATATGCTGTCTGTGCTGCTAACAGTTTTCTGAAGGTAGCTGATTTGATTTAAGATATGTTAGTTGGTGCCTGTCCCCAGTGAGGGCACAGCAGCGTTTTCTGTTTTCTCATTGCAAGAGGTTCTGGTTAAAAGGCATGACTAGTCAGAAACGCCCCCTCATCTTAGACTGCTTCCTCTGCCATTTAAATTCCTTGTTATGACTCTGCATCTAATCGAGGAGGAGACAACTAAGCAGTGTGTTTGTGCTGTTAATTAGGCTCAGCAACTTCTTTTCTAATACGAGGACTTCGGGTCTTTGAATGTAAGAAGGATTTGCAGCTGTATCTAAAAACCTGATGGAGGTAGGTAGTGTGAGGAGCTGACTTTCCCTGCTCAGCATGTTATTGCAGCACACAAGCACTAGGTTGTGCTAGTGTATGTGAGAATTTCAAGGTAGTGAAGACCAGACACCATCCAGAGAGGCACCAAGAATTGAGGCACATCCATTTAAAGAACGGAGTTTTTAATCAAGTGAATTCTCATTTTTCCTGCCCTCCTTCTACAAACCTGCCATACTAACCATGCAGAATGCATTGCTCGTTAGGCTACACGTGATGTCCTAAAACATTCTGGCTCCAGTTACAGAGCTGATAGTGTTGTGCTGGCGAATGGTGCAGTTCCTGTAAAACCACCTCAAGTCTTTTCTTTCTGTTACTGCTGATATTTGCTACTCAAAATACCAGGTTAACAGACCAGCATATCTTTTCTGCTGATAGCCATCAATTTTGTGATGGGTTTTTCTCGTTAGTGTTACAGGCAGAAAAAAAAAACTTTTCCTAAAAGACAAATTTTAAAAATAAATACTGACATGTAAAAACAACTTAAACCTTTCAGAGTCATTTCAGATAGCTGCCTTGCTAAATGGAGCAAATTCAAAGACATCTAAACCTGTATTTCACTGATATAGTCAGTAAAGTATGGTAAAGCACAGGTTTTTCCTTGTCATCAGTTATTTTGGTAAAATTGAAACTGTAGAACTGAGATTTTTTTTTTTTTTTAAATGAAAAGCTCTGAACTGACATCATAGTGAATTTTATTATTACCTTGTTGAGGCCTCAAGCTTTGGCTAACGCTACAGTACAGTAAGCCATGTTGTACTTGGAAATACAGTATGCCACTGGCAGCTAATTTTCCAGTTTTAGTCCCTGGAATGGCTTCATATTTTGTAAGGTAGTGCGAATGGCATTGCATGAAAAGAACATTTATTAAGCTTGCGCTCTGTAATTGCGGTTAAATGAAAATTGGCTCAACTTGTACTTCTTCCTGTTACTGACAGCCTATCTTAGATCTAATTTTGGAATAATCAAATTTCCAATCACTGCGTATTATCATAATTTTAAAAATTGGATATAAACATTGCCCTTTTTGTCTTTAAATCAACACATTCAAGGAATTATTGAGCTTAAAATTAGTAGTACTTTTAGAAAGTATTTTCCCTCATTACTGCCAAAAACTACAACAAATATAAACCTCTACAGTGTTAAAGGCTGGATGATTTACTTTGTAATTTTTGTCTCCTCCACAGCTTTCAAACTGAATATTCAACACCAAAGTCAGGACGGTGCTAGTTTAACAATAGCATCATTTAACAGTCTTTCAAAAGACCATTGTGTTTCCCACTGAATTGATTTGAAATTAACCCTTTGATCCGTGGCAGCGTTGCTCAGTTTTTTGCATTCAGATACCATTAGCAGCCCTCAGATTTCATCCCACACAAATGTACCGACATTGAAGTACAGCGGTAACCCCTGTGGAGAATACAGCCCGGTCTGTTTGCGCAGACTGGTACTGTGATTTCACAGACCACAGCTCGGGACTGCTCGAAATCAGCCAAATCCTGTGATCTTGATTCAGACAACATTTTACATGAGTTGCCATGGTTGACTCAAGACCATAGGATTTGACTCGTAAGTATTTTCAGCTAGTAATAAAATAATGGTTATGTGGACTGCTGTTACTTTATGGTTTTCCTAGCAACTAAAAAACATACATTCCTGAGGATAAATTTGCCTCTGCACAGTCACAGATGTTTTAGGGTTTTTTTTTAGCTCTGTGTGCTGTGTCTTGGCACTAATATTGTTCCCTTCTTACCCGTGCCTATAGATCTCTTCCTAGAAAAACAAAACATGCATACATATATATTTACATACAGTCTAGGAGTTCAGTAGGTAAAAAACGGCAATACAAAGACATTCAATACGAGGTTTTGCTTAAAATATAAATGCTGCAAATATTTGGCTAGCTGCTGTCAGAAGAGGATACATTTTGTCACAATTTGCAGCACACTGTGTAACTGTTTTTATTATTTTTTTAGAATCTGTGAGTTTATTATGCACTGTAGCAATGTGCTGTCCATTCTGTCTACCCAAACATGCAGTGTGATCTTGACCACAAGACAGTGATTTTTTTTTTTTTTTTTTTTTTTTTTTTTTTTTTTTTTTTTTTTTTTTTTTTTTTTTTTTTTTTTTTTTTTTTTTTTTTTTTTTTTTTTTTTTTTTTTTTTTTTTTTTTTTTTTTTTTTTTTTTTTTTTTTTTTTTTTTTTTTTTTTTTTTTTTTTTTTTTTTTTTTTTTTTTTTTTTTTTTTTTTTTTTTTTTTTTTTTTTTTTTTTTTTTTTTTTTTTTTTTTTTTTTTTTTTTTTTTTTTTTTTTTTTTTTTTTTTTTTTTTTTTTTTTTTTTGTCTTCTAGGTGAATTTTTTTTTTTTACTGTGAATGCAATGTAATCCTACATCCTCACCTCCTACAATATACACTCTCCCCTCAAACGCAGACCTCAGACCCATTTTCTTTTCCCATAACTGCACGCATTTTTGTCTCCTGCAGCCCGAGCTTTATGTGTCCCAAAGCCCACTCCACATCATTTTGCCCTCAGCTGGAAATGCTGATCTTGGCTCCAGCTGAGTTTCAGCTACTGCTGGATGTGGCCTAGTAGTGGGGAGGCACTGCTCAGCCTAACAGCAGTAATTGCCATTTTGGGATTTCTTACTAGGCAGGTCCTGTAAGAGTCTGCATAACGGACGATTAACTCTGATTAGTGGAATCTTGCTTTTATGTGAGAAAATGGCTTTCAACTGTCACTCATCTTTTGTATGTATTCTTCTCTTGAATGAGCAGCTTTCATGTTCCAAACAGTGTTACTAAAATCCACACAGTCCAAAGAAAATACAGACTTACTTTTTGGGGGGCAATTAAACTGAAAATATTCTTCACCTTCTGTTTAGTTGAATGGGACAGTTATCCTTTTTATTTAATGAGCGTGAGTGTAAACGTGCATGCCGTAGAAAGTGTAAAGGTGGATTCATCTGAGTTGGAAAAAGTTCCTTTTATTTTTTGGATGTAATGGAGCATGGACTAAATTCAGGCTTATCATGCCTGTGCCCATGCAAAATACTGCAGTCAGCACCGATACTGATGCATGTTCAGGCTTCCAGCCTTCCTTAAAGCTTATTTCTGATGGAGTTGCGGGCATTCAGGTTCTAATTTGTGTATGTGCTAGCAAGAAATCCCAGGTACACGGAGACGCTGACCCTAACAGTCAACTTCTGCTATCAGTCTTAAAGAAGTCAGTGCAGTGGGTACTGAGCTTCAACTCATACTGCATGCAGTGCTACACTGCTTACTGCTGGTGTTGGGGGCTGAGGAATCCAGTTTTCTATTGCAACATTGAACCTCACAGGCATTTTGTGAGTGTTTGCTTCGAGGGGATGCCAAGAGTAGTACGCTTCTGGTTGCTCCATTTGTTAGGAGTAGGGAAGGTCAGAAATTGCACGCAGGCAGAAGAGCTGGGACGAAAGCATCAAAAGGGTCCCCTGAGCTGATCTCAGATTTTCGTAGTTGGAGTGGATGTCTGTATTCTGTACAAACAGCAGGAAGAGCTGCTAACGTGGACCTCCCGACTAAGCAGAGGTAACTGTTCATGTCTTGCACACATGCATGCTTGGTATTTCTTAAATAATCTTAGCAGCTGGATATTTACTAAACAGAAGAGAAAAGATAAAATGTTACTGTTCTCTATTGCAGGAGGAGCATATCTACCCATACTATATCCAGTGTACCCACACTAGTATCAACATACTTGTCCAAATGTCTGCAATTACAGTCAACTATCCCTTTGCCATCTTGCAATATTTTGCCAAAATAAAATAACTTACATCTTCATTATCAGAACGATATTTAGGTTGATCAGCAAATAACTAGCTAGGTACCGGTTTTCAGATGACACTTACTGAATAGTTGGTCATTTCTCTGTGTCTTTGGATTCAGTCTCCATGTAAATAAAACAAATGCATTGTTTAAATCATAATTATATAATGTTAACATGTCTAAAGATTATTATTTTTTAGTGTTAATTAGGGTTTATAATTTCTAAAGCCCTGTAACACTACACAAGCACCTTCAGATGAAATGTCATTTATGTAGCTTTTGTTTTTTTGCACCCTGCTGCTAATTCCTTTTTGATGTTCTGAGTCATTTTTCCAGTAGAGAGCTTTACAGATCAAAAACAGGCATGAAATTTTTCAGATAACACATTTTAATGACTTGCTTACAAATTATCTCTCATTCTTCTGTACACATTTTAAAAACTGCAAATACTCTGAATGATACCATCTTTGCTGAAGTAGTTCTTCTGAGATCCGTTTGTCCCGACTGTAAAACTTCCATCTGTTCCCTAATGAGTTATAGTAATGTTAATGGCTTCTAAGAAAAAAGTCTTTGAGAGGTGACCTTTTTTATTGTGTCCTGTATTTCTTGTCTTCAGGAAACATGAACAGTTTCACTAACTGATTGTTTTAGTCACAATGTGTAATTGGTTTTAATTTATTTCTGTTGTTACCTGCTCTGCCAGTAATTTTTCTGTGATAAACACGATGGAGCTCTACCTGTTCTAAATAGCTCTGGATAAATAAGATTTGCATTCTTTAGCACAGGCATGATATGGCTTTGGTTATTTGATCCTGTTTATTTGGCTCTGAATTGTTGTCATCAACAAATTTCAAAGATACTACTTTGAAAAACAAGAATATGAGGAAATTTCTTTCATGTGTTCTTTTGTAAAAGTCAAATAATATGTTTTATCTGGAGATGTGGTGGAGCTGTAGGATTGGATTGGGATATGTCTTGCTGCAAAAGTAAAGAAAGACTTGCTTGAAAAGGCTCTGATCTCCAGAGTGGCATGTGAGTGTACAGTGCAGTGAGAAACCTGTGTGAATTCATTAAACAGTGAAAGTAAAAGTCTGTCTTTGTAAGTAGGGCTTTGGGAGGAGGGGGAAGTGTTTTACAAGTAGATATCCTCATAGCTCTCCGGTGAGAGCTGCAAATGTTGTCTCTGTTTTAGATGTCTGGAAACTGAGGCACAGACACGTGCTTGGCCGGGGACCATAAAGCAAATAACATTGAAAGCCAGGACCAGAGCGCCAGCTTCTGCATCTCCGTCAAGTGCTCCAGGCACTGAACCAGGCAGTTTCCTAGCTCTTGAGGAAAAAGCACTAAATCTTTCATACATTCATTCAGATGAATTGGCCAGATTTTTGTGTGCTGAAGATGTTGTTTAATATTCTTTACCCAGCTCTGTTAGGACTTCTGCTTTTATGGCAGTGATGTCTTTTGCTACAGTTTTACAAGGGTGGGGTTTTTCTCTCATTGATTCCTTAAATGACCTGCTTTCAATTTTAATTCTGGTCTAAAGGATTTCAGTACTTGTCTCCTGTCAATATTAAGGTTTTATTCTTGTCCTTTCATTGCTTATGATAGTAGTAAATGGCAGCAGTTATAGATACCTTATCTTTTTGACAATAAGGCAGCCAACAGTGGTGCTCTCAGTTCAGTGTTAAATTCAGCCATGCTCTTAATAGTCTCTTGTTTTAAACATCAAGCTGCCAAATAAATAGATATAAGTGATTAGCACGGGAAGACAAAGGAGGCGTACTCACTGCTTCTCACCAGTGGAAACATTTGCTTTCATCCTTGATTCTCTAAAACCAAATCAATCTAACAAATCCAGCTAACGAAGCTAATTCTGATTCCTTTGTGTCATCTGTAAAATCACAGTATTCAGAATTTCAGACCAAACCCTGTGCTGCCAAGGGTATAAACAGTTACTCTGCAGGAGGGAAGAGAGAGCATAGTCACTACAGTGGGAATTGCCTTTATACTGCTTTTTATACTGTAATTGACACAAAGGACGAACGTAAACAGTTACTCTGCAGGAGGGAAGAGAGAGCATAGTCACTACAGTGGGAATTGCCTTTAAATACTGCTTTATACTGTAATTGACACAAAGGACCTTCCCCCTAGCATCCTCCTGTATTTTTGCAGCCTGGATGCACCTTACAGTTCATGAATGCAAGGACAGATCCTTTCCAGGGCACTAGAAGATCCCCAAGAGGAGGGAGCAGGTCTGGCCAGGGCCCATGACCACACAGTCCTTTTCAGCATTATTTAGTGGAGCCTTCAAAGAATGTAGCAACACCTGTCCCGCTGTACTGTCTTATCAGCCTTTCCTTTTCCCCTCCCATGCCACAGCTCTTCCTCGCTGCCTTTAAAGCACTCACCACTTAAATCATTCCCCCTCAGTCTTACTGTCTGTAAAATGGGGATAGTGATCCTTACTGTTTTGTACAAGGCATACAAATAAGTGTGGGCAAACTCGAAGAAGTAATCTGATAATTGTCATTTCTTAAAAAACACTTTGAACCCACCGTTAAAATATTTGCTTTAGGAATGTATTTAGGCACATTTTTTTAAGGAGTGAGTTGATGGCCCTGCTTGGAAGGGCAAATGCTGATGTGCAGGTAGAAACATCTTCCTGTTCTTTAGCAAAAATATTCTTTATGCTGTGAAATCTGAAATCAATGTGAAATCTGCCACACTTGTTGGCATTTATCCAGGTGCCAAATGTCACTTCATGGCAAGCTTTTCCTGAAGACTGAGAAAAACCTTCTGATGTGGTTCTGTAGAAGTAGGAAAGAAGATTAAAAGGATAGAGTGGTACCCAAAATGTTTGAGCTCAGTTTTTAAACAGACATTTTGAACAGTTCTGTGATTGGTTAAAATGGAGGGTTTTTTTCCTCTTTATAAAGTCCTAATTCCTTATCCCCTTCTTCAATTTTGAAATTTAGAGAGTAAAAAAAAAAAAAGGTATGCTTGTAAAGTAAATGTAAACTCAAGATGTTGAATTGTGTACACTTTTTAATGGTTAATGAATATATAGGAGGATTTCTTGGCGCTTTCTGTGAATTGTATATTTTACACAAAAGCTGCATTTTAAAATTGGAAGCTTTTCTTTTGAAGTTGGAAGTCATGATTAGAATTATGTCGTGGTTTAACCCCAGCCGGCAACTAAGCAGCACACAGCCGCTCCC
>NW_008794371.1:1382941-1384595 GCF_000699145.1 Aptenodytes forsteri | reverse complement strand
GCTGTCCCGGCCGTGTCCCCTCCCAGCATCTTGTGCCCCCCCAGCCTGCTCGCTGGTGGGTGGGGTGAGGAGCAGAAAAGGCCTTGACTGTGTGTCAGCACTGCTCAGCAGTGACGAAAACATCCCTGTGTTATCAACACTGTTTACAGCACAAATCCAAAACACAGCCCCATACTAGCTACTGTGAAGAAAATTAACTCTATCCCAGCCAAAACCAGCACAAATTATTTTCCAGCATTTTATAAAAATGATAGCAGAATGGCTCAGGGACTAGGTGGAACAATTAAAAACTTTTTTAGTATTTTGGTTTCGTCACCAGCAGGCTGGATCTAAAAACAGCAGTCAGCGTGTCATCTCTTTGAAGCTGTTTTCTGTTCTTCAGGGCTATGAATACACATCACAAAACCCTCTGGTATAATGAAGCTTGATGTTTGGTATCAGCAAAGCTGCTTTCACTGAGCCGCAGTCTCCCGTAGTCCTATTCCCATCACTAAGTCACTTGCAATCACGGACATTTGAGCTGAAGAGGGTCTGTTAGATCATCCATTCTGTGGTAATACAGAATTTTTCTTTCAGGAGACATAAGCCAGAAAAATTTTATGTTGGTGCTGCTCATTCAGCATGTTCAGTGGATAAATGAGCTGCCTGCCTTCTTAAGTATTAAAGTCAGTCTCTTGACAAGTACACGTGCGTGCATGTACACACCACAGCAACGCATCGCTTGTCAGAGGCTTCTCCTGAGAAGCCTAAACACCTTGGTCTTTGAACATGTACCGGTGCACATACATGAATGATAAAGTATTGAAATGCCTGACAACGTTATAAGTAGTTATCTGGTGTTAGATTTCAAGGGCAGCCAGTGTCGGAGGCCATCTGAAAAGAGACGGTGTCTCTGAAGTACCTCCAGATGCGTAGACATTGATCTGTTGGCTGTAAACGCCTGTGTGGGAGAGCTCGGGGCTGTGAATTACAGCATCTGTGTTCTCCTGAAAGCCACCCACAGGCCTGATAAACCAGGGGGAAACGCTTCAGAATCAGTTTAAATATGCATTAAAGACGCCTTTTAAATAATAATAAATTCCAAGCTTTAATTCTTCAAAATCGTAGTTCACTACTGTATCACAGACTGGAAGATCGTGCGTGTTAGCTGTCAGTTCTCACTTCAGCGCGTGAATGTGTGCAGTAGAGGTGCTGCATAAACATCGATGGCTGCTAGGCGAGGCTGTATGTCCAGTAATAATCATTCAAGAGTCCCCCCCCAAATGGATCTTCAAGTCTGTTTACTCATTGTGTCTATTACACTGTAATTGTGTGGGTTTTATTATAGAATGTCATTTGTTACTGTTTCATATGCCCTTTTAAACGTCTGCTTTATCTTTAGGAGTGTAGTAGTATTGTGCTTTTCTGTTCTAAAGCACAAAGATCAGCTCAGATCATTAGCCATGCTGCTATTATGTGGTCAATGTTAATGTTTTGAGCTTCTGAAATTAATGAAATATGCATTACTGGCATATGACAGCTGGTTTTTACTTTGTTTTTAGAACGATTTGTATTTAAGTAGGGTGTAAAATTAATAATTTTTGGCTGCAGAGCTATTGCCTGGATGTTGTGGTTTGAATTTAATGACCATACTTGTTTGATCAAATCTTCAAAA
>NW_008794371.1:1348469-1382766 GCF_000699145.1 Aptenodytes forsteri | reverse complement strand
AAAAAAAAAAAAAAAAAAAAAAAAAGACTTTTATTTAAAATCAATGAAATTTTTTCCCTCATACCCCTTTTTTTCTAATTTAATGATCAAAGCTTTTAAGTGGACAGTTGTGAGATATCGTGATTTCTTGATGAGAAAGTAGAGCTAATAGCTGTATGGTGAAAATGAATCCAGAAAAGCAGTGAGGCTGGGTGAGCTTAATGATGGGTCTGAATGTATCAGGAATTTTGCCACCGGCTTCAGTGGTGCTAAACTGTCTCTCTGAATATTAAAGTGTTTTGTGTTTAACTGCCAAAGTCAGACACGTTTTACTGACTTCTCCCCCTTGTAGGCAGAGGATAGTGGAATTGGACTATTAAAAACACAGATGCAACGAGGTTCATACCTAAAGTCAAAACAAAAGAAGCTAATATTGATTGAAGTGCTTTGGTGCTAAAGGCACAGGACTGCAAATCTGAATGCGTAGAATTGCCTTCTGTCTGCCTTAAAGTGCGGACAGGTAATCAGAAGTGTTTGAATTATTGTAAGTTAATGAATTATCACTTGTCTTTTAAACCACAGTAAGTGACCATACTTTTACAACTCAGGCACTGATTGAGGGTGGTGAGGGGTTTTTTTGGCATTTTCTGTATCTTTGCTACCTTGCTGTTTGTGATCATACAAGTCTTTGTGGGACTGTGCAGTGAATCAAGTCAAAAATAACCCAGGAAAAAGAGGTTATCTTTACAGTCCAGCTCAGTCCCCACCTGCTTTGCTGCATGGTGCCCAACAGTTGTAGAAACACAGCGGAAAGGTAGGTTTGCATGGGAACAGAGATGAAGGTACATTTTTGCCCAGAGGTACACGTGTAAAAGTATGGCCTCAGCCCATTGTAATAATGTATGAAAAAATGCATTGGCCTAAACCATATGGGTTGCAGAGAGTACATGTGAGCAAGTGGTTTCAAGCTGATTTTTTTTTTTTTTTAAACTTTGCATTTGCGGTGGGCTAAAAGAATAAACAAGTTACTGCCATTTGGCTGGTGGATTGTAACTTCTTAGGTATGATAACTGTTCTTGTGGTCGTGTGTTCATAGCAAGAGTCTGATCTTTGACAAGTTGTTTAGCATTTCTGTACAGCGTTAAACAAAGCAACAGTGCATGTTAATGCTTGTACAGTAATGATCTAAGGGCCTCTGCATTGCCACCTTAGACTAGAGGTGGCAACAGCAGTATGTCTAAACACAGAAGAAAGCACCGTATTTAAAATATCCAAATTATCATGGCAATTAAACCTCACTGCAAACCCAGTCAGAATTATTCTTGGCAGTGGCATTTCATCCCTAAGTTATCAGGAATGTATTTGCATCTTACCAGTCATTTGAGGGGATTCTCAAATTATATAGTAATGCGGATTGGTTTACGCTTTGCTTTTAAACAGGGCAGAAAAGCTCCAGTTGCTTAACCACAGGCCTGTGACGGCAGTTGAAATACAGCTGGTAAGTAACAATGCTCCTGAGTGTTCAAAGCTTAAATGAAAGCAGCTTTAACCTTGAAGACCAATTGAATAATTACTTTCTCATGGTCAGTGATTGAATGTATCCCTTTATGCACATCTTCACGTTCATGGTTTCAAATCCACTCTGCTTCCTCTCTGAGACCTCCTTAGAGACCTGCCCATCTTTCTTTCAGACAGATTCTCCACCTCTGTTTGCTTCAGTGTCACATAGTGAAAATGCCCAATGCAGTCGTTAAAGGTTAGTTACAGTATTGTGAGTAAGAATATATTTAACCTGAGTCTTTTTGCTGCTGCTCTGTAATCAAGTACTGCACTTTTTGACAGCTGTGATGACATGATTGTTTTGATGGCAGGGTTTTATGTTATAGTAAAACCAAACACGCTAAAAAGGAATGAGTAATGACTGATAGGGAATTTTGAGCAGTGGTGCAGAATGAGAAATGGATATAAACAGACTTTCTGATGGAGAGTAGCCATTAACAATCTGTTAAGCATAGTTCTGATGCAAGGAGGGGTTGTCGCTAAATAGAAATAGATGGTTATATTCTCTGAAGTATCTCCTTAGGAATACAAAATCCTGTGGTAATAAAGAGATTATTATAATAAGGGTATTCTTTTAATAAAGATCTCTTACATTAAGAACATCTGTTTACAATCTTATCCTGAAACCAAGCTATGTAGTAACGGGATCATATTTTGCTGCAAAAAACAGGAGGATTAAAGAGGTACCAGTAGGACTATTTTTCTTTTGTAGCCAAGGAGTAGATACTGTAATGCTGAAGGCATCTCATAAAAAAAAAAAATGCTTCTAGCTGAGGAATTGATACTGTGTTTTGTGATTGAAGAGATCAGTGTCAGTCATCAACCCAACCAAGAGCATTAAGGCTTCATGAGTTTTGCTTAGGAAGTTAGTCATAAGTGGTGATGTAGAGCCTGTCTCATCCTTTGTTAGCTTCATGTGCTTAGACACAGATTTATTATGTTCCCATATAGGCTGTATACTGTCTTTTTTCCCCTTTTCTTCTTTAAATGCAATAATCTTTTGCTGCTTTCAGGTGACTGTGGTTTTGTCTGTCTTTTCCCTCCTTCCCTCATTATCCTACCTAGTTCCTCATTATCTTATCCATCCATAAAATATTGAAAAGAGTTTTGCTCCTGTGTCATGTTTGAAGTCCAGGAGGCAAGTATAAGAAATTCGGGCTTTTATATTAGAAGTCTGGTTTCTGTAGAGTGTCGTACTTTAGATATTCCAAGGTCTGTAATGTCAAAGTTAGATAAAACTCATTGCTAAAACTTACAGAATACAGACACGAGATTTGCGTTCAGTGTCAGCCCATTATTGATACGTAACCTTTCTCTAATGATCAAAAGCAACTTGTGAAAAATGTAATATTCATACGTTTGGGGACTAGTCTGAATTTGTATTGTCATGGAAGTATTGGGGATGCAGTTACTTTTGTTCCATTGCGATACCCCTGTAATTCCCAGGACAAGTTTCTCCAAAACCAGTATTACAGTAAACTAGGTTGACTGGATTGTTATCGCTGTGTTAAGTCTCCCCGAAACTGCAGTACACTTACTCTTTCATCAAAGCACATCAAAGTCTTTTGAGCTCAATAACTGCTAGGAAACTGCAGGCCATTTTTGTTAGTGAAATACAGAGACTAGGAGCAATAGCAAGGAAATTATTTTGCTGTTCAATTGCTGTCTTGAATCATTTTGGTTTCTGGTGAGGACGGGGGAAGGAGATTGTAGCAGTGCAACGTCTTTGAACACAGAAAACCTGTCTCTTCTCTGAGCATCTTTGAGTAGAAAATAACGCAGAGCCGTGGAGGCTACCAGCGTTTTCTTCTTTGATGTTGGTAGGGAGAATATTAGCCATACGCAGATTTCATGCAGGCAAATCAATTCACTGCAGTCGATGGACGAGAGACAACCTACAGAGAAGTGAATACTAGGTCTAAAATTGCCTTGATTCTCTTTTCATTGAACTTGTCCCTGCTACTCAAAAGCTTTGAGTCACTCCTGGAGTTGAAATCAGAAATAAATGATGATGACGACTTCTGACCACTTCATATAATGTAGGCAAATCTTATTTTTTAAAAAGCCAGCTTTAAACAAAATGCCAAACAAGCCATATCTCTGTCTCTCACTTGCTCGAATAGTTTTGATGTCTCAAACTTTTATTCAGTGCTGCCTGTCCATGGAATGGAGTCAAATTTACCTGATAGGGTTTTAATAGCTGATGTGAGAGGATAGTTATATTTACTACTGCTTGTTGCTTTTTTGCCTTTCCAGCTTTTTGGTTTTTTACTTTCCCTCTATAAAATTCCCTTAGTTGTATGCAAACAATAAATCAGTTTTGGTAAAATTATAGTTAAGCTAAAAAGCAAATTTATGTTGTGATCTTTTGATCTCATGTTCTTTTGTAAGTCTTTATGCATAAATTGCTGTATTGTTCATATTTGTCTTTTCCGGACTGTGTGCCAGGATTTATTTTCAAACAACAATAGCAACAAAAGGAGCATGAAATTCTAATTCATATCGCACAGGGTAAAACACTGTACACATTGCAGCTATCTTGACCTCCTGTTTAATCTTTAACATATGTTGTTCCTGGCTCAGTGATTCACAAAGGAGGAAAAAAAAGACAGTGGTGTTGATCTAACCATGACAGTGGTCCAGCTTTACTTAATGCTGAACCGTGATGGGCTTGAAGATTAAGCATCATCTTTTCTAATTAACAAATTGCTCCACATTCTTCTTTCTGAATGGAAAAGTAGATTTTAATTCTGTGCTTTTTAAAACTAGATTTCCATCTCGGAGAGCTTTGTACCTCGTGATACGTGCTCTGCATAACCAGCCTGGCAGATTGTCTTTCACTGTTGAATAGAAAATAATAATGTGAAGTAATCTTCTGGAAAATGGAAGATGTTAGAGGATTTAAACATTTTATTTTCTCAATAATATATTTTGCTACCCACTTTGCATACTTGGTTAATTATCTCTGAGGGACATTAATCCAATTATTCAGTCTTTTACTCTATTTCTTTTTTTTGTGCTTTTTTTCTATTAGCATGTTGGTGCTGAACAATTTCAAATTACTGCTCAAAGGAGGAAATAGCAGTCATTTTCTCATAAAATATGTACCTCCTACACTGGAGTTAAATTATGTGCTTGATAGCTTTGGAAGTGATCAGAACCCCTATTTCCTTTTTTACTGTAATTTAGTGATTATTTTTTAAATAGAATTCATAGCTTATTATTCAAATAAACAATAGCTTTTAACCCATAGATTGTTCTGTTCTGTCATGCTGAGGTTATTACTTACCCTTGAGACAGTTTCTCAGTTCTTTCAGAACTTTTTAGGGTTCTTCGGTGAGGCTTTAGTTATTCTTCGACATTTGCAGTGTATTGCCGTATCTCAGGAGGCTAAATGAAATAACCATTATCATTGAAAGCTTAAAAGAAGCACAGTGCGGATGATGAAGTCTCTTATACTTTGCTTTTACTTGGGTAAGCAGAAAAGATACAGTATGGTTATAATTAGGGAAAGCATGTTCCTAAAATGTTTGTCCTTGTTTCACCGAATTAAAAAAAATAGACAAGTATGCATGTGTGTATATATACGTCTGTGTTCATATTTTGTGCTTACACGTGAACATGGCACTATGAACACACAGATTTGCACATTTATTTTATGAATAAACACTTTAATCTTTGAAATTATCTTGATAGTCAGGCTAGCTGTTATTTTCTGATTTACCTTCTCAATAAATAAAAGCTTCTGAAAATGACTTTCTGCCATGAGAATTTATCAGCAGGTTTTCATGTGACTTATTGCTTAATGTAATTCTATTATTACATTCTGATTTGGTAATTATGGTTGTTTTGTTCCTCTGAGAAATTCATACGTAGTGCTCAATTAAAAAAAGCTACTGTTAAAATGTGCAGCTGGGAAAGGCTGCGTGGTAGTAAAATATTCCACATACACATTTGTTTAATAAGCACAGTTCTGGTTCCCAGTAGCGGTTACGTTACTGAGCAAGGCATCTGCCAGTGTTTAATTCTGCAGATGACGAGCGATTTGTCTTTTCCTTCTCTTGTAGCAAGATTCAGTGATGGATGTTGGATGCATGTTTCATTTTGCTGTGTTGGAAAGTCCATGCATAGATGGATCTGGAGAGGCAGAACAGAATTGGCATCCTTTTCTTGATGTACTCTCCATTTAGTAAATGTTTGCCTAATTTTAAGCTTAAAGTCTAGTTAAGTTAGTTGGACCTCTTGAGTACTGGAAATTAAGTTAATACATAAGCTGTGGCTTAACAGTTGTAGGTACAAGGTGCTTAAGCAGGTGAAAAATTGGTTATTAGACTTCTAAATAAAGGTAGCATCGCTCTCAAAGGTGAGCAGTACAGTGGCTTCAGCTGCCTTCTGAATAATTTGTATATATTCCACAGTTCTGAAGATCTGGCTGGTTTTATTAATACATTTATCAATAAAGAAAGAAGCAACTCTAGGTACTCAGGATTGAAAAGTATATACTAGCTGCAGGGGGAACATGCCTCCTTTTTATTAGCTGTAAGAATTTTATGCCAATTAAGTTACCAAATAAAGTTTTCCTTCTTCCTTCCTTGATTTCTTCTTTGGTCATCTTGTAGATTATATTCTTTAGAGCATTAGCTGGGGGGGAAATGAAAAGTGAAAAATGCTTACTGTATGAATATATTGCAATGAGAGTTTAATAGCTAACTGTTACTAGTTTGAGTGAAATAGAAGTTGTTATTAAAGCCTGACTTGACAGAGCTGATCTTGACCCCCTAGTTGCGTTTCATAGGAAATACATGCTGTGTATATGTATGAATGACATTGATATGCTACAACATTTGCTACAAAAACACCGTAGTTATTTTGCGATAGTATAGACTTGAATGGTGAAAAGCAGTAACAGCTTGGGAATTATTTATTACAAGAAGCAGCATAGCTGATATGACTTACTGACTTTCTCTGTGTTCATTTCAAGAAAATCCTTGCTCTCAGCCCTGAGAAGGAGACATGCTTGTCTTGCTGCACATCAGGGTGCTTTTTATCTGTAAATTGTGATACTGTGATATTGTCCAATTCTGTTACTTGCGCAAACCCCTGAATATTGAAAATACACAGTTCACCGGAGCTCTGGTTGATGATACCCTACGCTTTGCACATGGCATCATCTGGGAGGATAATCTATTTCCATTTGGCTTGTGTGGCACTGCCAACATAAACACCTTATGTCATACGCTTATTAAAAACATTTGCATTTTTGTTTTCCTTAGTATAAACTTTGCATTCCTGACTGCTTATGGTTTGAATCTGTTGCTTGAGCAGTTTCAGCCCAATTGCAAGCTAGAGGTTAGCAAGGCTTTTTGATAGATATTTTTTCATATATTGGTAAAATTCTTGCTGGAAAAGTAGGTACTTGAATACAGTTGTTTCTTTTTGCCTCTTAGGCTTTTTCTTACGCGTAATTTCTCTTCTGAGCATCATAACATTATTGCCTAGTACGATCAGTAGCAAAGGTATTTTGTCTTACAGTTGTAAATCAGAAGACTGTGCAAACATCTGTTGAATCTAGAATAAGCCTCTGAGTGACCTTCTGTTTCCCTTGATATCTGTTTTCCTTTAGGACAGTTTCATTTGTCTCTTTATCTACATGCTCTCTGTGCTTAATTTTTGATTTTTTTCTTTTGGCGTGCTGCTTTGCTGCTTCCTAATTGCTTATGTTTTCGTATGCCGCTGCTCAGGCTGTTTCCCTGAAGAGTGAAAAAAATTGATTTTTATAGCTTATGCTTTTGATCCTTTGAATTCTTGAATAGTATCACAGCAAAATAGCGCTGAAGCATCAACTTGAATAATAAGCTGTCCATCCTGCCAAATGTAGATTTTTGTCTATCGGTAATTTCTGGTGTGAGAGCTGGCAGTGAGGATGCACAGCTCGGAGGCACCGAGAGGTGAGCCGTTGATGAATTTGCTACACAGTTTAAGGAATTACCACTTCCCTCTGGCAGAGACGACAGATCTGTCAACAGAAGGAAATTTGGAGCTACTTTACCCGCTTCGTAGTGCAGTATCCAGCATCTTTTTTAAAGATGCTTTTCTCAACGGTTTAGTGAGACATCAGTTACAGCACCAAAGCATCTGAAACATGAGAGACTATTTTCTTTCATCAACTTTCTGGTAAAGTGTGATTTCTTAAACTGCCAGAGCAATCATCAGAGCTCATCTGCCAATGTCCCGAGTTGTATCTGCAGTTTGTCAATCTCTCAGGCTTCCGTCTTCAGCCAGTACAAACGACATCAACATGATTGTTCATATTGGGAGTTGGGGCATTGCTCATTTGGCACTCAGGGGCACGTAAGAAGCAGTGATTAGACACTCGGGTAAGTGTATTCTGCCTTAAATGCAGAAGTGGAGAAGAGTCGATGCTGATCTAGAAATAACTTTCTATTATCTGTTTCAGTTCTGATCAAATCCTTGTGTTTAACTCTGGCTACCTGAAGCAAGCACCTAGGAGAAAGTGTTTGGAGAAGAAAGGGAAAGGAGATGTATAGGGAGGGATAAAATTTAAATGCGGAAGAGGGGCGGACTTCGTGTGACCCAAGAAATCAAATCTAAACCAGGCAAGGTACTGTTTTTCTGAAGATCGGAAAGCAGTGGGATGGTAACGAATGCAGGAGACATTGGCCACCAAGAGAGAAATCATTCTGCCTTGAGTGATATTGCCTGTCCAAAGGATGTGGGCTTTTTCTCTGTACGGTTCCTGCTGCTATGGGGCTGTCACCTTTAAAGTTGAATGTAACAGTAATTAATAAGACTATAATCCAGTCCAAAAACCAGGCTGATAATCCTCTACAAAACTTAACCGCGTAGGTCATCTGTAGAGTAATGGCTTTGTCAGCAGTATTGGCAACAAAAGAGCGTATGTACGCACTGTAACATACTTTATTGTATAATGTTGATGCTCCAAGGTATGCTGGTCAAGCTGCTGAGATGATCACTTCTGAAATGCAGTCTAGCAGGCAACTGTCTGATACCACTTCAGTAGCTGCAGCAGTTGCTTACACAGAAGGGTAACATTAGGAGGATTTTTAGTATATTTTAACTCATAGTGTATAGTATAGCAGCTGGCGGTAATGAGAGCCAGGGCTGTTTTTCAAGCCAGGGTCCTACAGTAGTTCTTGAACTAACCGTAGTTGGAAAGCCACTCCACAGAGAATTTCATCCTTTGATCAGTATGGGCCCCAGAAACAGTCATTTGCAAATGGATATTCACTGTCTGCCTTTTGCTACATGAGTGGGTTCTAGCATGCTTGCTTTCCTCTCGTCAAGGATCTGTGGATAATGGCTGATGAAAGATGATCAGATTGTGCAAAGAGGGCTCATAGGACATTGAAGGAAAAAAAAAAAACCCGTTAATTGAATATACCACTCTGCTTTTTAGAAGGCAAGAGGCATCTGAATAGCTGACAATTGATAGCTACAACTGATTAAACCTGCATTGACTTGGAACCATAATTAATATAAATCGCCGCTCTTCAAAGGACATTTTAAAGGACTTTGTATAAAAAAGAAAATCTCAAACCCCGCAATGCTAATTGGTTTCATTTGCGTTTGAAGAGTTCATTTGGCTTGCTTTTCCAGTCCTCTGACAAGCTTTTCCTTTTAACAGCTGCATATAAATTAGGGCAGTTGTTTTTACTGGTAGCAGTGATATAAGAGTTCCCACAGCTCCACAGCGAGAGTAGGTCCCTAATTAATCTTACGGAATTTTATTGTTGATTCGTGACAGCATGTTTTGTGTTGCTCAGAGCTTTTATATGCTTTTATATTCAGGAATCTCACAATCTAAGTAAATTCCAATAATGTATGGCTGCTGTAGGATTAGACGGCTTCTTTTATGGCCTAATTACATAAGCCTAGGTGCTGGATAAGGTACCGAGGCTCAGGTAACCACTGTCAGGTTATGTCATTTCAGTTTTCACATGAAAGCACAGGAACTTAGAAGAATAACTCTGGAAGGTAGCTCTGCGCGTGAGCTAAATGAAAAGCCTGGCTCAAGATACTGATGTGTAGGTTGAGAGGCTTTAGGAGAAACCAGGGAGGAAAGCCTGCTCTGAGTGTGTTGTTTTCCGTGTAAAGAAAGCAGGGTCTCATTATGGAGTGCCAATTGTCGTGGTTAACAATGGAGCTCTTTCTTTTTTTAAATATTGTAAGAGTTCCACTTTGTAAAATGCTTTTGTAATGAGCTCAGACTATGTCTTGCATCCATTGAAAATAGTATTTCCCAATTAGTTGAGTCCTTCTGCTTGGAGCTGAGGAAGGAAGTACGGATTTAATGATAACAATAGATTGTTTTTTGGCCTGCAGATGGTAGAAGAAAGTGAGGAAAGGCTAACAGAAGAGCAGATCGAGTCACTTCTCCAGACAGTCACCAGTATTCTTCCAGGGGATCCGGAAGAACAGCAGAGAGACTCGGCAATGGCAACCGAAGACAAAGGTGACCAAGCGTAGGAAGCATCTAGACCAAATCTGGCAACAATTTCAGCAGAGGAGAATCAGCTAATATTTTTCTGGTTTTTACTTGATACCAGTTTAATCTTGTATTGGACATCGTTGTAAAAGATGTTACAGTTTTTGTTACTCAGAGGTGATGAGGGAACCAATTGTTTACAAGAAAGCACGGAAAAGGACACTCGTTTTGGCATTTTGTCACAAACGGGTATGGCAGCAACTGAGTTTGTAAGGTAGCAGTCTGAGAAATTATGGGTCACAGAATCTGCAGCTTTTGTGTTTTTTCCATTACCCATATAACAGCTGTACATTTGAATAGGCTTACATACAGCTGGCAATGTTTTAATTATCACAGCAGTAGTATAATTATAATTGCTTTCATATGCTTTTGAATTGCCCAACTGGTTTTCAGAATACGGTCTACAATACAAAGCCAACTTTTGGAGCTGTTTGTGAAAAGGGCTGTTCTCAGGGATCAGAACACAGGGTAACGTACCAGAACTGCTTGGTATCTGGCCAGACAATTTCAAGTAGGCCGTTGGTATCATGGAAGTGAGAGGATCTGTTGGTAGGGTAACTGTTCTCAAGGATGTCTGACAGTCCGTACTTGATAAAAGAGAGATCCAGATCAATCAGCTAAATCAACATATTGCCGCTGAAATCAGCTGGGTTGGACCAGTTTACAGCAGTTGAGGCTCTGGACTCAAATGTTAAGGCTCTTAGTAATACAAACAGAAGAACATTTAGGCGTGAGGTGTCTATTTTCCCTTTGAACGTTTGTTCCAATATTTATATATAGACAAGTCACAGTCCTGTGAACATGCTGTCGACCGTGGAATAAATTAATGAGTGAACACTGAAGTGAAGTCCTAATCTGGTTTAGAAGAATGAGAATCAGTCCTGGTTGAAGCAGAATTTTCTGTGTACTGAGCTTTTGCCTGATTAAAGATTTCAGGATCAAGTATTTAATGTTGAAAGCATTGATGATTATAATAAATCTTTTGTATATATACATATATATACATAAAGTCATGGTTACACATGGCACTGGTTTTATACTATGACTGCCGCAATTCTTTTATAATTATTATAATGTCTGGAAATAGGAAATAAAGTTTGGAGTATATCCTGGGAATTTTGTGGCTTATAGACAAGATGTCAGATACTCTGATTCAAGGTCTGTCTTCCCTCCCCCCTTCTGTCATAAAGTTTGGAGTGCATCCTGGGAATTTTGTGGCTTATAGACAAGATGTCAGATACTCTGATTCAAGGTCTGTCTTCCCTCCCCCCTTCTGTCATGGTTTTATTTTGTGTTTTCATGCAAAGAATTTACGCTTTATGAGCTTTAGTTGTGTTTTATGTGAAAGGGAGTGATAACTTCCAGTGTCTGGGGGATTTATGATACGCATTTCCATGGTATTTTAAGCTTCTTTGATGTTTGGAGAGGAAAGGAAATTAGCAAAAAATATATTTGTCACGTCTTAAACATGATTTATCTTATATTAAATGCATTCCAAGGCTGAAGACTAAAGGTATGTTTTGACTGGGTAAGTATAGTATTAGAGAGGGAAAGTCCTTGGTGGTTTTCATCATACATCAATATATATTTTCTCTCTAAATGGGCAACAAAACAACAGAGATGAGTAGATCATATCACAGAATGATGTGACATTAATTTTAAAATTAGCATTTTTACTCTTAGCAGTCACTGGTGGTGTTTGACATCCTGTGGCCTTGGGCTGCAACTGTTTACATTTTTATCTGTCTTCCTTTTCTAAAATTAAGTTATTGAAACATGTTCTAAACTTATGAAAAGCAGATGGAAGCAGATCGCAGGTATCTTTAGCCAGCAAGAATATTTTAACAGATATCTGAAGTTGGATGTTCCGCCTTGGGAATTGCTGATTTGTTATCGTAACGGATTTTTGCCAGCATCCATGTTGTCTTCTGTGGTATGTGTATTGTACAAGGTACAAGAACCCATTCGCTTGCTATTGTATTTAACCTTTTTATCAAAATCAATTCCAGATGGATACATATATTAAGCTTGTGCAAATGCATGGTTAGCTAGTTCAGTCTCAATTAACATACGTAAACTATAATTTCCCGGAAAATGCAATGCTGGGTAACATTTGAAGGGATCTGGGATTTTGACATCTGCATTACATCAATAAATCTTTTATAAATCTACTGTCTGTGCTCTCTGCCCGTGTAAGTGCAGGTGAGGAATTACTCTGGCTCTGAGAGCAGGTTTCGCGTCGTGGTGTTTACTCTCAGGTGTGTTCTTTGGAAACCTGAGACTCAGAAATGATTTATGGAAAGCAAATGTCATCTTGCTTATGTGATACCATTTTTCCGGTGTCCTATATATTACCGAAAAGATCTGCCTGTCTCCCAAGGCTGCATTTTGTTTTCTTAACTAATCAGTTACCTAACACAATGAATGTACTCTGCTAGTTCTTTTGAAGGAGACAAGACGGCTTGAAGAGAGTGGCCCTCTGATGTGTCGTGTACAAGAAAAAGTATGTGCGTATTGGGCACTTAAAAGCTTGGTCCGTAATTTTGAGAAGAAAAAAGCAGACTACTCGACACTTTCTGAATATTTATATATGCATATTATTTACAGCTTTCTCATTTCTTGCGTGCTCCTCGCTTTTATTCTGTATCGCGCGTTGGGGTCTTGGCAGATTGATAGCTCTGCTTATGGCAGCTCTTGTGCTCTCGTCGCTGCTCTGGGAGAAAGGGGGAACGAGCTGCCAGAATTCCTCTGCTGTTTTGATACTTTAAAGTACCTGGGGCTTCTCTTTTCATAAATTCAAGCCCAAGAAGGCCAGCTTTCTTTAGGATTGTTTGGCAGTCCTCGCTGGAGAAGTTTTGTTAGCAAGAAGCTTTGTTTTATGGGAGGAGAAGGAGCTGCCACTCCTACCTGGCTGTGCTCTGGTGCTGGGAAAGGGAAATAGATATGCTGGAAACAGAGATGTCTGCAGGGGATTTTGTAGAAGATACAGGAAATCCCTACCGATGAGCTGAGCAGCTTTGGTGGCGGTCATGCTGTGGCAGGGCTGTGTGTAAGGCCGTTGCCCACCACTGAAATGCAGAATTTGGCAAGCTCTCTTTTTCTTACGGGGAGCAAAATGTGTTTTGTTTGTATTTGTGTGGTGTATTCACTAGATAAAGGTGTGTAGTCTTCATTAGAAAAAGCAAACCAAAAACTCCAGAAGTTTGGAGTTTTGGTTTTCTTCTGAAGCATGTCTTTAAACAACACTGAAGTAGTACATGGAAATGGCGTTCAAACCTAATGCGTCCGTGTGCAGAAGAGTTAAATAATGTCTACGGAGCGTCTTGAAGTTTAAAAGTGTTTATACAAATGTTTTAAAAAAGGTCCCGTCATTAACAGTCCTGTACATAACTTCTTACTTACTAAAATCTCTACTGGTCATAGACAAGCTATTGCTTTTGAAGTCAACCAAACCAGGCTGATTTACACCGGTTGAGAATCATGCCCTAAAATAATTAACCAGCCACATCACGATACGGCGTCAGGGGTGGATGTCTGCAGCTGCTGTAATCCTAGCAGACCCCTGACGCATAAAGAATAATCGAACTGGACATATTTTTGAAACTGTCATACCTCAGAAGAAATAAGGTTGAGAAATTTAAGTAGAACGCAGCTGAGTTGTTGCAGACTGAAGTCAGCATGTGCCCTGGAGCAAATTCCTGCTGGTCCCAGAGCTGTCTTGGAGGCTGCTCAGAGGGAGTGCGGTGAGCTGTAGGCTGCCTAATTCGTACTTTGCTCTTCATCCCGTTGGAAATATGTGTTTCTCCCAACTGATAGTTGAAGGGGGAAGACCTGATTGACCCTGCTTGAGAGGGGGGGGGTGTTGCACTAGGTGATCTCCAGAGCTCCTGTCCAACCTCAATGTTTCTGTCAGTCTGCTTCCCCTTCCTCCCGCTATGGACTTGGGATGTTTTTGTTTGCTCGCTCAGCGCAGAGGCAAAGGCTGCTCTCGTTAAGAGCTGAGACGCAGCGGATTGGGGGTTTCTCCCTTGTCCCCCTTTCCGTCCATGCCTGGTGCAGCGTGGCCCCTCTGCCACCTTTGCAGGTGGGTGCTTGAGGCTCTGGCACAGTGCAAATACTTTATTTCTGGGATGTTGACAAAGAGAGAAGGGGACAGTCTTGCAAGGATTGCAGCAGGATTTTGTTGTGCCTGCGGTTTCATCAGTTGCTTGAGCCTGAAATTGGAGTTTGCTGAAGTTGCTCTGCATTAGCAGCGTGTCCTGCAGATTGCAGCTACGACAGTGAGTTGAGCGTGTTCCAAAAGAGGCTCCTCTGGTATGAAGGATGTTTCCCAGGATGCTGCTGGGATAAGATGGTGTTTCCGTGTGATCTTAATCACAGTTTTCTCTTGAGTTTTGCTTAATGTTACTCCACGGGCCAAATTAATCCATAGTGCCTCTCCACTGCCTTAAGTTTGGCCCGAAATACAGAACCGTTCATTCATTCGTGCTGGCTGTGCTCGGCCCCTCCGAGTCAAGCCACGGGTGAATTAACCCAGCCCAAACTGGGATTATTCTGCATCCCAATTTTGAAATGCACAAGTTTTTCTGTATTGCATTTTCTATGACTAAACTTCTTATTGCCTCTGCCTCCCTGGGGTGGCAGCTCTTTGCCATGGCAACGTGCGAACAGCGCGTTCTGTATCCCAGAAAATGCTTCGCTTCCTAGGCATAAAATCCGCTTCCCTGTGTTTGGACACAGGCTTCGAAAGCATCGGTCTCAGCTGGGAGCTACTATTGTTCGAGTGTCTTCTGAAACGCTTTGGGCTTTGGCAGGGGGAAGGGGAGTCGGGGGATCCTGTGTGTACCTCGGCCTGGCCAAGACGGGGCTTTTCCCACTTTTCTTTCTTCATTTTCCATCCGCTACCCATAACCAGCCTTTTCCAGCCTGTTCCTGGTACCAGCTCCCAGAGCGAAGGGGATGCCAGGCTGTTTCAAAAGACACGCTGCCGAAGGAGCGTGAAAAAGACCTTTCGTGCCCGAAAACTTGTTTTTGCAATTGTACCAGTTGGTCTAAATAACAGATAGCATCTCACCCCGTGAGCTTTGCTTCACTGATAGGAACATCTGTGGTTATGAAAGGGTCCTGGTAATTGAAGAGGACTCATGGAAATATCTCAGTTGACTCCTCTCCAGCGCAGGCAGGCGATGCTCACAAGTTAACCATCCCGCAGGCAGCAGCAGCTGCCTCTTCAGGCTCTGACCCACAAAAATAAAGCCTTACATTTAAATCTGAGCAACAACTATAGTCCTTTTAGGACGAGATGGTGACTGGGCAGGGACTAAAACTCAGCTCCTGCTGTTCCCAGGGGTCAGTTCTTTGTACTTAAAGATTTATTTCCTTTCCTGCAGATGAGCAGCGCTGGGGTGGAAGATGCGGAGCAGGGAGCCGGCGTGGCAGGACGGGTGGCGTCTGTCTCAGCAATGGGAGATGCCCGTGGGACGGGCGCATGGAGCAGCGCTGGGTAGCGAGGTGCAGGTGGAGAGGGGACCGCAACACAGGGTCGGTGTTTGCCACCTCGAGAACTTTCCATGGGGTCTCTACCACCACCCACCCAGCGAGAGGAGAGGAGAGTGATATGGTGGCTTCGGAGCCAGAGTCAATGAGCAAACGCCAGCTCTGCCACCAGCCTGTGGCCTCGGCAAAGTCCTTTCTCTTCTCTCTGCCTTGATTTCCTCTTTGGCAAAAGACCATTATTTTTTTCCCCAAAAAGTCCTCGGGACCCTGAGGTGAGCGATCGGGCGGGGACGGGCAGGGCTTGTCACTCAGGGCGTGCAGCAAGGCTGACACCAGGAGCGCTGCCCAAGGGCTTGTTTAACATTTCTGTGCATCCCGATAGATAAGGGAGCCTTTTGTACTAGTAACTATGGAGCTGATGGGGAGGCTGCAGCCCTCCGCTTTCCCTGTGCTTTAAGACCAGCGTGTGGGTGTCAGTGCCTCGGCTGCCGGGGCGGCTGCTGTGACCGTGGCCCCGTTCCTCCTGGACACGCGGGTGTCCGCCGTGCTCGCGGGCTCTGCTTCCAGCTGGGGCTGTCCCCTTCCCGCGGCAGGCCCAACGTGACCATGTACTTGCATATCTGCGGCGAACACTTGGAGGTCGTTCGTTACAGGGACTTGAATTAAGAATTTCACAGGGCAAGGAGTTGCCAGACTTCACAGTCTTGCACCTCTGGGACTTACCCCACCACGAAGGCATGTCCTGCATGTGCTGCTCATCTTTCACATCGCTTGTAGCAGAGATAATGGGGAGCTTAACTGTGTGGTGAAATGACTTTCTAATGAAAACATCTGTGCTCTTGAATTGGGCACAAGATCAAGTCTGAGGGTGAGGCTGAGCCATGAAGCCAAAGGAAAGCATTCCCTTGCGGGTGGGCTGCTGAGCACCGTGGGGCCGGTGGCCGTGTCCCCTTCAGCAGGGGAAAATCATGTTTTCCAGAGAAGCAGCTAATTTAAATTATTTAATGGCAAACAGAGGGTCATGTTTCCGCAGGAAACCTAAATTACACAGGTTCCCCTCGTGTTTGAAATGCAGAGTGTTTGTGGGGGCAGATCCTGAGCTGGCACACGCAGATGTTGCTCTCCCAACCTTGGTGGCACAACAGCAACATGTGCAGGAGCATCCCGTGACTGAAGGAAAACATGGGGGGGGGCAGTGTTCGGCATCACCCCAGGGAGAGAGTTTGCAAAGGGCGACTCTGGGGCACCAAAACTGGCCTTTCTGCATCGGCGAGGTGCCGGTAGGGAAGATTCAGTTTGTGTCCCAAAGCGAGCACTGCGGTAGAGCTGATGTTGGGGTGGGACGTGGGTGGGAACGTGGGAAGAGCAGGGCAGGGAGCAGGCAGCTGGAAAGCCAGCAAGAGATGAATGAGCGGTGAGTACCAAAATGAGCATCGTACCTCTTCCTCACCTGTGAGAGCGATGCCTTTGGGTGATGAGATCCTTCCCTAGGGCCACTGGTTCCTCATCACTAGCTTGATAACCCAACGCTCCTGATGCCGGGCTGTGGGATCGGGAATTGGGATCCCTGTTCCCGGGTGGGATCCTGTAAAAGGGGAGGGGGCTTGGGTCAAGGCAGGCAGGGAACTGTTTGTCCTTGGGATGTTAAAGCTCTTTAAAATATTTCAACAGCAGCTTGGATGCATCCAACCCCCCCACACACACACACACACACACACACACACACACACACACACACACACACACACACACACACACACACACACACACACACACACACACACACACACACACACACACACACACACACACACACACACACACACACACACACACACACACACACACACACACACACACACACACACACACACACACACACACACACACACACACACACACACACACACACACACACACACACACACACACACACACACACACACACACACACACACACACACACAGAGATGAGCCCAGGGAATTCTCTAAAGAAGCCCAAAGCACCCTTTAAAAACCGCAAGTGATGTTTTGTAGCCTTCCTGGAGAAAGGAAGGTCATGTCAGCCCCCTTTCCAAAGGGCTGCTATTGAGGCGCAGTTTGGGATCCGGCCAGCATCCTGGGGGGAGTCGATGGCAGTGTTGTTTAGGTTGGAGCTGCTGAAGACGTTGACAGAGAAAATATTTTCTGTTCCCACAGAAAGAAATCCTGCTGCAAAGTTTTTATTGAGCAAAAAGAAATGCTTGTGCTGAAAAAATCAGAGCTGCGGCCAAAGCACAACTAAAATGCAGTGAGCACTTAGGAAACATTTGTTAAGCCCCAAGAACCTTTGCTTGCCATGAGCAAGAGTCTCCCTGCTCGTTACTTAAATTAATTTCCCTCTGCATTAATGATCTTTATTTTATTAACTTTAGTGTTTATAAAAACAACCATCAAAGGTAGCTGTGATGCTGTTAAAGTTTAAAGATAATTAAAATAAAAACAGCCTGAGAACCAGCCAAACAGGGTGAGAGAATATCTGAAAGAGAAGGGAAAGCCAAAAAAGTCATCGTGAAGGACTTGATGCAAATAGGAAAGCTGGGAAGGGAGCTGCAGGGAGGGCTCAGGGATGCTGCAAATGGTCCCAGCGGGGCCGAGTGCCCGGGGGGAGCTGCATCTGTGCTGGCTGGTACACGGGGGAATAAAGAGCGTCCTCCGAATGGCTCTCACTAGCGTCTCTGCCACATCATGGTAAGGCAGCTGGGGGACGTGCTTCACGGGAGCACCAGAGACACCCGGCACCGAGATCCCTGTCCAAGATTCATTTTTTCCCACAGCCAAACCTGCCGTAGGGGCTTTTTCTCGCAGCCACCTGCGAAACGGTGCTGATGGTGCATTTTTATGCAGCCACCCAGGTCTGGCCGCAGCACGGCCCCGCCTCGCCTGACGTCCAGCCCTTGCAGGTTTTGCAGAGCTATTGGATATTCTGGTTTATTTTAGCCTCTTCCTGTTCCCTTGAATGGGGACCAGGCTGTTGCCAGCTGGTGCTGGAGGCTGCTGGCGAGGCAGTGCCTGGGCACAGGAGGGTGGTGGTGGCACCGGTGGCACCGGTTCGGCTGGGCTTCGGCGCTGAGCGCGAGGGCTCGCTGTGCCAATGTGGTTTAAAGCCCTTGTTTGTGCATCCCACCCCTCGTCCTTCATCTAACGGGCAACTTCACTGCCCAGCCCCCTGTGTGCAATTAGTGCTTGGCCCCACTGGGCTCCCACTCGGTACCCTGCTGAGCTGCGAGAGAAAAGCTGGCAGGAATCACCCGGCCCTTTTCTTTTCTGGGGCCAGGCAGAAACTTCATTGTTCATTTGGGGAAAGAAAGAAAAAAAAAAAAAAAAGAAGAAAAAAGGAAAAAAAAAACCCCACCAAAACCACCCAACCCAGCTGTTTTGCAAACGCTTCCACGTCTCACCCCCAAAAAATCTCCACCCTTGGTCTCTCTGGGGACAGGAGGACAGTGTGGTCACGGATGCTCCATCACTTCCCAGCCAGACCCGCCTGCAGGACGGCAATGTCTGATGTGAGCCGGGGCGGCAGCGGGGCCGCAGAGCGAGGCTTTAACCTGGGATATCAGCGCAGGGGGGACGGGGGTGAGCTCAAACCATCGGTCCCAGCTGGAAACGAGTAACCAGGCGTCTTCACCGCTGCTTCCGTCGGCGTTGGGTTGCTGCAGCCTGTCGGGGACCTGGTACATTTGTGTTTCTGCAGCAGGGCGATTCCTCCTGCCAGGTTTGCTCTTTACGCACCGGCTGGCTTTTTCCTCTTAAAAGCTATGGAATTAAAGCACACATCGGCTGCTGCTCCTGGAGCTCAGGGCGTTTTTGCGGCTCCCCTGGAGCATTTGCTCTGCTGCATGCTTGCAGTGGAGGAGCTGGCGGAGGAGCGCTTTCTTGCTGGGCTTTGTCCCAGCCTCAGTCTCTGACCCCTGCAGTGCTTACATGAAATTAAAGGTAAAGATTTCTTTACCCAGAGATTTGTTAGCCCAGAGGTTTCCATGACGGGGTTGGGGTGCCAGACGGGGTCAGCCATCCCCTGAGTGGGTGATGCTTCAGTTAACCCAACCTGTTCCCCTGGGGATGGGCTGTGGGGTCTGCAGAGCATCAGGGACGGAGAAGGGCATGTTAAACCTGAGATTAAACCCACTGGCCCAGTGGTAAGCTGTGCTCTGGACAAGGAGAGCTCTGCCCATCCACAACCCCTGTGCCGCCCCCAGGACTCCTCCGGGATAACCACCCCCCTTCACCCCAAGTGCTCGCCCTTTGCTCCTCCACCAAAAATCGTGGATGTCTTGGGGTGGCAGGGCCAGCCCGGCTCCCTGACCTCACATCTCACCCTGCGTTGGTCCCTGGGGGTCCTCCGTCGCAGGATGGCAGTTCAGGGGAGCAAATCCCTTTTGTTACAGACCAGATGCCGTCGAGAAAAAGGCATCCAAAAATAGAAAGTCTGAGCTGTTGAAATTATCCAGCTCAGTGGAGAGAGGGAGGGGGGCTCTCCCAGCTCTTCCCACACTTTATATATGCATATATTTATATATATGGTGAAAGTTAACCCCTGGAGACACGCTAAAAGCTTTAAAAAAAGAGCTTTGTTGGACTAGAGGTATTTTTGGCAAGTCTAAAAGGACCTTCAAGTTTAGTGCTCCCCGTGCTGCCCGTTGAGGAGGGAGGGCATCAGACAGGATGAACCTGGGGTCTTTTATCGGCAGCTGTGGTTCAAGCATCTGCTCTTGCACCGGACTGAGAGGGCTCGTCGACAGATTTAAAATGCTATTTTTTTGTTAATTGGATGTGTTCGATTATCTGGCTGCCCCAGGATGGGATGCGATACCCGGTGAGCTCTGAAATGTCATGGGTGGACAGAAAGCAGGTGGGGTTTGGGGAAATGTGCAGGACAAGCACCTCGATGCCTCTGCAAGTGGCATCCCGGTCCCCATCCTGATGCATTGGGCACCTGGTATCCCTTGTGCCATGGGGAAAGCCGTCGGTGCCACCACAATGGGGTTCGCCTTCTCAGGCGCTTGGCAAATGCATCTGCAAAGGGTTTGGGGTTTTTTTTCCCCCCTTTTTGTATTGTTCACTGATTTCCTTAGCAAAAGCCATGGCAAGGCAGCGCTAAAGGCTTCCTCGGGGTGCAGCAGCCGGAGGGCGGCTGTGAGGGAGGGAAAAGGAAGCGCTGAAAACACCCACTCAAAACCTAATGGGATCCAACCGCCTCCTCCCAGCAGGTTTGCTCCTTCATTGTCCAACAAAGCCCATAAAACCCCCCAAAAGCTGCTGCTCCCAGCTGCCCACGTCGCAGCGGCCGTGAGTGGGCCGGGGGTGGAAATGGCCGCTTCAGGCCAATTTAAACATTTTCCCCTTTTCCTGTGCAATGTCCTGCCCCCAGGCGTGGGCTCAGCGGAAAGTCGCCTTTTCTCCAGCCCCGTGGGGCTGCGCCGAGTGGGACGGGACCCCCTGCCTGCATATTGCTGCTTTGGGTGAGACCCCAGCAGCTGAAGCAACCGGAGAAGGCGGCTCAAGCAGTGCGGGTGTTGCACTGGAAATGGCCCCAAAATGCCCCTCTTACTCCAAAAAGCTGGTGGAGGGTGGCCATGGGGGCTTCCAACCCAGCTCCTGGGGTGGCCGCGAGCATGGCTTGCGATCACTCTCCTGTTTTAATAATGCAGGGTAAGATGAATGCTTGAATTTTCCATTTCTGGGAGGAAACTGATGTAGCATTCGGCAAGGCTTGCAACGACTTTACAGCAAAAGTCATGGTTAATGCATCAGACCGGCTGCAGGTCGCGGCAGTACGCGGAGTTCCCCAGGGTCTGGCACAGAGCCGCGGCCATCGGCACAAGCCGGAGGCAGGGATGTTCCCCCCAACCCTGCAGCAGTTTCGGGGTTGGTGTGTAACTCGTCCCCGCGCGGTGATGAGCAGCGTACAAGTGTCTAATGTTATTGTGGTGAAATACGATTTATCCTGTTTCGTTGCGCAGGGTTGATGTGCTTTGCCCAGGCGAAGCTTTGCTTTGCAGACGGGGGTGCAGAAGCAGGGGTTGCTTGGACGGGGGGGTCTGTGCACGTAAGGATGGGCAATTGCTTCTTTCTTATGTATTTTCCTTGTGCGCAGATGCCGGGAGTGGCTCAAAAGGCGAATCCAGCCCCAAATTGCCCTGCTGCTGGAGCCCCAGCCTTTGCAGCCGTGTGTGGGAAGAAATGCCCGGGGCAAGGACCGCAGCTGGCATCAGCCACGTGTGGGGCAGGTTCTGCACTAACCCTGGCTCATGTCCCAGGTAACTTCACCACCACCCACTGCACCTCTCTGGGTTTCACCAGGGCAAAGGAACGTGAGGTCCAACTACGGACTCCAGCTCATCTCTAGTGCCCAACGCACCGAGAAAGCCTGCAATTCACTCCAAAACCTATGATTGACTCTACAAATGCTGCTGCTTCATTATTTAACCTCCAAATGTTGCTTCTTCCTCTTTGGACTTTGAGTTTTGAGCTTTTCCCAGCCTTTTTCCCAGCCTTTCTGCAGCTCCGGGAGCTGGAGCTTTCCCTTCAGTGCCAGCTGAGCTGGTTGTATCAGGCCAGGAGCGGAGGCTCTGAGGAAAGCCATAAATATTGCAAGACTGGTGATGAAGGGGGGAGCTGGCAGGCAGGGAGGGAGGGAGGGAGGGAGGCTGCGGATGCTGCATGTTTTGCTGGGGCCTCAGCAGAGCCCAATAGTTAATCATTAAAATATGCTTATATGTAACTAATCTCTGCAGGGCAATGAACTGAGAAATTATTTAACGCAATTTAAATGGGTCATAGTAGTTACTATAAGTGTGCCTCGAGCCAATGGGAGCTGTCAGGCTGCTATAAAAGCGGGTGGGGAAGAAATAGCAGCTGGTGGGAAGAGATCACCAAAGACTCGATGCGTGTCCTGAGCTGCCTCTTGACGTGCGGAGATCCTCCTGATATGCCTGAAATCAGGCTCCAGCTCTGGGCTGAGCCCTTCTTCAAATATTGGTGATCCCTCCGGCGGTCAGTGGCTGCGGTGGGAAGGACGGGGTCTGCCCGGAGCCGGCACTCGTGGCTGCACCGTCTCCTCCGCTGCCGCTCGGTGCTGCCGATGGGGACCAGAATCGCCTGTTTAAGTCTAAAAAGGTGAAATTCAGCAGTGCCGTGAGTTGAGGGGTTGCGTCGCTCAGGTCGGGGGTGAGTGGGATGCTCTTCCACAAGGTGGGTCGGACCTGGGGGCAGCAGCTGGTTTCGGTGAAACCCTGTTTGGGCTTGCAGTTTTGGAGATGTGAGTGTTAGCAGCGTTATCACAGCGTTATCCTGTGGGGACATGCAGCACCAAGCGGGCGCTGCTGCCGGGGTTTTGCAGCAGTTCTGTAAGGGGAATAGAGGAGAAAAAATGAATGGAAATGGATTTTAGTGGACTTTGATTGGCCTGTGAGAGGGATTGTATCAGCTGGATGCTTCGTGAGCTGACCCCAACAGCTCTCTGAAATCCCGGCCTCTTGCGAGCTCGGTGCTTGGCTCCCAGCCTTCCCACCAGCGCGTTTCGTCTTCATCCCTGTTGTTGTTTGCAGCCCTGTGGGACCAATGCACCGGGTGCTGTTGGTGAGCGCAGCTGAGACCCTCCAGCATAGCACTGACCATGGCTGGGGTGAGAATATATCTGCTGGAGGGAGAAGTGACACCGAGCACCGAGCTTTCTGCCAGCCTTGCTGCCTGCCTTAAAATACCCCAAAGAGGAGTTAAGTGCCCTTATTTATAGCTCCACAGTACAGATATTTACTCCTGCAGTGATGCACGCCGCTGCCCTTGCTGCCAGTCCTTAGATAAGCAGTAAATCCCAACATCTCCAGACATTAGTTTCATCCTGCTACTTGCTTTTTCTTCAGTCTGTTAGTTCCATAGTATTTAATCTGTCTCTTTTTGTGACTTTTCTGTCTTTTGTCCAATTTTAAGTCATATACAATTGATTTATACCAAACCCCACATTACATGAAATCAGCTTTCAGCTCCCTTTTTGCAAATAAGCAAATAGGTGCAAGGACTTTCGGAGGTAATCGTGGCTGTGCCGGCCAGCTGCTCTCTGATCCAGAAAATAAAGAGCACAGCCTGTTTCCTGTTAAATTTTGCTGGTCGCATTGATTTACATTGTTTGTCTCGTGTTTTATGGCTTCCAAGTTGATGTTGTGTTAAGCTGGCTGGAGTTTAGGCAAGAAATCAAATGCAGGCACTGGCAGGCTTCCCCAAATGCATTCATGAGGGTTGATCGCATAGTCACATTTTCTTAGTCACTGGAGGAGAAATAGCAGAGCTGCCTCACTTGTGTCCCGGCCGGTTTGCATCGATCCTGTGCTGGTAAAGGCACAGGACAATTTTGGAAATTCAAACCGTGGGGCAATGCAGGCGGCGGAGGGGCTGCGTCCCACTGCGCCATGGCTGGGCGCTCCTCCAGCTGCTGGAGTGGTGGTTTGGTGGCCGTGGGGCGTCTCCTGTCTTTATCTTGACCCAAAACCTCTTTTTTTAATCTTATCTTCTCCCCTGTCCTGTTGAGGGGAGTGGGAGAGCGGCTGGGTGGGCGCCCAGCAGCCAGCCAAGGCCACCACACCAAAGACACGGACTGGGGCAGAAATTCTCATATATATGTATACAGAATCATAGAGTATCTCAAGTTGGAAGGGACCCATAAGGATCATCAAGTCCAACTCCTTGCTCCTCGCAGGACTACCTAGAACTGAACCGTATGACTAAGAGCATCGTCCAGATGCTCCTTGAACTCTGACAGGCTTGGTGCCGTGACCACTTCCCTGGGAAGCCTGTTCCAGTGTATGTATATGCGTTATAGAGATAAATGCATTTTAGGCAAAGCAGGGTGAGTTTCTCACACCCTTGCTTAGGGCATGCCGTTGGGACTCCACGCAGATAAATGGGACTGCGTATTGCTGGTGCCGGCGGCTGCAGGTCCGTGCTTTGCCGGGATGGCAGCGCCACGGGCAGCGGGGAGGAGAGAGCCGCCTTTCACCCCAGGCCAGCATGGGGAGGTCGTTCTTACGGGCGTGTTTGATTTGAGGTGGCACGTTGCAGATCTGGGTCCCCGATGGTTTGCTGCCGCTGTCCTTGCTGGCTCTCAGCAAGTCTGTGCAATGAGCTGTGGATATGTCCACAAAAAAAACCCCCAAAACAACTGCTTTCCATCTACCTTGGGTTAGTCAGAGGCTGTCTGCAGAGCCAGGCAGGGATTTCTGCCCAAAGGAACCCAAAATATCTGGAATCAAAAGCCCCGATCTAAGGGCAAAAGCTTCTCGCTGGCCAAACGAGTGAGGAGAGTTTCTTATTTCATTTTACAAGCGTCAGCAGCACGTTGGCTAGGGAGTTCTGCCCTTTCTGCTCCGTTTTTGGCAGAGAAAGTCTCATTTTTCCTTAGGAAAACAAGAAATAGAATATTCCTGTAGGATTGAATGCGGGAGAACTTGCATAAGTTCATATTAGGGAAGACGCCTACAGAATTCAGCGGGTTCCTATGGCAAAAGGTCGAACAGCATTTAGCGTTAACTGTAAATTGCCTATTTATGTGCGTGTATTTGGAAATGACGGAGAAGCCGTGCGGGGGGTGTTGGATGCAGGATGGGCCGAGCAAGTCCTGATTTTGCCATTTCTGTTCCCTCTCTCTCCATCGCAGTCTGGAAAATTGGTGTCTTGGTGGCTGCTCTCTTTTACTGATTTAAAAGTACTATTGCAGGAAGATGGGTTCATCATTTGCCTCCGCTGGTGCAATTTTGGTTTTCTGAAGAAAAAGAGATTGTTTCTGTTTGTGCCCCAGGTGTTTCACAGAAAGGTGCAGAAGTTCAGTAGATGATTTCTTTGGTGCATTTTATTGCCTGTGCTGCTTTTTTAATTTAACATCTGTTTTATGGCTGAGGGGGATGTTATTCAGTGGTTAGAGCAGGGGACGGGGAGAAAGGAGGTCTGGATTTCGTAGCTTGTCTACAATGAATTTATAGTTTCATTTTTTGGTGGGTGCAGATTTCAGATGCCTTCACACCCTCACGTTCTCAGTTGGGTCTCGCCGTTCCCATCACCTCTCTAACAAAGGTGCCTCCTCTATGTTCAGTTAGGGCTATTTCCCCTCCCTGTAGCAAACGCAGCCGTGTCCCAGTGAGCTCAGAGAAAGCATTAAATGCCGTGTTCCCCTTTCAAAAGGCCACCGTAAAAATAAATGATCGATGGAAACCAAACAAGAAGAGGGAGCTCTGCAGAAGGTACCGCTCCTCCCTCCCCTGTTTACTGTTCTCCCAGACTTTGGCCCAGGGGCTCAGGCTTCACCCGTTTCACAACGTGCCTCGCTCAAGACCTAAAGATACGGCCTTGGGAATAAAAAATGGGTCTAAACCAACGTTTTTCAAGCAACATCCCGAGCTGAGCTGTTCAGCCACTGCAAATGGGGAAAAATCCACTGCCAGGGTAGGGTGCTGGATCCAGCAAATGAGCCTGTCCCCAAAAGCAGCGGGATTTTATTTATTATTTTTTTAGGGCATTGCATTACCCTCCTCATCCCCCCCCCCAGGTAAGGTGCCAAACTCCAGTCGCTGAACCGACGCTTGCTGGTGAGGAGCCTGAGAGCAGCAGGGCCACACGGCAGCCCCCGTGGAGGGAGAATTAGGGTTTAATTCAGTCTCTTTTAGCTGACAAATCAAGCTCAACCATAAAGGAGGCAGAGGAGGATGAAAATACTGCAAGTCTGGAACAAGAAACTGTGGCGGGGATGGGATTTAAATGCTGTCTTGTCTCATCTTTAATAGTGTGAATTTTAACACCACTTGTAAGAAACTCAAAGAAAAGAGCCGCACCATGTATGATTTCATTAGCAGCATTAATGGTGTTCCTTCAGAGCTTTATGTAATTTTAAAATCATTTACACTTCTATAGCTCCTTGCAAGCTGGCCAGCTAACGAAGGGACGAGTGATGGACCCGCTGGGCACTCATTGTACAGTCACTGCTTTCAAAACGCCCGTGCCTTGCACGTGATAGAGATGCCAACGTATTTAGACGACGGGATATTTTTGTTTTCAGAACTGCCGTGGTTGCAAGAGCCAAGTCCTGCAAGACCAGCCACGCTGGCCATCCTGCTCCGAAGAAACTCATCACACGGACCGTAGCCAACTGCCCGGGCACGGTGTGTGCGGCCGAGGCGATTTCACTGATGTCTCACTGCCATCATCACAGAGGGTTTGAAAGCCTTTGATCCGATGCAAGCAGAGCTCTGTGTCTTTGGCAGTGGGGTTTTGGGGGGATTATTTTTTTTTTAGATGCTGGAGTTTGTGAGCTGCTTTCTCACCTCCTTGTGAGGTGTTTTCCAGACACAGACAAGATCATTTCTTGTTATCACTGCTACTGCTTTACAAACTCAGGACTTAATCCTGCAAACCACTGGGCACTTTCAGCCATTTAAACTTCACGGGACAAGTCCCACAAGAAAGAGCTTATCCCTCTTCCATCAAGCGTCGGTGTGCTGCCGGCGGTGCTTTCCCAGGCAGACGCCCGTGAATGTGATGAACGAACGCGCTGAGGACGGGCTGTGCGGGTGCAACGAGGCTCTGAGGAGCATCGCTCCTCGCTGCGGGGTGAAAGCCCGGCGCTTTGCTCCCTGCCTCCATGACCAGCCATGCAGGGCAGCTGGGCAAAAGCAGCCAAGAGCATTGCACATGACTCGAAGCAAACAGCTTCAGCAGCGTGGTAGTGGTCGTATGAGACTTTATAAGAGCTCCAGCTTAGCCGGTCTCTGTGATACTGGATTTTTTAATTTTTTTTTTTTTTTTTAGGGAAACCTAAAGGAGGGGGAGGAATTAGGCAATGGCTTGTTCTCAGATGTTCCTGTGCTGGAGATGAGCACTCTGCCTGCACACGTCCGTCATGCCACATAGGCAGCTGCCCAAAAGCCAAGAACACGGGAAGATGCCTATAAATGTAAAAGAGGAGAGTATTCACTCCTGGTTTCTGACTGGAAAAACAGCTACTTCTATATTTATTGGATGGCTAGGACTGCCTACCAGCTGGAAAAACCTGAGGACTCTGCACCTCCAGAGGCTCCTACAGCTGGGGAAAAAATCTCCCTGTGAAATAAATACATGTGATGTCTAAAACGCCTTGCCTGCGAGAACAGGGACGAGGACTGCACGGAGATATTCCTAGCCCCGTAATTATTTCTCCAGGCACATGGAAAGATCAATTCTCAGCTGTCACATTTAGAAAGCAGCAGACACGAGATCAGACAGAGACAGGGGAATATGGAGCTATTTATCACAAAGAGCTGCTTTAGGGGGTCGGAGCAGAAACCGCCTCGTTCCTCTCTGAGCCGCAAATGGGTTAAGGTCGGGTTGCAGCTACCTAAAGAAAAGTCCATGTTCTCCTGACTTTGATAATTTCAGTTTAAATCTTCCTGAAATGGTGCTTGCAGCAGAAAAGCCAGCCCTGCTTGGCGATGGAGGGTGGCCCTGCTGGGATTAGGGAAATAAGGTGTCAAAGCTGGGGCTGGAGCTGGCGGGGTGTGTGTGTGTGGGTGTGTGTGTGTTTCTTGTAGCTGCAGCACCCGAGTGGTTTGAGCCAGGAGGGTCTGGCTCAGCATCCATGCCCAGACCGCTGGCCTGGACCTCCAGCAGTGGTCTGAGCCAGTGCAAAGCGTGTTTGACGTGTAACCAGGTCCGATGTGTCACGCTTTGCCCTCCTGTGGGACGCCGGGCAGCGGGGACCAAGCTGAGGTTTTATATTTTCAGGCCAATACCTTTCCGGGCAGGTACGTGCAGCTGCAACATGGGATGGGTGAGAGTGGGTTTGAAGAGCAGGATCAGCCTGTGCCCTGTGAGACCGTGGGGGGATCACTGCCTGCGAACCTAGGGCAAAGCCGGAGGTAGGGGAGTGATGCTTTCAGGTTATGCACAAGGATGATGCTGTGCGTGCGGGTTAGGTGGATCCCTGTGCTGCCAGCTGAGGCTTTTTGCAGGCAAACACTGAGAATGGCACCTTTCTGGTGCCGCAGTGATTCCCAGGGCTTGGTTTTGCTGGCTTTGGCCATGAAATACAAATTGTGTGGCTATCGAAAATGCCCAGCGGGGCCCCAGCCCATTGGTGCGTGCACTACATCTGCTCCGGCATCCCCTGGGGCAAACTTTGCACTGCCAAGGGCATACTTTGCACTGCTAACATGATCGATACGCGAGGCAGCGGGCCAGAAAAATAATATCGGTAGCAGAGAAAAGCAATAAAAATGAGCGTGCCCCTGGGAAACGCAGAGAGAGACATTAGCATCCTTCCAAGTTAAAGAGTGTCCTCGCTGGGTTCGCAGCTGACAGGTTTGCTCTGCTCGTAAGACAGACTGCATTAAGTGCAAGGCATGATTCTGGATGCAGAAACATCTATTCAGCATAAACATCTTACTCTCCTGCTGTGAGGGGATGCAGAGGAATGTCATCAGCTTAATGTCTTGTGGGGCCTGTTTTCCCTAAACTCAGAGGCTCATGAACACAGTCCTTGGATGTTCTCCTCCTCCAGGGAGTAAGTCTTCCCTGAACGTCCAGGCTGGGTTTTTTTGGATCAGTCTGCCCTTACAGACACCACTGGGATCCCTTTACGGTGCTGGGTGCCAGCTGCCCCCGTTGGTCCCCGTCCTGCCATGATGTGCAGCCAGGAGCAGGGTATTCCTGGCCCCTGTCCCTGCTTCTGGGCTCTGGAATAGCCCTCAGCCCAAGATAAATTTAGGGCATCTCAGAGGCTGGGATGTGGAGCAGGATGCTGCCCCGTGGTCCTCCCCTGACCAAGGCACCAGCCGAGGGCTTGAAGTCTGTGCTGGTTTAGCTGCCGGCAGTTTACTTTGTCAGTAAGGTGTTAAGTCCATCCTTTTCCCCTATTCAGAGGGCAGTTTGTTCGTATTCATAAAGGCAGAGATAACAGGATTGACTTAAACAATCTGTGTCTTTGACACAGAGCCAACTAAGCACTTAAGTGGGGTTGCTCGGGGGAGGAAGGATGCCCAGCCGTGCTCTGGGCTTCGAGACAGCCCAGGCACACGCGGGGCTTGGGATTTCTGAATTACTTCTACCTAAAGGCCAAATGAATTTCCCAGATGCACAGGACAAGCTGAAATCCAGCTGAGTTTCTTTGTGCTTTATCATATTGGTATCCTCCTCCAAATTTCTCTGTTCCCTCAGTTCCTTCTATAATGGACCTATCTATATATAACCTTTTGTACCGGAGGTAACAGGGAGATTTTTGGGGGCAGAAGCGACAGCTGAGCCTCTCACCCCCCTGGCTTTCAAAACCGCCTTTAGTGAGCATGGGGATGAAAGCCACAAGCACCAACCCTCCTCCCTCTGCCTCTCAGCGAAGGAAAGATCCTCCCTGTGCGAGACAGCCAGCGAAAAGCTGGGTTGTGCAATCGCTGCTGAGGCATTCGAGGAAAAAAAGAATAATATTTAACAGTTCTGTCAAGAACGTGCCTAAGCCAGCAAGCGCAGCTCTCCTTGCTCTGGGCCCGGGAATGAGCTGAGCAGAGCCAGAGGGAAATTCTTTACATTCTTAGGATTGGGAAGGTGGAATTAAGGTAAAATACTCCTGGATGAGGGCCAGGATATCTGGACTGGCAAGCTTTCTCTTGCTTTTAAACATCACACTCAAACTGTATTCAGGACTACTTTTGGAGTGGAGTTGGTGTCAGGAAAAGCATTGTATTGGAAGTCCAGGGAAGGAAAAAGACCCATTTTTGTCTCTGAATGTGCCAGACCTCCAGCTAGCAGAGGTCAGAGCAGCATGCTGGGGACTTCACTCGCTCGCGCACTGGCCCAGCGACTTGTATGATGTGGTAGGAAAGCTGCCGCTCACCTGGCAGGCCTTGGTACGAGCATAAGGCAGCACAATCAGTCATTGCTGCTGGGTCTGTGACAGTCCACGTTGCCTGAGGCTGTGCAGGATGGCTCCTGGCTCCTCCGATGTGCCCTGGAGCCCTGAGGTGCCCCAGACCCGATGCGTGGAGGGAGCGCGGATGCAGCCACCCGGCTCGGTCCCTCCAGGCGATGTTGTATGGCTGCTCTCTGCCATAGCAGTGATTTGGAGAAGTTTGGTTTATGTTGTGGCTTGCATTTGGAAATAGCATGAAAAAAAAGTTTAACATAGGCTCCTAAATAGCACCATCTTTCAGGACTCAGGGCTGCTCTTCCCTCCTCCTCCTCCTCCCAGCAGTGGTCCCAGATGCGCCGTGTGGCACTGCTAGAACTTAAGCCTGGGAAGCTAGAACTTAAAGCCTGGGAACAACCGCAAGCCGTGCCACTGCCAAGGGAAAACCGGGCACAAAGCCGGCACAGCCACCAGGACCCGCTTCTGCTTCTCTTGGAGCTCAGCCAACCCCGGGCTGTGGCCCCGCAGCACCAGCCCCGCTCCCCCCAAGAACTGCGGCTTTGGTCCTGGGCTCATCCTTCATCCCACGCGTGCGGCCGAGCCCCCGGCGAGGAGGAATTATTTCCCAGCTTTAAGGAACAAAACAGGAGCAAGCCAGCAAGGAACAGCCAATGCAACTGTCAAATGATGAGTAAGTAAATGCTATTGCTTCTGGTAGTGTTTATCCACCGGCAACAGCAACTTCATGGCCGAGAGATAAGCTCTGTCTGTACCGAGACTTTGCGTGATGCAATATTTGATGGGTTATTTGATCCATGGCTCTCAGATGAACGCTGATTAAAGAAGGGCCCAGTGTGGGGCACCCGCTACGTACAGTAGCTCCGTCCGCTTCATACAGCAGCATCGTGCTTTTCCCCTTTCCCTTGGAGAATGGCGTTTTTTCCCCCCTGGAGGCACTGTTTGATTGCCACAGATTGGAAGCCTTTAAAAGGGAAGATCTGTGTGAGTTACAGTTAAAGCCATAAAAGAAAAGCCAATAAAGTGATCTGAAAAGTGCTGTTTAATGGATTGAGGCAAACTTACTGGAAACAGGATACAGACTGTTTCATCTTTAAATCGTTAGTTCAAATTCAGCTGCATTCGGGAGCAAATGACATTTATTCCCTGTCAATAGCTGTCAGAGAAAAGAAATTTGAAAGGAATTTTACCACCTGAAAGGAGTTGCTGGTTTCTCTGCACTCCCAGCAACTCCCTGAGCACGTCTGAAAGCCTTACAGGTGTTAGGCACTCTTGAAACTCAGGCCTTACAGGGCAGAGCTCTTCCCACCATGAAAATATGTCCTGAACATAGGTATCTGCTCACATGGCTGCCTTCGCTTAATTTTCTTAGCAAATAAAACACGCATGAGCCGCACCGCGTTCACCCCTCTTGACAGCGATGTTTCTCCATCCCCTCAGTGAAGCAGGATGCAGAACAAGCGCTCATCTGTATCGGCTCTCCGGGCAGCGCTGGCAGCGAGCGTTTGCTCATCGATATCGGTGGAAACCACGTCCTGACAGGCTCGTAAAAGTTTTATGATAGGCGCTTTGCAAGGGCTATGAGACATGAGGTAATGGGCTGTGATTAATTCATGCATCCTGACGGTATCGCTATCAGCTCAGGCACCGTCGCTCCGCATCTTGTGAGGCTGGGATGACGGCAAAGCCCAGCTGGTTATCTCCCCAGCCGCGCAGGATTTGTACCGTCTCTCCAGGAGATGGGACAGTGAGTCAGACCTGATTTTAGGGCTTTCGGGATTAAAAGGGGATGTTCTCCCACACGGTGGTTTCCATCCTTTTTACACTAAGGTCTCGCTGCTGGTGGTGTCTCCCGGTCCTGGTGTCTCCAGCCAGCCGAGCCCTCACCGAGGCCGGTGGCAACGAATCAGTGGTGGTTCTCATTAGCTGCCAGCCCCCGTGCTGCGCTGCCCCGCTGCAGCGACGGCGGAGGGGATGCCCCAGCCGCAGGAGGGTTTGGGAGGCAGAGGGCAAAGGGCAGAAACATCCGTCGGGGATGAGCAGGGATGAGTGTTGATTACCACTGCTCAGTGCAAAGGCAGCTTTTCCCGGACTGAATTTCGGGCTGGCATGATGTTAAATCCCTTTAGCTGCTTTTTTTTTTCCCCCCATTTGGCAAGCAACACAAATTTGTCCCACGGCCCACGGGATTGTTCCGTTTGATATGACCCTGCAGCAGCGCTGACTTTTCCACGGGGTGTTTGTCTGCATACGGTGGCGGCAGCTGGGCCAGAGCTCCTGTATGTAAAGAAGAGAGATGTTTTCAGTTTGATTCAGCCTTTACGTATCATTAAGTTAATGTTAACAAGTCAAATTCAACCTATTTTCCCGCTCTTTAGGGATAAAAGCTGTCCTTCTGCATAGACCACTGAGGAGGAAGCGGTTAGGATGGCCTAAGGCCAGTCTTTGTTAGAGGTGAGTTAATCTACAGATGTGAGTCTCCTCCTACAGCTACACCTCCAGGGGCAAAGCGCAGGTGCAAATCATCCTCGCTCCTTGCCTGGCCGCTTCACCCAGCTGTGGGTCAGAGGAGTTGTGAGATGTGCCGGCAGCCGGCTCGGGCTCGAGCTTGTGCTCCAGCCCGATGCTATTCCAGATGTCTCCACAGTTGCCCCCATGTGGTGGGCACGTGGCTTGTGCTTCCTTTTTTTTTTCCCCCCATTTGGCAAGCAACACAAATTTGGGGAATGTCCCACGGGATTGTTCCGTTTGATATGACCCTGCAGCAGCGCTGACTTTTCCACGGGGTGTTTGTCTGCATACGGTGGCGGCAGCTGGGCCAGAGCTCCTGTATGTAAAGAAGAGAGATGTTTTCAGTTTGATTCAGCCTTTACGTATCATTAAGTTAATGTTAACAAGTCAAATTCAACCTATTTTCCCGCTCTTTAGGGATAAAAGCTGTCCTTCTGCATAGACCACTGAGGAGGAAGCGGTTAGGATGGCCTAAGGCCAGTCTTTGTTAGAGGTGAGTTAATCTACAGATGTGAGTCTCCTCCTACAGCTACACCTCCAGGGGCAAAGCGCAGGTGCAAATCATCCTCGCTCCTTGCCTGGCCGCTTCACCCAGCTGTGGGTCAGAGGAGTTGTGAGATGTGCCGGCAGCCGGCTCGGGCTCGAGCTTGTGCTCCAGCCCGATGCTATTCCAGATGTCTCCACAGTTGCCCCCATGTGGTGGGCACGTGGCTTGTGCTTCCCCGCTGCTGCAAAACAGGTGTGTGACACCAGAGGACACCTGAGCTCTGAGCCAGGCGATACTCCCTGCTGTCCTGCGCTGTCAGTGCCTCATGCCTATTAAAATGTTCAACCGTAGCTTTTCTCAATTTATCGGAGAGTTGCAGCGCTGCACGTAAAACCCGTTTGCCCAGGGCAACGGGACTGTGTGTTCTGGATGGTTTCACCCACAAGACCGACCTCTGAAACCTAAGCCAGCGGGTAGCATTCGGTAAAGAGTTTTCTTGCGAAAATAGTCTTACAGTTCAAGCCTTCACCTTTCTTCTTTAGCAGTGGTGGCAGGTTTTTGTGGCGTGAGCTGGGACAAAATCCAGCTGTTCCCAGCTAGCAACATCTGTCTGGCACAGCTGCCCAGACGTTGGTGCACATGGGCTCCTCCAGATGCTCACGTGGCGCCACCGCCCAGATGTGCGCCCGCGCGTCCCGCCCGCTCCAGCTGTGCGCTCCAGCTGTTTCCCGCCGCGCCCGCAGGGGTTAATGGCCCCGCCCCCGCCGCCCGGCCACGCCTCCCCAGCTGTCAATCTTCAGCGCCGGCCCAACCGCGTCCC
>NW_008794371.1:1328246-1347681 GCF_000699145.1 Aptenodytes forsteri | reverse complement strand
TAAATACCCGCGGTGGAGCAGGGGAGGCACGCAGAAATAGTTTTACAGCGCTGCATTTGTATCTGCAAGCACAACGTCTAATAGTCACAGTATGCGTAAGCATTTTAGCGGTAGTTTTATAGCAGTAGACCTAATACGCCTCTTAGCTAGAAGTGGTTTTGCTGGTGGTATTGCTGGAAGAAGCCATTTGCATATGTTGTTGTGAACGTGTCGTGCAAATTTCTGTAGGTCTGTATCTTTTTAGTATTATTAAGCAGTTTGATTCTTTGAAGTACCTTATTGTATAATGGAGTGCTGAAACCCCTCTTAGGAGGCACAGTACACATAAAAGTGCACAGAACAGTAGCTTATCTGCTATCAGTATGTCACTGACTTTTTTTTTCTGGGTTTTTTTAACATAAATTTAAAGAGCTAGAAGCCTATGTGTGTTGCCAATAAAATTCCTTTTGTTGAATTGTTCTCCAGCAGTAGCCGTAGTACTTAACAAATACTGTGTATTCTTGCATAACATGTTGGTAACTCTCTTTTGACCATTCAATATGCAAATCCAGTTAACTTGCTGTATGTATTATATATGTAGGTAGAGCAGAATGTATAGAGTTCTTTGCTTTCATTTGAAGCAGATGTTTTAATTAGCTGTACTTTAAACTCATTTTAGAGATCTTAAATGTTGAAAAACCTAAAAGTATTGAATTTTGAGTGCTTTGGTAACCTTACTAGCTGGTTCGGATCTGGTATATTTTTTTCTCTTGCTTGTTAAGAAAGCTTGTAGGTGTTAGATATAGAGGAAGGACAAAGGCTTCTGAATGTCTCTTTACACACACACATATATTCGTGTGTGTGTATCTATATATCTGTCTAGTGGAGGATTATGAAGAAAGCTGGGGGGGTTTTTTTGGGGGTTAACTGGTAAAAGGAAAGGGTACAACTTGCTTCATCTTTTACCTATTGATTACATGAGGGAAATGCATAAATATGAGCACGTCTTTTTTTACTCCTTGACTAAGCTAAAAATCTTAAACATTTTTTGAATGAACTTGAGGAAGAAAGGTCTTCACCTGCTGCATGTAGGAGGAGGGAAGGAGGGGGAGAGGATTAGCGTGTGCAGAAGAAGGAAATAATACAATTTCATGATTGTACTAGATATTGTGGAATTATTAGGTAGTTGTATGCAGTCTTCCCCAATATGGAAGCTTCAGATTCGGCAGTGGTCTGTGGCCGTGAAGGTTAATTTGGCCTTTACAATTTTTCAGAGCTTTATACTAAAAAAAAAAAAACCAACCCAACAAAAAAACCCAAACCAACAAAAAACCAACAAAAAACCCCAAACAAAAAAGTGTAGGTTCAAGGGAATGCGAATGTGTGAACAACATTCCTATAGTTCCTACAGTGTGAACTATAAAGGAATGTTGTTCACACATCTGCATTCCCTTATACTAATTTTGTCCAACTTTCTCCTATTATTCTACTTGTCAAACTGCTCTGCGTGAAGATAGGCTTCACTAGGTCTAGCTGGCTGTCTTTCATCCCAGATGCTTTCTGCCGGGTGACTTACTGCTTATTTGTGGAGGTGAATAAAAATTGCTCATCCTGTTTGATCATCCTTTTTTACTGTGTAGCTAATGGGGGGGAGAAATCTAGAGTAAACAGCTGCAGGGCTTGAGAGCCATGATGACTTAAAAAGCTAAAGATGGACTTGGTACTCAAGTCTTCTTGACTTTTATATCTAGCGTTGCTGAGTATTTTGCTTGGGGTTTGCTTGCTTGTGCTGTACTTTGACATTCCTCTGTTTTTCCATTTCCTCTGGATTCTGTTACGTGACTGGTAGTAATACATGATATCCGGTCTTTGGGGAAATCATTAAGGTGACTGTGCAAACGCCGCTTCGAAGGCATAAAAATGCTTCCTGAATACTTAAATGATTTTTGGAACAATCTTCTAAATGAGCCTGCGACGGTTTGGATAGCTTCTTGAAGTGGTATACTGTGAATATTTCAGTCGTGTTCCTCGCTGTTGTGCTATACCATTATAATGTAACTGTCGGCTTTCCTATGCAATCTTCTTTGTGGTGAACAAACATGAATGGCCAGAAACAAACCAGTTCATTGAAGGGAAGGTTTTATGGAATACCTTTCTTTACCTTTCATTTAGGAATGCTTGAAGACTAACATTGTATGCAAGGGCTTCTTACTTGGACTATTTGATGAGCTTAATATAGAACTTCCTCTAAGAAATATATTGTCTACAGTTTTCTAAATGTATTTTGTTTTGAAGATGATTCTTGAGAATCCTCGGTATCTGCTGCCTTTCCAGTATTTATTTTTTACAGAGGAAAAGTGAAGGTGCGAGAAGAGGCAAGGAGGATACTGACATGGTTGACATTTGCTTCTTTAAGTCCTAGCAGCATTTTCATTTCTCCTCCTACAGTCAAGAGCAGAGAAGAGAGTGACAACGGGTAACAACAGTTTAGGATTTTTTTTCCATTCACCTTAGCTACCTTGCCACTGTAAAATGAACTTCCTCTGCAGATTTGTACCACAAGCTTTGGGTGTAGCAGTCAGATTGCGGTTGTGCATCTGAAAGGCAGCATCTCCAAACTGCGAGAATTTTCTGTTTCTGGAGTCTGTATTTTGGAGTCTACTGCACAAAGCCTTATGGGGGGGGGGTAACAGCCCCAGAGACTAAGGGATTGAGTAAAATTCCTATCATAGCAACATGGTAGGAGGACATGAGGGTAAACTCTAAAAAGAGTGTGAGGGGAAAGACAACTTTCCAATAGTATGAACTCTAGCATTCTTCTGCTCACCTCTGTCTTGCTCCTGCTTTCCAGCACAGGTGGGAGGGCACAGTGTTTTGAGAAGGATGACTATGAAGCCTGATGGCCTGTTGACACAGAGCCGGGTGTGATCTTTCCTCCCAGCAAAGTTTGCCAGTAGTGTTGAGGTCAAACGCTGTGATGAACAGTTGGGCAGATGCAGGAACAAAATATACTCCACAAAAATCTGAGTGGTACTACTGTGCTTGCTCTTTCTAGAAAGAGGTCTGGTTATCAGAATCTGAGCCAGAAGTTCAAGAGATAGAAGCAGAGGACAAGCTAATCACTGAAAAATGTTTTTTATATATATATGTGGGTTTGTTTTTTTTTTTTTGAGATGTATAATGCCAGTGTAGCTGTCCTGTTAATTTAGCCTTGGAAAAAGCTGCCTGGTTGAACATGAGAAGGGAGGTGGTCATCACTCTTTCCAGCCTCCAAAGTGAGTCTGAGCTTTAGAGCTTATGAGGATTGCTTATTATTGGGTGGTAATGGATCATCTTTTTTCCCCTAGCAGGGAATGCTTTAAACAACAAAACCCAAACTGTTCTAACGTAAACAAATTAATGACTTGGCCCTTGACTAAGCTAAAAATCTTAAACATTTTTTGGATGAACTTGAGGAAAAAAGGTCTTGACCTGCTGCATGTAGGAGGAGGGAAGGAGGGGGGAGAGAATTAGTGTGTGCAGAAGAAGGAAACAAAGCAGTCATTTTTGCTTTGCTAACATCATCTTGTGGCTGACTCATAGGTCTGACTTTTCTGGGAATAAAATTCAGTTACAAACACTTCTGCTTAGCTGCACTTTCTCATACTGAAACTTGTCTTTTTTTTTCTGAGTTACACTTAAATCTTTTTAGGAATTCATTTTAGTGTGTCATTTGAAACTGCTGCTGTTAAAGGCCTACTCTACCATTGTAGTCGTCTTCAACTTCCTCAACTTACGACTGTGTTGCGTGGGGGTGTGTCTGTGTTTGTTTTGGGTGTTTGGGGTTTTTTTTAACCTTTTTTTTGGTAGGTTTTTTTAGGTTTTTGGTTTGGTTTTTTTTAATTAAGAGTTGTCTGTTTTTAGGCGAAGTGGCAGTTTGCTCTTTTCAGGTCACAGTGGGTAAAAACGCTGTGATTTTTTCAAAGCTCTACTTAAATGCTGACACGGGATTGCTGATTGCCTTGCTGTGACTTTTAAATGCTGTCAATTTAGTTACTGTCAACAGCGGAACATTAATGACTTGTAATAATCCTTCAGGTTGACAGGTGTGATCCAGAGCTCTTACTCATGTAGAGGAGGGAGAAGGTGGGGTTTGTTTGCAAGCTGCTAGAAGGGCAGTAATTTCTGTATGTCATACTTGTGCCAAAGAGCTTTGCGTGTAACTTCAGGTGCAGAAGGGAGTTTGCTGGCTTGTATAACAGATTAGTTTGCTGAGAGGTGCTGTTTCTGACTGCTCCTCTGTTGGTTTCCTGACATACAAAGTACCGGTCTTGCCACAGTTTATGGCAGTTGCATGCTCCAGGTATTGCTTCCAGGCAAGAAAACAGTGAGCACAGAAGGTTGTAGGACAGTTTAATACTAGCTCTTTATGGTCTTTCAGCCTTTGGCATCTTTGAACTTATCAAAGAAGTTACTGCATCAAATGAAAGTATTTGTGGTTGATTGGTGTGGGGTTTTTCTGGTCATGTGGATGGGTTTTTGTTTTTGTACGTGAGTGGTCAATACTTTCAGTGATTTAGGAAACCTACTCACAGACTGCAACACATATTTACATTCACAGCTGGAATTGTGCTGAGAGTGAGTCATCATTCTGCTTTACCCAACCTGTGAATTGAGGATTTCGGCCTTCAGTCAACAGGCTTTCCTCTGATACTGCTTGTTCTTCAGCTTGGTTCTGAAAGCTGGTGCTGGTTTTTTGTTTGTTTGGTTTGTTGGGGGTTTTTTAAGTGCTATCCTAATATAAATGATCAGAGTAAAACACTTGATGCACTCGGTCTTTATACGTTTTTCTGTAGCAATCAGCTACCTAACTTTTGCATTTGGGGAACATTAGTGTCTTCAAGGAGTAGTTTTTAGTTTGGAAGATGAAGAGTTTTTTTGGGGGGTTGTTTCTTTGTTGGGTTTTTTTTTGAGGAAATGAGTTTTATGGAATTTACTCAAACTGAATAATGTTAGGGATTGTATGAAATGTAAATATTTGCAGGTCTTACGTGCTCTGGTAAAATACTGTTTCTGTTGTGTTAACTCTTCTCTCAAATGAGTACTGACTTTTAACTAGATCTTTACTGTATCTAAAGCATTTAAAGAGATTCTGTGTACTATTTGCTAGTTTTAAGCAGAACAGTTTCCCTTCCCTAATTGAAAGTTAGGTGTTCACGCGGAATCTGTTCAGGAGAGAGACTTTCAGCTTTTTGGTGCTGTGGAAGTATTTACTAAGGATTTTTTTTTTAGCATTGTTCAGATGACCTCCACTTAAATTTCTGGGATTTTGTTCCTTTTAATGTCCAGATATTTTAGGTACAGTTAAAGCCAGCTCTTCAGCAAGGAGAGGTATGTAAGTAGAATGAAACTTGTTACAGAGGATGAACTGATTACAAGAGTGGTGTTCTGGGAAGAGTTATGATTCTTAGGTTATGATTCCAATTTAATTTTGGAAATAAAAACTATTAAGCTGAACTTTGACTGTAGTATTGTGATACCGCTGTGACAGATGCCTGCATGAAGGCATCCCCTTCCTCCCTTCTCCCACCCCTTGCACTGTTATGGTGCTAAGTGGGAGTTCTGTCCTCTGCCTGTCTGCTGCTGTCTGGTTGCGCAGCCTCATAAAACGGGGACTGCGAAGTGCAAGGCACTTACTTGCCTGCTGAGAGTTGCAGCAGACTCTGCGAGGCAGCCTGCCTGCTACCGCTGACCGGTTTGTGAGGGCCAGCGGTCTGGTGAGGGAGAGGTCTGGAGAGCCTTGCTCGGATGGTGATTTGAGAATTTCTGAGTTGGTGACTGGATTTGCATGGAGGAAAAGGTTAAATGGATAATGTTTTGGAGAGGGGGTAGAGAATAGGCGTAAGCATGTTCTTCATTCAGGGATGTGTCATGCATTGCTGACAGAGATGGAAAAGCTTTGAGGAAGCCAGTCATTTAAAATGTTGGTGGTATGTCAGTACTCGGAGCTCCTTACAATTAAAAGCATCTGTGATTCGTACTGTTCAGTGAGTTATTTCAGCTCTGAAAAGCAAGCTCTTAGTTAAAATTTCAATTAGAGTACTAATTTCATTTGAATTTTGAGAGGAAGAGTCAGTTTTCAGCCTACCTTATCTGAAAATCCAAAGCTGTTGAACTACAAAATACACATAAAACTATTGTCTATACACTAACTGTTACGAATTGAAAAAATAAAGATACAGTGTACAGGTTGGCATGAACAGATCAAGTCATCTGGGCGGCAGAGTAGCAAATTTACCTAAGACAGTGTTGAATATAACTCAGTGTAAGTCATGGCATATTCTTAGTCCTTCTTGTAAGTGCCTACATTGGAATTCAGCAGACAGATTTTTAAATCTTTTGTTTCTATCTAAAGGTTTTGTTCAGACTCACATGCATGTCCAGAAATCATCTAATATAGTCTTTGTTTTTCTTCTCATCTGTAAAAATGAAAATTACTTTTAAATAATGCAATTTTAAGAATCCTAAATGAAAAAAAAAAAAAGAAAAACTTGGTTTTACTTTGTGTATCTTGGGGTTTCAGACTTAATCTCATCTCATTACAGCTTGGAAAAATTACTTTTAGAATTAAAAAGAAGGGGGTGTATAAAATATTTAGTAATAGATGTGTTAGCTGTGCAAACCCTTAATTCTAATACTTGTCTAATTTGTTTTCCAATACAATTACACTATATCATTGTAGAGAATAGTACCATACCTACCTTTTCCAAAAAAACTTCCAAGAGAAAAGCGGTGGCTTTTGGTGTGGTAAAATTCACTTTGTTCAAACAATAGTCATACTGAAAAATTGTTCTGCCACAGAGTAATCATCACTGCTTAAATTGTAGATTAGAAAGTGGAATGAAAGCCATGTTATTGATACCTCACAAAATAGATGAGTGCTTGTCCTTGATTTGCCTCTCTTTTTTTTAATAGTTGTAAGGGTTTAAAATGGACTGATTAATTTAAATGTGGTATTATAAAACCAGAAGGTAGATTACACTGTAAGTTAAATTTTTTTACAGTATATATTTCTATTCCATGCTATAAATATGAAATGACTATAACCATAAAATTCATTAATGTGGGCTGCCATGATGCTTTATAAAGCATAGTTGTCTTGCTGTTATTGTCAGTTGACTTTTGATTTGCCAAAAGGTTCTTGCCGTAAACCTTTCTGTGTAGTAACCATATACTCAGATTCTTAACTCTGAAGTGTTACGTTTTATCTTGGAGGGGGAGCACTCTTGCTGTCATACCAGCAAAAATGCAGACTTATCTAGATGAAGTAGAAGAGACAAAAAGAAAGAGCAAGCTTACCAGCACTGCTTAAAAGGAGTCCAAACCTTCTTATTTGAAGGTAGAATGCAGTATATAGTTTATTCTGGCAATGCTTTATTACATGACTTAAAATTATGCAGGGCTTTAACTCTTTTCCCTGGGGTGCTGATTGAGAACAGGATCTATTTTTCTTTCTTCCTAATTTATTGAATTTTTTTAGTATTTCAGCTAACATTTATCTGGAGTTCAAAACACTGCATAAGATGGGGGGAGGGTTGGTGGGGGTTTTGTGTGTTTTAATCAATGGAATAATGAGTGATTATGGCTATGTTGGGTTTGGGTGGGGCTTTTTTTTGAGAGAAATATCTTTAAGGTCCAAATTTTAGGTAAAGAAAACAATAAAGAAGGAAGTTAGGATGAAATCATTAGTTTTCTTTTGTATATCCTGCTTTGTGTTATCTGGATACTGGGTTGGATGAAAATTTTTAAGTTAGCGTGGGTTGATTCTTTTTTGTTGTTGTTGTTTACGTCAAGACTGATCTTAGTTTTGATCTTCATCAACTTTAATCCTGGATTGTGTTTGTATTTAATGACTATATGCTTCTTTAATCAAAGCTTCCCTCGAAGTAAAAATTGAAGTTTCCCTTACTTGCTGCAAACTATTTTTCTTCATTGCTTAAAGGCCTTGATCAAAAATTGGACACTGACAGTGTTGATATGTAACTGTGAAACATCTTTTACTATCATCTCCTATCCTGTGAAGGAAATAGAGCATTTCAAGCAAAACAGGACATAATATAGTTATGTGAAAATGTGACAATGAGCAGGATACTGCTACCGTCTATTCAGCAAGCCAGAGTTATTCTAATACTTAAATTCTTCTGTGATTTCTAGCATGATTTGTTGTTCATTTGTTTTATCTAGGTGACTCTGGCTCAGAGGTCATTTTTTTGGTCTTTTTCTGCTGTAAAACCTCCAGTAAAGAAGAGTGGTTTCTTAATAATTACTCTTTTAAACGTGTAGAGTCCCATATAAATGATGTCTTTGCTTGACTGTAAAGTTTAACAGTAGCTATCCAGTGGTAGAATTCTTTCAAGTATGTTGTTAAAATGCACCAGAGAACTTCTATGTAAATAATAATTGTAGTCATGAATCTTATGTTCTGTGTTGCTTCTATGGGTAAACAAAAAGGCTTTTTATTATGGGATGATCGTGTTTAGACTTTGCATTTACTGGTCTTAACGCAACGCCAGGAGATAATAGTTTTATTGAATGCTGTCAGGTATTTCTGTTGTTGATTTATTGTAGTAGTTCTTAACAAAGTTCTAAATTTTTTTTCCCCCTCACCAGACCTTAATTTATTTTGGATTAGGATTTCCATGGCACGTGAACTAGAAGATAATTTGAAATAGAAGTTCTCTTTATTTTGAAGTGACGGTCTTTATCAAAATGGTTGGAAAACTCAAACAGAACTTGCTATTGGCATGTCTGGTGATCAGTTCAGTGACAGTGTTTTATTTGGGTCAACACGCTATGGAGTGTCACCATCGAATAGAAGAACGCAGCCAGCCTGTGAGGATGGAAAGTGTGAGAAGCACAGTAAGAACTGCTTCCGATGTAAATGCAAACAAAACCTTTGCTTACAACAAAGACATGCCTTTAATATTTATTGGAGGAGTACCTCGAAGTGGCACTACCTTAATGCGTGCCATGCTTGATGCCCATCCGGATATTCGATGCGGAGAAGAGACAAGGGTAATCCCGCGAATTCTGGCAGTTAAGCAGATGTGGGCTAGATCAAGCAAAGAGAAGATCCGACTGGATGAAGCTGGAGTCACAGATGAGGTTCTGGACTCAGCCATGCAAGCATTTTTATTGGAAATCATTGTGAAACATGGAGAGCCTGCTCCGTATTTGTGTAACAAAGATCCTTTTGCTTTAAAATCCTTAACTTATCTTGCTAGAATTTTCCCCAATGCCAAATTTCTTCTAATGGTACGGGATGGTCGTGCATCTGTGCATTCCATGATATCTAGAAAAGTCACAATAGCTGGGTTTGACCTTAACAGCTACAGGGACTGCTTGACCAAGTGGAATCGTGCTATAGAAACTATGTATAACCAGTGTATGGAGGTTGGTTTTGAAAGGTGTATGCTGGTACATTACGAACAACTCGTATTGCATCCTGAAAGATGGATGAGAACTCTCTTAAAGTTTCTTCGCATACCGTGGAACCAAGCAGTGCTGCACCATGAAGAAATGATTGGAAAAGCAGGGGGTGTTTCTCTTTCAAAGTGAGTATGAGCATTCCTCCTTTACCTTGTATTGTTCTAAGAGGTAAAACAGTACATCTTGCATGTAAAAGACTAGTCATGACTAGGTTTCAGTTTTTAAGTAGCTAATGATGTCTTGGGAAGCTGATTCATGATGCAGATTGTCTGGAAAGTAGGAATGATTGTTAACTAACAATTTGCAATCTGAGATTGCTCCTGCTAAACAATTGTCCTGCTAACATATGTGTATGGAGCATATGAACGATCTTTTAATTAATGGTCAATCTAACTTGAATTTGGATGTCTAGTATCAGCCTTTCTTCCAATATAGCTTTGTTTTTCCCTGTGCCCCAAAATAAAGCTGGACTATTTTATCTAGACTAGTGTTATTCATCCTAGCAAGATCACCCATTTGATTTCAGGAACTTAAGTATTGTTGTCAATGCAAGAATGGCCTTCGAGTTATATTTGCCAAGAACATACTCTTCCAGGAAACTTGAGAAACTGTTCCAACAAAATAGAAAGCAGAATTGGCCTGCTTTTCTGTTGGCATGTGCTCCTAAAAGGACAAGCATTTTGAATAAAATTAACCTTGTAAGCAAATCTCTCAGTATTCTGTCATGTCATCTGTGTACCTGACTTTGGTACTTTCAGAAACCAAAATCCAGCTCTGGGGGGGGGGGGGGGGGGGGGGGGGGGGGGGGGGGGGGGGGGGGGGGGGGGAAAACTAGTTAATTCTCCAGTTAAACTACTCTTTTTGGTTTCTTGGCCATTATTTACAGTGGAGCTTCTGAGATATGGAAGCTGGCTAGTCTTTATGGGGGGGGAAGGTGTGAATGTTTGAATCTCTCCGCTTCCTTTTTTTTCTACGACAGATACAGCTACCAGATTGTCTTGTTTAAGTTTCTAAAAATATTGATTACAAAGCCCTATTCCAGCAGCAAGGCATGCCCAGTTAAATTCCTTGGCTTCTGTTTTTTGAATATTCATCATTGGCCAAGTGCTTCCGAGTAACAGAGGCACCTTGCGCAGCAAGCAACGTGGGCTGGGTAGAGGCATCTCAAACTGTTGAATACAGAGTGATTTCATTTTTTTAAAATTACTGTTCTGAGAAATAAAAATTGGGAAATTTTGTTTATTTAATGCCTAGGGAAGTGACTCTGAATTTTCTAATATATTGTAGGGGAATACGATTTAAAGTAAATCATAGAATTATTAGAGGCTACAGAGAGAACTTAAAACTCAGATAATGGTTATATATTTACAATCTGGAGGTTCAGCATCACCATTCCTACTGAAGAAACACAGCCACCACCACTGTGTTCACAGAGCTATCAAGAAGGCATCTCAACCTTTTTTTGAGGTATTGTTCGTTAGCAGATTGAAGCCTTCTGATATTGTTAACCTGAAGCAGTGCACTGTTGTACGTCTCTGCAAGCTGTATCTGTATGTGAGCTTCTCTTCAATTACCTGTGTCATGTTACTGCTTCACAGTGGCAGCTGAGGGGGGAGTAAACTCACTTTTACTGATATAAATAGGTGGTTGCCAAGTTCTGTTAAGTGTACTGTAAAAATAACTATGCATAACGCCATTTCTAGTAAAATGTTACTACCTTACAGCTTCCAGATTAGCGTTTTTAAAAATTAATGGACCTCTATACTATAAAAGTCAGCAGCCTTACTGAATTAATGCAGTTTCAAGTAACGTTTCTTGCTAAATCTGGTGGAATGGGATGTGAGGAGTTGAGAATACTTGTTCGTGTCTCTAAAAACTAAGGAAATGGATTGTCGAAAGTAAGATGTGGCTTCATGATTATTTTTGAATCAAACTTTCAAATTTAAGACAAACGAGTATGGAAGTATTCTTGTGACCCTCAATTCAATCTCTTCACGGAATTCTTTATGTTCTTATTATCTCTCATGACATGATATGTGAAAGTAATTTATTATTTCAGAAGGCTTTGGCAATAGTGGAAAAAGAATGGTATATTAGTGTTATGTCTGTGGTGTTTATCTAATCAAATACCCTTGAAATATATGGCGAGATTTGTTTTTCAGTTGCAAGAGACCTTTATAATTTGATAATGATTTCAGTGACTCAGTCTTTCAAGGGCTGCAGAAAAAACAGTGAATATGAAATTCTCTAACTTGGATGTCTGTTTTGTGTATTTATATGATACTAATTGAAATTGTGCAGGGGGAGCTTGAGATTCCCCAATTTCATTTCCTTCTACCAGTTAAAACCTCCTGCTTTTGGCATCACCAGCTCCTCACTGCACTCTCATGCGCAGCAGAATGCTGTGGACAGGGACGGCTGCCTGTCTGGGGGGTCCTTGCCCAGAGCAGGGGGTAACTGCCCAGAAAAATTACTCTTTGAAAAGATGCTTGCTAGGTAGTTTACTGAGAACTTTAGTCTGTCACAGACAGCTTATCAAATTTTGACAGCTCAACAAAATATACCTTGCGTTAGGCTTAGTTTTCCTTCTGTCAAGTTGCATTTGGCTTGTTCTCAGCTGCAGCAAAATTCTTTATGGCCTTGGATGTGTGCATGGCTGTTAAATTCTGGGTCAGGTTCTAACCAATGTTGTTCTCTTATGACTTAGAATTTCTCTTCAGGCTTACAGGAGAGTGCTCTTTACTTTACAGAGCGAATACTGTCGTCTTTCAGCTGAAACAGCAGAGTCTGGAGCAGTGGAGCTCCATGTTCTGATTAGCAGCTTTCTCCCACTTGACTATCCAAAGGGACGGTGCTGAAGATCACTTCAGAGATAGTCTAAGGAAATTCAAAACACTGCTGTCTATTAAACTCTGTCTTCTCACAGAGCTTTAGTTTACCACGTGCCTGGTACCAAGTGCTTCAGGCTGTTTCATAATAGTATATTAAAATCAGAATACTGAAATTAGATTACAGTTTTTACTGGCAGAAGGAGGATATCACAAGTACCAAATCATCTGTATTGAAATGTGATGGTCATTTAAAAGATACCACCACATAGGCCTAGCTTCTGTAGCATAGTAGAGAGAGTATGAAGACCTAGATAAAATTAGTTCCCTAGCTGTCTGCAAAGTATTAGGTAGGGTAGAAATCTCTGAAATCAAAGAATGAACAACGATTATAATCTGCAAAGGCTGTGATACTGTGTAAAGATTTAAGAAAATGAGCGGAGAAACCTGCCTCGATCATCTTCCACTCACCTTTAGGACTTTCAGACAGGCTCAGTATCCACTTCAGAGGCATGACACCTGCTCAAGTCAGGTCCAACATAAGATGCCCGGAGGTGTTTTAACTGTTGGAGGGTTTTTGAAAAGAAATCTGACAAGAGTTTTGTCTTGAAATACTTAAAAACACTTTGAAAAAGAGATCGCAGTATTGCTAAAAGGTCTTTATAATTATGTTGTTGCCCGGTAACAGAAAGCGAATGTTTACGAATGTATCTTTAACTCATCTGAAATCAAAATTAACTCTGCCAAATGAAATCTCTATCAGATGAATGAGTCTGTAGGTCAGTCAGTGTAAGGTGTTTTATTTTCAGTTATATAGAGAGTTAAATTGTGTATGCAGGCTGTTTCTCTTCCAGAGATGAGCTAGCCACCCAGTGGCTTGCAGAATTCTTCAGGCAGCAAGCTGACTCCATTTTTCTCTTATTCCAGACTCAGAAACTCTTATGCAATAGTCTGTTAATAGCAATATTAGATACTAGACAGTCTGTATTTCTGACTTCGTCTGTTCCCTGGCTTTTTGATTTGCAGAAACTGTTGGCTGCCTTATTCTCTTCTCCTGCATTTGCTTAGTAAGCCCTGCTTTTTCTGTTGCTCATGCAGCCCTAGACTCACTGTTGTTTGATTTTTTACGTAGTATTTTCACCCCTTATTTTGGTTTTTATCCAGCTGCAAGGAGAAATACTGCAAGGGTTTTAAGGATGTGCACCACAGCATCTGTAGTAGCGCAAAACCTGTGGTTTGAAGTAATTGCCAACGTGGCTGTTCAAGGAATGTAGTATGGCTGGACTACATGCTATAACTAGTATTGTTAATATAGCTCTGGCATTTGCCTCCTAACTGAAAACAGCTGTGGTGACCACTGATGCAATGAAATGTCAACCCTTTTATAGCAATTTTTATTAGGCTTATTATGAAAATAGCTGTCTAGGCAAAATTACTTCAGAATATACTATTTTTAATACATACCGTTCATTTGATTCTAGTACAGATGTAGAATTATTTGGGGTTAGTCCTGTGTTCCATGCTACCAGCTGCTTTCAAAGCTGAAACTGTTCCTGTGGTTTTGCAGTGGAGCCTGGAAGAGCACTGGCCAGGCAGCATTTGCCATATGCATACATAATCAAATTTGCCAAGGCTTGGTATGTTTTCATGTTTTGCTGTGTTTGGTTTTTGGGGTGCTTCGTTCCTCCCATCCCCTCTCTGTCTTCCCCCATGCTCCTCAGATGTTCTTTGGTCTGAAGAATCTTTCCCATGAATTGTTTTACTTTTCTTCCCACCTTAACTCAAAGGACAGAACAGGATTTAAACAGAAGACCAAATGTGGTATAGTATATTTTTCAATCGGTGCCTAGGAGCAGCTAAATGCTTATCTCTCACCAGCTATTAATCCCCAGGAAATGTTTCATGCTGAGCTTATTGTTACCAAAGACTAAAATGACAGTGGGGCAAAACATACATATTTTAAATATGCTTTTACTTCAGGACGAGGTATTTGTATGTGTACTAATTTAGGTCCTAATTGATGTATAGCACCCATTGTTTTGGGGTTCCAGTAAACTATTAGCCAAGCCCATTACCTGGTTCTCACAGTATCACCCTTATTTTAAACAGTCGAATCAGTCTACGGTTTTGGTGAAGGGGTTTTGGGCTTGGCTGGCTCTGTCTGAGAGGGAGAAGACCATAAATCTTACACTTTTCAAACACCTAGTGATAAATTTTTCTTGAGGGTCTCAGCCGGCATGGTTCTAAGGACTCCTGACTGTTGTGGTGCTTTGTCCTCTTGCCTTGCCACTTTGAACTTCTGAAACTCAACTCTTAACAGCTATTTTCTTGCTAATTTCATGTGAAGTCAGATGCTCATCTTCTAATTAGAAGGATCAAAAAGGCAATGCCCAGACTTTTTAGTTTGCTGTACAGACTTGGGATCTCAGGCCAATAGCCTTCAGGAAGGCTGAAATTCGGTTGCAACTCCTGGTCACAAAATCCTATTCTGAGTTCCTGCCTTCAGTTTGAGCTACTGAAAATGGTTGAAGAGAGTAAGGCTGAAAATTCTGGGAGTTGTCTTACAGGGTTTTTTTTGTTGGTCAGGTGCTTACTCATCAGCTTTCATGAAACACCTTTTGCAGCAATCTTGAAGGCCCTGCTTGCCAAGAGTTTCCCCATGGGTGACTGTTTCCCTGTCTGATTTGTTCTTTGCTGATTGTGTTTAAAGTACTTAGGTTACTGACTTTCCAGCATGGTATGACTAACTTCCTTCTTCTGTCCTGGAAGAATTTTAGTTATGATGACAAGTAGAAGAGAGTAACAAGGTAAAGACTGGTGTTAAGATCAAATTGAGTTAATGACTGGCAGACATGCATGCATAATTTGTAATTTAAGGCTTTCATTGCATGCATCTGAATGGGATGCCTCTTACTATTGATTTAATGTTTGTCTAATGTGCAACAATACTTCAGCCTCTTCTGGGACTCATGAGGGTAATTAGATAACTGTAATCAAACTTGTTCCTCTTGTAAGTTGACTGATGTCAGTCCTGAGAGCAATTTGACTTTAGCTTAGGCTTCTGGTCTCAGAAACTATTGGGAATAGTTCAGGAAACTTCCATTTATTTTTCTCAGAAGATGTTTTCTCATATTCTGCCCGCTGTGTAACTCTGAAGAATTAGCTGCTTGAGAATTAATTTGAATCTCAGTATTCTCATTCTTTATCTCGTGTACATGAGGTACTGGTGTTACACTTTGTACTGTTACTTTCAAGTATAACAATTTTGTTTTCTGGGTAGCAGAGCTTTTTGAGATCAAAATTCTATATGATGTAAATAAGGCCCAGGAGGGATGATAGCTGCAAGTGGATGTGACAGCTGTATGTTCAGCATCAGGTTTCAGGCAGGTATAGCCAGCCAGCAGGAACTACTGATGTAGTGGCATACCTTATGGTATTACTTGCAATGCAGATGTAAATATTCCTTTAGGCATCTTGTATATACAGATCTGATTTCTAATCTGCCTTAAAAGAAGGATGAACCTTGACATCCAAAATGCATGTGCAGTTCTTCTGAGTTCAGAAGAAAGTCTGGAGAGTTTTAAATTACTCAGCCTGTTGTGAGTCCTGCTGGCCTGTTTCAGAAATAAACACAGTAAAGAAGTTGTATGTCTTCTAATCTAAAAGAAACATGGAAAAAAAAAGTGATGCCAGATTTCTTCCTTTAAAAAGAAACCAACAAAAACGAGGGTGCAAGAATGAAGGTGACTTTAGGACTGTTGATTAAATGAGCAACAAGCCAACTATTTTTCTAAATATCGTACATATGACATGGCAATGATTATGCACTTGCCTTTCTTTAAGAACTGTGTAATGACCAAACACTTGATCAGTAAAAGGAACGGTTCTGAAGAATATTATTGCAGTCTGTATCTTTCTGTCATTTCCATAGGTGTCTCATTTAAAAAAAAAGTTTAGTCACAGATGACAAATGGCACATGGATTTTAATTTAGAATACAATTTTTTAAGAGCATTTAAGACAATGAAACAGCAAATGTGGGAATATGCCAGTGGGAAAACAGCTTTATATGTAGGTGTGTGCATACTTTTCACTTAGCAGCTCTTTGGCTTTCACTGCTGTCTTTATGTAAAAAAACTTGCTTCGGCACATTCTGTGTGAAAGCCTAAACCGGAAAACACGCATGAATGTTGTACTAGTTATTCTCATTTTAGCCTTACGTAGTAAAACTTCCATCAGCTCTGTAGAAACATGAAATTTTGAGAGGGGAAGAAGGAAAAAAACCCCAAAAAACAAGCTAAAAGTCTTAATGCTAGTGAAGAAGCAAGTATTGGTTGGAGTGCAAAATACAACCTTTCTTTCTCCCTCCACAGAGTTGAAAGATCTACTGACCAAGTAATCAAGCCAGTCAATGTGGAAGCATTGTCAAAGTGGGTTGGGAAGATACCTGCTGATGTCCTGCAAGATATGCCAGTGATTGCACCCATGCTAGCAAAACTGGGCTATGATCCCTATGCCAATCCACCAAATTATGGAAAGCCAGATCAAAAAGTTGTGGAAAACACAAGGAGGGTAAGGCATTTTTGTGTGTTTAATTACTGACCAAATGGATGTGAACTATAGAGTGGAAGAGTCTTGTGGGTTTTGTTTGGTTTTTTTAAGTCTGTTTGTAATACCTTTTGATACTTAGCAATATGTTTTCCTTGCCATGGGGGGGGAAGAAGGAAGAATTCTGTGGGACCTTGAGCACTGAAAGTCTGGCTCCTGCTGTTTGTCTTAAATTTGATTCTTCCTCCGTTACCCCAACCCCAGGCTTGAGCTGTGTTCTTTGGTGTGTGTAGCTGAACCTCTTGAGAAGCATCATAGTTGGGGAACTAGTTAGTAGTGGAAAAAAGCTAGCTTTCTCGCCTGGGCATCAAACTTGATTGATGAGCTCAGCTTTTTATACATGAGGGTTGGCAGAAGCTCTGTCACAAAATTACACCCAAAATACTTGGTAGAATTTGAAAAGTGACCCATGGAAAATGGCCCAAGATGATCAAAATGTCAGATTTTCCAATCCTTTGCTGTCCTTTGTAGAACAAACAAAAGATGGAGGAAGGTCTGGTGCTGATTAACCTAAACTTAAGGATTTTATTCCGAATTTAATGTTGTTGGAATTTGAGTAGTTAGGCTATACAGCTGTTTATCCCTGGAGGTATCCATTGAAAAGCTCACTACCATTGTTTGAAATAAGAATAATTAACTCTTTACTTCTGTTCTTTTGCGAATGTATACTTTATTAAAAGAAGGTGACTTTTGCTGCAGCAGCAAAGTAATCATTGGAATAATTGAATTAAACAATTTAAAAGGACTGTCTTCCACTAGCCTTCCGATATTAAAAAAAACTGGTTGGTATGCTGATGGGCTAGATACTAACGAAAAAAAAATTGCTTTTTGTGAAGTCTCTAAACATTTTTGTGTTACTTCTTTTTAGAAGCCCTCCCTGGGAAACTGTCATTAAACAGTTGATCAATGTATTAAAGGATGGCGGGCTGACTATTTTAATAGTCATTAGCTCAGCATGGAAAAGGTAACCCACCTTTTCTGGTGGGGGTAGTGGTTAGCATTTTATAGGTTTCCTGGTACTTACTGTTTAAAAAGGTTCACAAACAAATTAACTTTTCTGCACTCAATTCAACCCCTTTTTAAAGAAAAAAAGTGTTCAATACTACTTCACAGAGCCTTGAAAACAAAATCCTCATGCACCTACCTGTACATACTATAAAACAGTGACTCAGATCCAAATTTGTATTGTAGTGCAATAATTTAAGGTTGGTTATCTCTTACCGATACAATTTAAATTAGTTTTTACAGTATGGTGACCTTTCTGAGGCCTCTACCTGTGCATGGCAAGCTCAGTCTGAATTGTAAAAATTGTATGGATTTCAGTCGCTTACTGTTGGGTGGCTTCTTGAAATCTATTTGAGTTCAAAATGCAAGAGAGAAATTCAGGTAATAAAGCCACAAGCATACCTTTAAAAAAAAATTAAAGCCGAATTAAAAAAGCTAAAGTGTATTGAGGCTTTTTCACAAGTTTGCTTTGAAATATAATTAGTTTGTTTAGTAATGTTAAAAATAGCTGTGAAAAAACTGGAGGTTACTGTTACAATAGCTGATCCAAATATTGCAAGCATATGGAACACTTGTTAATATTTTGACTGCTATTTTAATTTAATACTTACAGCCCAAGATAGCATTTTAATTTTGTTATTTATTGTAGTACCCAGTGTATATTTTCCTAGTCACTTGTTCTTTAACAAAATTACTTTTGCATATATGGTTTGTATAGATAAAAGGAGGGAGATGTCCTGAATTAAGACTAAAATCCAAAAAAGCAAAAGGATTAAAGATGGCTAATCTTCAAAACTTACAATATTCCTTTTGAAAATGGAGAAACATGAGGCTGTCAAAATGTCGTGTACCCCAAGGAGCCATTTAAAACGACAGCTCACATTAGTGTTCGAGTTTGCATTTGGAGGGCTTGAATTCCTCCCCAGTCACTTTGCTTTGTTTCCTCCCAGCTGGTTCCCAGCAAATCCCTGCTCAGACCATTGGGTCTTCTGTCTTCCTCTGTGGCTGTGGAAACATTGATGTCCTGACTTCCTAGGGTTTCAAGATTTAAGGCTTCCCAACTCCCATGCCAGTTTGCTTCTTAGGTTACCTAATTCTCAGGGCAGCAGGCCCGTCAGCCTCTCTAGAAGTGCCAGGCTTCCTGGCGGTCGTGCATCTTGCATAGTAAATAGCCAAAATGCTGGCCACTGAGCCTGGCCTTAAGCCGAGTAAGTTTTGAAATAACTAATATTCTTGTTGGTGATCAGCGGGAGCTGACTCACTTCTGAAAAATGCTTTGCTTTGGTTTCCCCACGGCTTTATTTTGTTTTTATTTGGGAATGGGGGACAGGTATTTCAAAACATTTTAAGGTGTTTGGGAAAAGTCAGGGGAGGGAGAGAGAGGGGGAAGGGTGATGTGTTTTGCCCATCAGGCATAGCATATGCTGCCCTGTGCATTTCCCCTTCTCTTCCATGAACCTGTGCTAATCTATTTGTTGCTGCTACAGCTTGGAGAGGAGGGCATTTATTTAAAAAAAAAAAATAAAAAAATTCATTTAGATTTTTCCA
>NW_008794371.1:1314940-1327563 GCF_000699145.1 Aptenodytes forsteri | reverse complement strand
ACATACAAAATCATAAAGATAAGTGGAATGAAAATATGAAAATTGGTCAGGGTGCAAAACATCCTCGTAGCTGCAAAGCCTCTTTTGAATGCAGACAGTTCAGTATTTTATGATTAGAAGTCTGTGTATTGCCCAGTTGTAGAAGATAATTTTAAAAATTCCAAACTTTAAACTGCATGATGTCTTTGTTTGAAAATGTCCTTAAATGCTGCTTGTAGAACTGCATTTATACTACGCTACACTGAGCAAAATCTATCACTTCTTGGAAAAGACTACAAATTAGACTTATACTCCACAGTGAAAATACTGTTCAGCAATTTCAAAGCTGCTGCTGTTAGTCCCAAAGGTAAGAACCGACAGTGTAAGGGTGCCTAAAACAAGGGCTAGTATTGGAGAAAAATGGAAGGGAATGGCTAGTGTGGTGCAAAATACTAGCTTCCCCGAAGCTTTCTAAGCAGTTAAGTCCTGTTCTTGTTTTTCTTCTTTTCTCCTTTTCTGTCCCCCTGATGGTGACTTGCATGTGTACAGGTTAAATTTTTTTTTTTCCTTCAGTCTGGAAACAAAGTGATGATTCTCACCAGCTAAAGTACAATGCTTGAATTACATTTTCTATGTGCTTGTAGGTAATGCAAGGAAAACAATGCTTTCTGCTAAATTTGGGTTTTTCACTTTAATATTACCTGCCTAGGACACCAAAATGGTTAGGTTTGGGGTTTTTTTATTTTTGGCACAAAAATAATGAGATGCAACCAGTGTTTGTACTTTGTCATCTTAGTTCTGGTTTTGTTTTAGGAAGTAACAGAGTGTGAAGCTAACATCATCTCTTCTTATGTTGGTCTCCAAGTGCTATGTGGTGTTATGAAATAAGACATCTGACAGCATCTGCGCTGGTGGAGTACAAATCTAACATGAGTATAACAGATTTTTCTGATGTTTTCAATAAACAAAGCCATTAACTCTTTGTTTATCTGTTTTATGTTAGGCCTGACAATATTATCTTTTATGACACTATCTTGTCTCGGTTAAGGAATGCAGAGCAGAGAGAACAAGGTCTGAAGTGCGTTGCGCTATTCAGCAGATCTCTGCACGTCACCTCCTCAAGAGGCAACCTTTAGTTATTCAGTGACTGCAGAATTGTGCTATCTTGTGGTTTTCTTGTAAGTCTGTTGCTGGTCTGTTCATTTTGTTTTGATTGCAAGGGTCCCTTCCTTATAGATACATGACTGACTACTTTTCTCCCCCTAGAGTTTTAATAAATTCTACATCCTGAACATAAAGGAAAATAACCTCCTGTAACTAACAGGAGTTTTCATCTGCAAATGATGCAGGAAATGCAGTAACGAAGCTGTCTGAACTGGTAGCCCAATCACTATATGATGAATTACAAAAGTAGAATCACTCCACGTAAGAAGTGTCTGATATGTCCTCACCAATATTGTGAGTTTGTGTAAAAGTGTATGTCAGCAGTTCAACAGAATATACTGAAAGTGGAGAACAGCTCATAACTGCAAGACTGACTTATGCCCAGTAGAAACTGGCTTATTGTTATGTTATGATTGGCTAAGTGGTTTCCTTTCACATCTGCAACATATTACATCAGATTTTCTTTGGCACATACTTCCCACTAAATGAATTTGTATGCTTGAAATACATACTCCAGTCACTTCTTTTAACTTCTTCATGAAGTTACATTCCTTGCCCTGGAGAGATCGACAGACGGAAGTATACACAACTCTATAGGAAAAGCTATGGTTTTCATCATGACTGTTTAAATATGTGTGGGTTCTTCTAATCACATCCAGGAGCTGTTATCTATCTCTGTTTTATGTTCTGTTGATGGTATTTTCTGCAGTAACATCTAGAGGAAAAAACAGTTCTATTAACTCCTGGTTTGTGCCTGTTTTAAATTGTGAGGAAATGTCTCGACTCTTAACAGCAGGAGACGTCCATGACAGTCATGATTTCAAGACTTTGTATTTGAGGTTTTAAAGACAGAAACAATCTATGATAAAGGGTGCGAAGTATATTTATACTAATGCATGAGAATAATTACTTGTGTTGTCAAAGATGTGTAATTGTGAGGTATGCTGTAATGACAGGCTGCTCAAGACCGTGCATCTCTATTTACGCTGGTTAAGTTAAGCATAAAGGCATTTGGCTTTGTGGGCATTTTCTCTGATATTTAAAACAAAAATTGGGCTTTTTATTTCATCTGTCTTGTGACCACCAACACCACAGACTTTCTCAGTGTCCTTTAAATTTGTTTAATACCCTCTTTAGCGAGTGTTTCTTCCAGCATGTGGATTCCTAACTGCATTGTTTTTCTCCAGAGGTCCTGATATCTGTTCTTTTTTTAAACCAACTATGTATATATATGATTAGTAAGGCATACAGAGTTATTAACAAACAAAACACAAAATTAGGTAGGGTTGCAAGCTGTCTTTTGGCAGACATTCATAGGCCTGTCTAAAATCTTGCCTCTGTGTTGTTCCTACTGGGTTTTTTTATATCTCCGATGTCCCCTTTCTTGGCAATTCCAACAAAGAGGTGAAGAATTGTGTAAGCCTTGTAAGCTGCCTTAAAAGTTGAGGAAAGTCTGAAGGAGCAAGATGAGGGTACCTCCATGTACTGTGCAGTAAAGGATTGTCTCTAGAAAGGGGCTCTGTTCTGGTTTTGCCAGTGTTCCCTCTTTTTTTTTGACAATTAAACATCGGTAGCTTTGTACTCTGCAACTTTGATGTTTTGAAAATCCAGCAAGCCCAAGTGCACTTACTTGCAGGCTGACTTTTAGACAAAAAGACTCGTTATCTCTGTGTGCTGGAACTGACCAAATATAATGTGACTCTTTCTAAACCAGGCTTGAAAGTGGGTGAAAAGGAGTGCTTTAATATTCTATAAAGATGAATTACAGGTTACGCTTCTGAGGTTACACTTCTTAAGTTTTTCTTGTGTATTTATATGGGTTTTCTCAGACAACTGGATGTGAAACTTGTTTTCTGATCTCTTTTTGAGAATAATATGCATTTAGTTTGGCTGTAAGATTGTTGTTTGGGTTTTTTTTAATAAAACAGCTTGAATACTGCCAACATGAACAACAAACTGACACAGATTTCAGATTTCCCCCCCCCCCTTTGGAAATCCATTTGGACTTGCAAAATAATTCCCTTAGAAATGGTAAACACCATTTCTCTTCAATTTTACTGAATTCTTGCTTAGACTGGAAATGATTCCAATGTCCTGCTTCTGCGCCTCTGCTGCCACTCTCTGAATAATGTGTTTTAGACTTAGAAATTGGTCAGAAAAGAATTTTGAATCTGAAACCTCTTAATTTCCTTGGCTGCAAATGGAGTAATTGTTTTCAGAATTTCTGGATTGCAGAAATTCTTGGGTTTTGATTCAGAAGGGACCACTTATGTTTTTGGAACTACTTTAAACCAGTTTCTATGCAGTCTCAATCTTGACAAAACCAGCATTCTAGATAATGTCAGTTCCAAACCAAAATTAGGCACACTTGTGCGTTTAACCTAATCTTCTTTGGCTTGCCACTGGTTAGATTTGCCTTTGTATATTGTAGTGTGTAAGTTGTGATATTTAATGTGACTATAATATCAAATGCCCCTGAAACATTTTCTTACCTTTCCAGGCTATGACATTAGCGTCATTATTTTTCTTAATATTGCTGATGAATTAATACCCTTGACTATCCACTATTGATGCTGATTAGGAGCAAATGCTGTTTTCCTACAAAGGGCATTAAAATGGTAAGATTTTTAGACCAGACATATAGAGAGATAGATATATAATATAAAAAATTAGACCAAGTCGTAATTGCAGGAGAAGGAAAGAAGCATGCCTCCAGAGAGACAAACATGGGTTTGGTCACTTTGGTTCTGAATTGGTCACAATGTACCATCATCATCATTAACTGTTTTTAAGAATTCCCAGAAGATGACTGCAGTGGTTTGCCAGAAAAGGTGAAGAAGCCTGTCTGTTTCTTCCAGTGTCAGCACTAGTCTAATAAAAGATGGTTTTCATTGTGAACCTTGCCTAGGTTGTTCTGTAGCGTTTTTTGATGTGATAATACTGTTGATTTGTAACTTCCATTTCTGCTCTCTAGAACACAGCCTGCATTTTAATGGCTTAGTTAAAAGCTGAAAATATGAAATACTCTCCTTCATTTATAAATATTTATAGTATATCTCGGCTCCAGTAAGCCACACACTGAATTTTTGACCAGTGTGGCTTTCATTAAGGTTTCCATGGGAATGACAGTACCCCCTAGCTGAATATAAATGAGCTGTGCCTATCATTTTGAATCAGCCTTTCTATTTTATCTAAAACGTGCAATATCGGAAAGAACAGAGTTCTGCAATGTATGTGTATAATAATTCCTACTTTCATGTTGGGTCTTAGTGAGGCCTTGTTGTTTGGATATGTTTAGCCTGGTGATAAAGAGTTATGAGAACTGTCAGCTCCTAAGTCCACTCCACATGAGTCATATGGTTTAACGCTTCAGGCCTGTTTTGGGGTGAGGCATCTTACAGACAGGAAATTCTAAGCTGACTCAGCTGCAGTCCTAGGCCACTGCAGTATATTGACAAAATGTGTGCGCCTTTATATTCTGGTCATCTATTCATAGCAAAGCGGAGAAAATGGATATTGTTAATAAGCATCCCTTGACTTCCTCAATCTTCTTCCTTTGACGCAATTTGCAAACCAGGGAGGGCAACTCTGAGCGAGGCTTTAGAGTAGCCCCGCTTCCATTTTATGGCGTTACAGAATGTTTCTAAGTAGGTTTGTGGCTTTTGATTTTTATATGATTACAGCTATACAAGACTAGAAAGAACTCATGACATTAAGGTGTTCGGTCTCTTTGTTTCAGTAGATGGTAAAACTCTTCCAAGTATGCTTTTTTTGGGGGGAAAAAAATACAGAATACTCCCCTCCCCCAATGTATTCCAGTTTAATCTCAGAAACAAACAGCTTTTAAGAAGTATCCTCTAGAGAGAAGACAATATGTTGCCCATTTATTTCCTAATTGGTCAGATAGTGGAAACACTTGTTTGGTGTGGCTGTTGGTATGTTTGAGGATATTTATTGCTTGCTCTTTCTCCAAACAGTGTTGTTTCAAAAGTAGTATTATGCTCTAAAAGATTAGAAATTGAGGTAATGACAAACTCTCATGAACTGAGGCTGGTAATGAGGCTACAGTTGTTGTAGAAATTCATAATCATAAGAGTTGCTGGCTGTACCTTTGACAGCCCTACTAGTACGTGGAACTCTTCTGTACTTGTGTATGAAGCTATTAAATCTCTGCGTCTATTAGTATAGAAAAGGATTATCCCACTGATTCTTTTTTTACATTTCTGTAGATGAAAAGCAAAGTAATGACTAAATGGTATGAAAATCATAAAGGAAGCCTTAAGCCTTATCCAATCCTGTGTTCTCCTACCAGGAGCTGGGGATTTCAGATGTGTGGTTACAGCCTGTGGGGGAAGGAGTTCAAGTGTCTGGTCTCACGCAGTATGTTTGCTGAGTGACTCAAGGTCTGACATGCAATACTTGGGGAAAATTGCTAGTAAAATACCTGTACCTGTTATAATGGTATCTTTAAGGATTAAAGCAAATATATTAACTTTCTTATAACCTGAAAATTACACCAGCTAGATATGTAGAATAAAGGGATAGATATGTGTAAAATAGGGTAGGAGATGCTGACACTCCTTGAGTGTTGACCATTTTAACAGAACTGAAAGCTAAGTTATTAGCGCTTCCAGACTTTGATTGTAGTCGCATTGTCTCCATAAACTCTATGAAAACTAACAGAACTTTCCTTTGACAGCATAGTAAGGTGGGACCAGTTGTTCAGGTGTGATACTTCTGTTTGCATGAATGATATATATTTTGTACGTGACATACTATGATGCATCAGAAAATGTTGTATTACATGACATTTGAGTTTCTAAACTGTAAAACATAAATGTTTGAGAACTGAAGGTTGGTTGTTGCCTGGCTGGTATATCAGTTCTGACACAGTCCATGAGATCATGACAGGTAGCTCTTTCAGAAGACTTTAAATGGAGACTCTTTTAATTCTAAGTTGTAATTAAGCCCAAAGGGAACTTAATTTATTGAAGATTGTAAATGTGAAGCAGCAGATTCGTTACATAAACTTTGGAAAAGTATGTATTGTAGCAACTTACTCTTAGCATATTTAATCATCCTGTTAAAAATCTTTTTCTAAAAGCATAGTGAATGGATTACACAGGACTTAATTAAGAATTCGAGCAAGCTTGAAATGTAACACGAGTTAGAGTTCTGCCATTTTAATGCAAACAAGGTCAGTGTTGAGTACAGAGCAAGCCTGGGACTGAGCGTACAGCTGTAGAACTACTGCGGACGACCAAGCCTCATAAATAAAACTTGCTTTTACAAATAGGTTGTGCTCAGTTTAGGTAGATCTGTTTTAGCATTACTGGACGCTAATAACCCAGAAGAATCCTTTTTCTTTTTTTTTTCTTCCCCCTTAACAAGCTATTTAGCATTTCAAACAGTAGTGAATGCTGGCTTTGAGTAGTATATTGTTTTTTGTTTTTCCAGGTCTATAAAGGTGAATTTCAGCTTCCTGACTTTCTTAAAGAAGTGCCACAGGTACAGTATTGGGTTAGTTTCCTTTTTGCGGGTGTAGCGGCAAGTCAGTATGCAACCAGTCTTTATGAACCACTTCTTCATAAATTTGATTTTCTGTTTGATCATAAGAGAATAGTTGACTAGAGACTATAAGAGAATAGCTTGTCCATGAGACTGAATCTCCAGTGCTCTTGCACTCAGCAGTCCCAAGCCTCTCTTGAGTGCATGTGTAACTCCAGTGTTAATAGTATGGTGCTTGTAAACCTGAGCTGACTGAATATTGCTGTGAAACTCAAGGAAAGTTTGACTCTCCTTTTGTGTAGACCAAACTGCAAAGTTTGTTATTTGTAGAGGAGCTTTATCTTTTGTTGCCTTGCGTGGAAGGGTTTAAAGCAAGTACAGTACAGAGAGCAGAGATAAGTAATGAGAGATTTTTAAGAAGAAATACTGCTGTATCAAACAAAAACATTCAGCCATGGATGGTGATGGTGTGTGGATTTAATAATCAAGTGAGCTATTGAACTCCAGATTTTACTGAGAATTCATAATCTGGTACCCTTTAAATGCTATTAATTGTCATCAGCTACCTAAGGGACCTAACCTTTGCAGTAGCAGTTGAAAAAGCAAAATCCTTATCATGGAGCTCTCTTAAACCGCAGGATCTCTTGATACCTTCCCCCAGCTATGTGAATGTGTGGGAAGCATGCTTCCAACCTCGTGCCCTTTCCTCATGTAGACATGATGGAAAGGTTTTGGGCTGTAACCACTAGCCTGTTTACGGACATAGGAGTTCAGTTTGGAAGATGGCATCCCTTGCTGCTGGGCAGCTCTTCTGTGTCTCCTGAAGGTAACAGAGCACTCAAGATGGACTTGTTCCATGGAGCTGCCTGTTGGAGTGCTCTGTTTCAGTAGCTTGAAGGGCTTCTCTCTGTGTGTTTTGTTTTGTTGTTTTTTTTTCCTCCCCAGTGTATAGTGAAATTAATTCTCCCTCCCATAGCCTTGCAGATTTAAGCTCTGCTAATCTAGCCATGAAAAATCAGAGCAGACAGTCTAGACAAGGAGCAAATCATTTAATTCACCGTTATCAGAGAAATAACAAAAATATTTGTATTTTATTGCTTAAATGAAATATTTTATATGAAATAAGTAGGACGTAGCAATTGGTTCTGTTTTCTTGGGTAAGAGCTGCTCAACTAGGCTCAAAAAATATCGATTTTTGTAGACTGTATAATTGATGGTAAATGTCTGAATGCCATCTAAAGTGCTCTCTACATTGTGCTTTGCTAGAAAAAACAGGAAGTGGCTCATCACTGTTGCTGTCTCAGGGTGTGTTGAAGTAAAGCTAAGTAGAAAAATACTTGGGGTTTTTTTTCAATTCCTCCTGCATATACAGGGGTATAGCATTGCAGAATTGGGAGAGAAAGCATTTTTAGAGGCACTCTGCCTCCAGAATTGTGTATCTCTGCTTGCGTTACTTTATATTTCTACTCAAATTTCCCATCCTTAATAATACATACAGTACAGAAGTTTATTTAGAATGTAAGTGTAAGTAGCCTATCAAAAGTAAAATAATTTGCAATATCTTTACTTTTAAAAGAAAAAAAACCCCAAAACTAATGGGCACAAGCTTTCTTGACTTTGGATTCCCCAGTATTAGGAAAGGACTCTTTGATTATGACTTTTGTTAGATGTAGAGATTGAAGAATACACAGGAGAATCTACCACGTGCAAACAAAGCATTTTGCCTTATTCCGTTCATTCAAATGAAAATTAATTGATTAAAAAGGAAAATTGGTTTCTTTTGTTCCAGCCAAAGAAGACAGTAGAAAGGAAGTCTCGTGGCAAGATAAAATGAACATGGATCAGTAAAGTCGAATAGCTGTAGTGTCTGTTTCATGTTTCCAGAATATAACTTTTTGCTGTGGACACCAAATCTTTCTGATAAATCTTTGTGTGATCTCTGATGTGGGCTTCGCTCTTACTGGATGTTTGCCTGCTCTCACCCTTTGAACAGTTAGTGCTTGTGCTTTGCAAGTTGTGCTCAGCTAATAGAAAACCATTAAGAACCTGGCACCACGCAGCTAAATGTGCTGTTGCTCACAGCATTGTTCACTCTCAACTGCTGGCCAAAATGTCTATGCAGCTTAACGGCAAGACAACTATTTAAATGTGTGCTGCTTAAAAGTCATTGTCAGCAAATTGTATTGAGAAAGTGTGCTGTAGTTATTTCTAATGCTTTCAGATGCAATTATTGTGGTTATTTCAAGCTTATCTACAACCTTACAGGTGAAGTTGCAGCATATCAGGCTGCAAGCATAGGGTGTGTCAGAACAGAAGGATATTAAATATCGCTGATAAGGATTTCTGGAAAATGCAGGGAGATGAGCTATCTTTAAGATTTAGCACGCTGTGTATAGATAGTGTGCTAGCAAAATAAATGATCCTTGATCTGCCTACAGTATCGGTTAAATTATGCTGTTTGTATTTTGCAGTTATCTTGTGATACATCAAAAGAACTTGGTCCACTATTACTAGTAAATGTCCTCTTCCAATCCATATTGATAGGGAGGTTTCAAAATGGGACTCTCCTAAATTTCAGGAGGTGGATTTATACAGTTAGCCTGGTATGGTTACAGTATTTACCAAACTCTGAGCAGATTTATCCAGAGTAAAGATCATCTAAAAAGCAAAAATAAGCTTTGTGAAAAAGTACGAGAATATTGCTTAAACCGTAAGAACTGACGCTGGAATTGAAATTGATGCTGATAGTGTTCTCCTTTATTATTATACTAAAGTTAACATAATGTAACTAAACAGCTAGATGGTTTTGAGTACAAGCATTGGTGCTGATAATGATATTTTTCCCTCTAATGTAAAATAGCTAATTTCATTTTAATTATTTACTTGACAGACTGAACCTATGGAATAGAAGAGACAATGGATATTTCTTGCACAGAAGGTAATAAAAGAGCATGCAGTCCTGCTCGTTTGCTGCTCTTGATTTAGTTAAGGTGATTTTTTTTAAACTTATGTAACTCCATGTAAGATTCTGGGTAAGAAAAATATGAAGATATGGATCTTGATTCAGAATCTGTAAAAGTTACATTGAGGTAAGTCCTAGTGGTGAGAGCTACAAAAGCATAGGTCATGTGCTTTAAGGATCACAATGCAGTTCTCCATGGCTCATCACAATTAGCAGCATTTGCTATGCTATTGGATTGTCAGCACTACTTTAGAGCTTGAAATTGAAAGGAGTACATAAAACTATACCGCTACTTGTCCAGGCATTCTTTAGCAGAGATTCTTGTTCATTTTAGTATCTGTGCGTCTTTCAGTGCTATGGCATACTTGCACAACAGATTCAGGTCCCCATTTTAACAAAATAGTGACACTTTAAAGATGACTCTTAATCATCTTTGTCTTTTGTTTTTTAAATCAATTGCCCTTTCTAGATAGAGGAAACTGCTAAAGATGAGCTGATTTGTAAATTTGCTTTTAATATGTCCCATAGCCAGTATTTTCCATAAACTGCATTTTAGTTGTTGAATTAACAATGGCAAGATTGTGCAGGGAACTCAGTAAATTCCAGACTAGTCAATGAATGAATGGTGCGAGATTTACTGTATTAATCCAGGATTTTTACTTGTCAACTGTGTTATCAAATGTTCTAGCTTGACAACAAAAGATAGCAAAATGCGTCCAGTTTAAATATAGCCAAAAGCAACATGCCACACAAATATACCCAGCGTAGATATTTGTATGTGGCCATAAATATAGCTCGCTCTATAGCCCTAAATATAGCCAAAAGTATCATACAATTAGAAATAATGGATATGAAAGTTTTCCAAAGGTTAATTGCAGACCTTAATTCTGAAATCGATAGGGAAACCATAATCTTTTCCTGTAGTCAATGTTAAAATGACTGAAACATCTACTTCATGTTGCCACTTACCTCTTTGAAAACTGCATTTAAAACTACAATATTTCTATCTAAAGCTCCCGTCCAATTTCTGAGAAACCGAACTGTTAACTTCTGGTGGTAACTACCACTGATACATTGTAATGAGAGACACTTTCAACATGTAAACACAGCCCACTTTCACAAGTGTTTTGAATGTAAGTGCAAATTCAGATATATATATATTTTTTTAACATCTAAATATGCTCCAAGAAGTAACTCTAATGATAAATGATGGAAAAGGCAGCCACATTCCTTACAGGAAAGTTTTTAGTGGCTGTGGTTAGTCTTGACAGTGACTTTTCACCTACTGAGATAAGTCATTACACTTAATTATGCATTATTTGTAATTACAAAATTTTGTCGGGGATAAAAACAGAATATTACATTGAAAGCTCAAACATAACTTCATTTTTCTTTTTTTTTTTTAGAAAGACTGCTGCCTTTTCAATGGAAATGATCTTACAAGGACTGTCCCACTAGATCAGTGAGGTGTACTGCTCGTGGCCTGCTTTTTTCAGTCTTCTCCCCATTTTCTTTCATACTGTTTTTGTTCAAAATTTTGTTGTTGTGAGCGCATGTAAACCTGTCTTAAAAAAAACCCAAACAAAACTGATGTTAATGTAGAACTGTATTACACTTGCACAATTCATTTTTTTAAGGTTTTAAAAAATGCAAAGCAATGCCTGTCTCCAAAATTGATACTCTGTCTTAATTCCAAAACTCCCATCTTCAAAGATATTTTTTTCTTTTTTCTCTGTAGCAGTTTGGTTTTAAATGTATGAAGCTTTCAAAAGAGTGGTCTGTGCTTGTCCTAAAAGATTTTTGGTGGAACAGTTGTTTGTTTTTATTCAAAAGTGGAAATTGTTAAATATCTTTTATTTAAAAAAAAAGATAATTTACATGTACAATTACAATTTAATGATCTTTTGTATTTTATTTTTCAAAATAAATGCTTTAAATGTGATTATTTTTTTATTAATGTGTTTGCCTCAGTTAAGATTTAAATAATTCAAGATATTGATATATTACTCAGAAGATATGATCTAATGTCCTGGGTTTGGTTCTCTTTTTAAGGTTTGTGATTGAATGCATTTTGTTTGCTTTTAATAGCTGAGTGATGAGAATCCTACTGAGAAGTGTGAGAGAGGAACGTCGTGAGGGTTTTGGTTTTTTTTTTTTTTACTGCAGGAAAAAGTAGGTAATTTTTAGCCTATTGAATTTGTTCTTCAAAAGCAATTGTGTTCAGAGAGGTGCTGCTGGGGTGAAGTGCTTCTGAAAACCCTGCTGTGAAACTTGTCTCCTAAAGCTTTGAGCATCTGTCAGTCAACGTGGAACGTGATTATTGAAGTAAGGGGTTTGGGGGTGGTTTTTGTGTCTCATTTTCTGCTCACCTTGGTAGTTCTTGGCATACTGAAGGTGGCCTCGGCCTTCTCCACTGATTTTTTTTTTTTAAGAGTTCTTTCCAAAATGCTTGTTTCCACAAATTCTGCCTCTTTAGTATTTGGAACGGTTTTGCTTTTCCTGTTTCTTGTGTTGCTACAACTCCATTTTGAGATCATTAACAGTGACCGAACAACGTTTCAATGCCTTCGGGAAACAAGTTAACGCTGCAGTTTGGAACAGGTTCACCACGTGCTTACCAAATACAGTTGTTTGCAAAAGTAAACCTGGAGCATCCCCTAGTGACACCGCAGGGAAACGCTGCCCCTCGCTTTCTCCCTGGAAAACGCTGCCAGCTCTGCCGCTGACACGCACAGCTCGCTCCCCGAAGCCGCCGCTGCCTGAGGCGGCAGGGACCGGCCGCCTGCCCCCCGTGGTTCCCCTTCCTGGTGGAGGGAGAGCGTTTCGCTAACGGAGCGGTAATTAATTGATGAGTTATGGGACGTTTCCCCTCATAGATGAACAGAAATGAGGGAAAAACCGCAAAAAGACCCAGGCGTGCTTATGAGAACGGTGCGGGTGAGGGGGGGGCCTCCCGCCGCCCCCCGTGCGGGGACGGTCCCGCTCCCCCTCCCCGCCTCGGCGGCCCCGC
>NW_008794371.1:1298022-1314433 GCF_000699145.1 Aptenodytes forsteri | reverse complement strand
TTTGGGCCTGTCACAACTCCCGCATCTGCAGGCGCTTTCTGGTGAACTCCCTTAACGTTTAGGCTGCTTAGAAGGACCTAGCAAGGCACTAAGCGGCTGTTAACTGGCTAATTAATATTTAATTTGCTGAACACCAGGCTTACCCACACGTCTGGCTCAGTTTCTGAGCTTGCTTGGGACTGTGCTGCCCCATCCGCAAATGGGATGATGCCTCCACACCTTACGGTGGTGAAACTAGAAAGCTGCTTCAAGCTCATAAAAGCTTGTCCGTGCTGTGAAATTCTGTGTAAGGCGGCAGTTGCTGCAGCCATCGAGTACAGCCTGAGTAGCCTTTATCCACCGGTCATTCGGCAGCCTCCAGTTAGGCCTCCCCGCTGCCCTGATCCTACCCAAGAAGGTCACTGGCGATGAAGCGTCCCATTGTATCCTCCCATACAGCGTGTCTTTGCTCTCTGATGCAAAAGTTAAGTTACAGTATCCCTTCATCATACTCTGTGTTATCTTTTGCTAATGACTGGAGATGCTGAGTATGTCCAGAATTTTACAGTCAAATGTATAATACAGTTTACTGCAGCTCAGGGATCCCTGCCCTTTCTTAGGATGTTTCTTTGCTATTGTGACGCAGATTCATTAGAGTTAACTGGATGTCATGTCTTTTCCCGCTTTGTTCACACAAACCTTTGATCAGCTGAGTCTCTTGAAGAATGCTATGGAGAGATTGCTAAGTCACATCTCATTCTGCATCCTCACAGGGGCCTAGTTTCTCTTGAAAAAGGGAGAGCCTTCCTAACAATCTGGTTGGTATCTCCCCAAAACAAGCATGTTCCAATGAGTTAACTTTGAATAGTAGTTTGTTTAGGTCTCCTATGATGGATTCATACATCAGTACCTTAATGAAAAAGACTTTGTGTAATTATTATGTCACTTTTTTATAGGTATGTACCTTTGCCAACACCAGCGTAACCTCAGAAGGTACTTAAGAGAAAGTTGTTTAAACCGATACAGAAAAGTTAAGGGAACAGCAGGGCCTTGAAAAGCTTTTTTGAATCTTAGCATCAAGTAAAACTCGATGCAGCTCTAGGCTTGCTATCATTCCCTAGGGAGTGAAGCAAAACTTGCAGGTCCAGTTCATTTAGTAAGCTTTCTTTGGCATGTGTATGTGAGACAGTATCTGAGCTGTCAATAACAAAGCTCTGGGAAGTAATCTCTGCCATTTAAATGACAGGTAGCTTGTAAACTGGAAGGAGGTATTTCTGGTAGAGTTGGATGGTGCTGATGTATGGTTCAGTTAAGTATTTGATTTAGTAATAATTTTGGTTATCGATGATGTTGTCTCATTAATTATCTGTTGATCTGGACCTAGACATATTTGAAAGTGAAATGGATGCATTTACTTAGTTTAAATAAAAACAAACCCTGTAACTTTAATGAGAGATTTAACAAAGTGCATAGTTAATAATAGTTTTGTGCATAGTTAATAATAATTATTGCCCATGCTTTAAGTAGCAAGAAGAGGATATTCAGATGGGTGCATATTCCTCGTGAAATGAAGAGAACCAAAATGCAGAGAACCAAAATGCAGAGGACTGTATGTCAGAAAACTGGCCAGTGATTAGCTTATGTTTTCCTTTTAGGAAGACTCTCTGTTCCAGTCAGCACACTGCTGTTTCACTACTCCGTGTCTGTGGATGAACAGGCAGTGAAGCAAACCTAGAGAGGAACTTCACTTACCTTTTAATGAACGTCAAAAAACAGGTTAAACTTGTCAATGATCAATCTCTTCATTTTGCTGCCACTAATCTTGTTCTTGAAATCCTGGACTAATTATGGGCTGAGATCTTGTATGCTAAACCTCACTATTTAGGAGATTGTTTTGTGTGAATGTTGCAATGGCAAAGGAGGTTATTACTCATGAGCGTAACATAATTAACATATGCTCTCTCTCATGTTTTTTTCCTAAACCTTGGTGTCATGTTGAAGGAGGATTACGAACGAGGAAGAAGAATTCCTTTTTCTCAGACCTATACTTCTGTTGGGCAAGAGGGCCTTTTTGGTACGGTGCCAAATGGATGAACTTACCCAAAAGACATTCTGTCGTCCGTGATTCCGATACACTTAATGGAGCTGAATTTTGTTTATTCAGAGTACACTCCTTTTACATGAAATCTATGGGACATTCTTGAAAAATATAGACAATTAAAGATCACGGTTTTGGTCAGTCTGGAGTTTTTTGAATAGTCTTAAGAGAACTGGAAATATAGCAGTCAAAGCACTGGTGTCAGGTAACAGCATTATAAATAATACATTCACAGTAAATACAGGCTCACACTCAATTTTGACTATGCATCTTATAAATTAAGCTTCTGCAAGCTGTTTCTTGATGATAATTTGTTTACCTCCTTAAAGAAGTCCCTACCAAAATAATCTTTCATTTATGTTGTATATGTTCTCTATCTGTGAGGTATAGTTGACTTGTTTTGGTAAGGGATGGTGTCAGAATAAACGTTGTTTCAGGACAAATATTAAAATTGTTAATAGGGTGTGGATGTTGAGAAGCCCTTCCATCCTTATTTATCTGCCTATGCATTGCACTGTGGTGGAAAAAATGATTATGACGTGAAAGTCCATCTTTTGAACTGTAGAGAAGAGAAATTAAATACCTGTCTTGAGCTGAGACAAACCTTTTAACAAGCTGCAGCTTAAAAAGAAATTTTTGGAACTTCACGGTACCTACTTATCTAGGTTCATTAGGGTGTTAAACAGGATCTAGAATTCACCTCCAAATTTTGGTGCAAGAAGGCTATGTACACTTCCACAGAATGTGGAGGTTTTGATCTGATTAGCTCTCTAAAGAGTATCTGTTTTGACGAGGAGCATTCCAGTTCTGTCTGGGTTCATTTTGAACTTGGAGCGTTTCCTTTAAGAGCTAAGATCTACAGACAGCCTGATGATGTGCATAATGACTGTATTAGCAGAATTAGTAAGGCAGAATAATTAATCTTGGCTATTAAAATTTTATGTCATTTCTGCTTGTTTGGATTTTGATTGGAAGCAACCTTTATGAAACATTTATTCAGTCAATAAATAAATGTACCAGATGTGCTTGTGCAAATATTCCTTCTCTTTTTACGTTTTATAGCAATTTGAGAGAAGGAGCTTGCAGGGTTAGAGAGCTAGATAAAGCCTCCAGTAGTATAACATCTTTGCTAGGATGCTGTGATGCCACTGGAGACACCACAGCAATTTGTAAACAGAGGTACTTTTTACGTAAGAATGCAGTGTAAAGAGAACAGCAGGCTTCTAGTCTTTCCTACTCTGCTCTTTCAATTATTATTTTTATAATGCAGCTTATTGTTAGTCAGTCCCATCTGCTGGTTGAAGGTGGACTGTGAAAGCATTGTAGTTGGTGTAAATATGCATTTTTTTCTGTGCAGGAAAGGAAAATTATAATCAGCAGTAAATGCACATGATAATATGTGGAGTTAAATGCATGCGTATCAGATGTGTGCATTTGTGTACAGTACGATGTGATGCAGTGGGCAGGAAAACATCTGTATTCTCTGTCTGGTTAGAAAGCTCAATTTTCTCATTTCACAGGAAATGCTAGAACTGAAGAGAGAGCCTTTACGGTGCCTGTCATTGTCCATAGCAGAGTCTGATCCGCTTTTGCAGCTGAAGGTGATAGACTGGGAGCTTGGTTGGGAGCAGGAGTCCGGGTGTTGCACGGTGCACACGGCCAATGAGAGCGTGCATTTCAGGACGTGCGTCTGCAGATGGCCTATTGTGATGGACGGGGTGGAACTGCAGCCACCCAAATTCACCCAGCAAATGACATTTTGCTGCCAAAGCGTGGCGGAGCCAATCACGCACTGCAGCGCGCAGCCAATGGACGCCGGTCTCTTACCCAGTCACTGGCAGGGGCTCTGTGACTGTAGGACCTTGGTAGAGCTCTGCAAACTGCATTCCTGCAGAGACAGCCCTCTCCGAGTTTGTTTCTCAGCACAATAGTCATTCTTGCTGTGATTCATTTCCCCGTAATAACAATGCCATTGTAAATTGTCAGTGTAAAGCCGGGGAGTGACATGCCTTGCCTGCCATGTGATCTGCAGCTGGTGTGAAGAGTGCCTAAGTAATTTGGGTCTTGTTTCCCATTTAGCATTGCCACGGCTGCCTACCCAGCAGACCTGCTTACGAGAGCCAGAGGGATGGTGGTAGTTACAGGGCAGAACAAAGTGAGTGGAAACCCGGATGATGCCATGTCGAGCTCAGATGCAGAGGATGATTTCCAAGAGCCAGCCACTCCTACTGCAACCCAGGCAGGACAAGCACTACCTCTGCTGCCTCAGCAGGTAAGAGCTCTCTGGTACTGCTCATCTGATAAGGTCCAGTTATTGCAGCACGCACTACTCAGGTGCCAAAGAATTCATGATTTCTTTGTTGGAGTATTTATGGATATCCAGTTCAGTTTCCATTAGTAGCTAAATGGTTGAATAGAACCAAGTCTCTTGAATTTTACTTCAGTAGCTTGGCAGCATTACTCAGAATTTCCATCCATGTTTGAACTTGACAAATATAACTAAGTGTTTATTCTGGTACCCAGGCATCTTAAGGTGTGATATTAAGATTTTAGGCCTGCTGTAAACCTAATGTAAATATAGAAACACTGGGGTTTTTTCAGTGTATAGTATAGTAGTGTAAAGGAACCAGTAGAGTAGCAACTGAGTGCAAGTCCCAAGGTTGGCCTGAGATTTCTGATGTGTGTGCACGCGCGCGCGTGTGTGTGTGTAAGTAAGTAAGAGGAGGTGGGGGGTTTTTGTTTTTTCTTTCCCCGAAAGAGCCAAGAGGAGGCATTCGTGCTTTTAATGAATATCTGGTTTTAAAGCTGAATGATTACTGCTGTTTCAGATGTCCAACTAAAATGAAAACATTACTGATTACACCCAGAAGCCAGCCAAAGTATTCAAGGTATTAACCCTTGAACCTCACTGTTTTGTGGCAACAGGCCAGGAAAGAAGCATTTGTCGGACCAAATTATGTCACAGTGGCAAAGACTGTATGCTACGTCTTCTAGAAGTTGTAACCCTTTTGGCCTGAATCTGTCTGCAAAGGACTAGAGGCTCATTTCTGATGATGTGATTGCTTTTGCAGTTTCCAGAAGTTGTTCCACTCAATGTAGGAGGCATGTATTTTACAACACGACTGTCAACACTGAGACGTTATGAGGACACAATGTTGGCAGCTATGTTCAGTGGAAGACACTATATTCCAACAGATGCTGAAGGCAGATACTTTATTGACAGAGATGGAACCTACTTTGGGTATGTACAGTGTCCTCAGCAGTATACTTTAAAAGTCGTTACTGAAGCAAATTATTTTTAAAGAAAAATAAGTTTTAACATTTTTTTTTTCCTTCTAGTTAAATCATATTTGTGTAGTAGGTAAATGTGACTGGCTGGCATCCACACCTTCAAAACATCTCAAGAGAAGCATATATTGCAATTAAAAAACTATTTGTTTTATTCTTAAGGGCTTAAGTTTTACAATGGGAAAAGAAAAACAAGTAATGTTTTGAATTTGTACATATTCTCCTCTAAAGTATCTCCTTTCAAGGTATCAAGTTGTCTTGATATTTTAAAAAAGGATGTATTTGGCATTGCTTTTCATAGGAAGCTCTTTTGTACAACACTGTTTTTTAATTGATATTACAGTATTTATGCTAAAGAGGGAATGGAAGGAATACCTCTAGGTTTCTTAAACAGTTGAAAGTATGTTGTTTTCAGTGTTTAAACAGGATATAACGTAACTGGTAAAAAAGCACAAGCCTCAAAGAAATTTTCTGTTATTTTTGCTGGTAGTGCCATATTCCTTCACCTTCAAGATTCCTTCTTATGTGTTTACCTTTTGTTTTATTTTTAATTAAACTAACCATGATCTTACTAATGTTCTGTTTGAATTGGTGTGAAATTGCTAGAAAAGGTAAGCAGTGTTCACAGGTGAATGTTCATGGGTTAAGGTCTTTGCCCAAAGCGCGCTTTGCAATGTAACTTACATTTCTTGTTTCTCCTTTGTAGACATTTCCTTAATCTCTTCAACAGAGAAGGATTGAATTATTTTCAAAGCACATTTGGATTGTACCATAATCTGGGACAGAAATAGATTAAGCCACTATATTTATTGGAAAATAATTATTTACATTTGGAAATTTGGAAGTGCCTGCCGCTTTTTTGGAAAATCAGTTCATTTGTGATGTTATCAATCTGAATTGAAAATATAGCTGGAACAGAGAGCCAAGTTAGCACGTGCTGTGTTTGTTGACATTCTAATGAAGATTGCAGTAATGCTTGTTTTATTTGATATGGTCAGTAGTAGTTTCGTTGGTTAATGATTTCTTTTCCTGTTAAAAAATCTTGTCGCTTAACAATGTTTCAAAACTACAAGGAAATGTTCTCTATATTATTATTATTATTATTATTATTATTATTATTATTATTATTATTATTATTATTATTATTATTATTATTATTATTATTATTATTATTATTATTATTATTATTATTATTATTATTATTATTATTATAATACAAGTGTATATGGCCCTGACCCTGTGAAGAGCACACCTCCTTTGCAAATGCACCATCCATTCAGCTAGAATCCTGGTTCTGTGTGGGATAAAATGTCCATGCATATGATTCTCCAGGAAAATGGAAAAGCTTATTTTGTTACAGACCTAAATTTGAAATACAGTGACTACGATCTCTTTCCCATGAAATACTCTGTCCTCTTCTATTTTAAGTGGTTACTCCACCTTGAATTTTTTGTGTAAAATATGATGGTATTTTTTTTGAATGAGTTTTGACATTAACAGAAGCAAACTGTGAAATGATGACTTGGAAACTTGAATGTGGCAAATGCTTTTAAAAACATATGTTGGAAATACGACTCACACTTATTTCAGTTCCTGTTTAGCGTAGGGATTTCTGTCTCAGTAGAATAAACAATGAATATCCAGCGTTTCCTTTCCTTTCTCACCTGCAACAGTTTTGGCAGAAATGTGTTACTTAATGTTATTTTTGTCCTTTTTTTAGAGACATACTTAACTTTCTACGATCTGGTGACCTGCCACCAAGAGAACGAGTGAGGACAGTTTACAAGGAAGCTCAGTATTATTCCATAGGACCATTGCTAGACAATCTAGAGGATATCCAGCCTCTTAAAGGAGAAAAAGTTAGACAAGCTTTCCTGGGCCTAATGCCATATTACAAAGGTAAATAAACAAAGTAGTATTGACTGTTTCTTCTAGCGTGATTCAAGTAGTATACATGGTGCTTTCAGGTCTGCTTTCAGCTTTCAAACTAATTCCATTGTATTTGAGAAGTTTATTATGTACCTTTCATGCTCTTTAGATCTTTGAGGTCTCCACGTCAGATTTGTTCCTGCTGTATCCAAGGATGTGGATTTTTTTGCTGTCTTAAAAGGGAGCAAGATCTAGGCCATAGCATGCAAGGCTTATTAAACGAGGAGGTTTCTCTGCCTCTGCATTTGTTCTGTTTGGATCTGCAATTGTATCAACTTGGGCATATAGTAAGGACACCGAGTTCACAAGATAACTGAGATTGATTTAATTACTATATATCTAGCTACATGCAGCTTCCTGTTGCTGCTAATATTATGTTAAGAATAGCTTGTTAAACACTGCAGTAATATGTTTCACATGGAATAACTGCATTTGGTTTCTTTTACTAGGTGCTTCATTGTTATTTTCAAGTTGTTTTTTTTTTTTTAGATCATTTGGAACGGATAATCGAAATAGCAAAGCTTAGAGCTATGCAAAGAAAAGCAAGATTTGCAAAATTGAAGGTCTGTGTCTTCAAAGAAGAGATGCCCATCACTCCCTATGAATGCCCGCATTTCAATTCTTTACGTTTTGAAAGGAGTGAAAGTGAGACAAAGCTATTTGAACATCATTGCGAAGTAGATGTATCTTTTGGCCCCTGGGAGGCTGTAGCTGATGTATACGATCTTCTGCACTGTATCGTGACAGATCTGTCTGATAGAGGGATAACTGTGGATCACCAGTGTATTGGTGTGTGTGATAAACACCTGATAAATCACTATTACTGCAAGCGTCCTATCTATGAATTCAAGATTACTTGGTGGTGAGTTATTTTGTCCAGAACGATGCAGGGGATAAAAGGACTTCTAGACGACAATTGCTTTTAATATTTTTGCAACGTCTCTGGAAATGCATTGCTGCTAACATATATTGGAATCAGTCTGCTGAAATGTTGGCTGACGCTTAGCTGCTCGGCAAAAGGGAACCTGTTACAGAGGTTGAAAAAACCTCTGAAATCTTGAAAAACCAGCCTGAAACAAGACTGTTGGCTCAGGTACCTTAATGAGGCACAAAACAAAATCACCTCATGGAAATTATGGAGAGGAGCGTCTAACATCTTTTAAAAGGTGCCACCTACCACGTGGCTTTAGTATCGTAGTCTACAAAATGGATATTGCAGATCTCGCCTGCATTACTATAAAGCCGGGGTGCTAATAGTGCTGACATAACGTGGTTGAATTTTACCCGCTTAGAAATGTTTTAGGAGGCACAAAACAAAATCACCTCATGGAAATTATGGAGAGGAGCGTCTAACATCTTTTAAAAGGTGCCACCTACCACGTGGCTTTAGTATCGTAGTCTACAAAATGGATATTGCAGATCTCGCCTGCATTACTATAAAGCCGGGGTGCTAATAGTGCTGACATAACGTGGTTGAATTTTACCCGCTTAGAAATTTTTTAGTCACTACTTAAACCTACCACTTTATAAAATTGAGTAACACCCAGTACAGAGATTCTGGAAATGTAATTTTGATGTAATAGACCATTAAAAAAAAAAAAAAGAGTATTCCCTATATATTATTAATTGTTGTCACGATTAAGCTGTATTTCTTTTTTAATTAAGAATCTGCATTGTGAATTATAATATTATATTTCAATTATTTCTATTGTTATAAAAAGGAATAGCAAATTTGGAATATATTCCTTAATGCTTTTAGGAATAATAACAGTTCATGGAAGACTTGTGCCTGTTTTTAGCCTTAGAAATTCTAAATGTTTACAGTATCTACAAAAAAGAAGCTCTATAGAATCAGGTCATTTGCAAATGCTTTTGGTAAATGAGAAAACCCTACATGTATGTTCCTATTAGCAGAAGTAAGAGGAATATTTAATGTATATTATTTTATTACTGAGTCTTTTTCCATTCTGTGATATTAAACTTTGTTCTAGAGTTAGTCAAATGATGATACTAGACAAGTGCTTCCTTCACCTCACCGTCTTCAGACAATTAAGTCTCATTTTTAACATTCTTGTTGACCCTTCCTGGTGTAATACCAAGAAGAAAAAGAATCAACCCTCATATTCAAATATTTCTCCAATTATCAGCCAGTATATCTGAGTAGTAAATTTCTTTCCACAGTGAAAGAAACCACCATCACAGAATCATATTCTCTTCAGAAGGTAATTGTTACACTTCTGATATTAGTAACCACATCCTGAAGTTGAATTAATGTATATCCAAAACTGAAAGGTAGATGTAAACATCTGAAGATATTACTGTGTTGTGAGGTACAGAAAACGCAAGTATTTTTCAGAAAGACCCTGCTTGTAGTGGCCTCAAAATAATCTTAAGGAGAGAAGGAAAGTAAATGTTTGCATATTGCATTCCATTGGATTCGTTAATCCGAGAATATTGTTTAATTAAACTTTTGACGAAAACACTTAAGAAATGTGTTAATTACAATGATCAAAATTCTCAGTTACCTGAGCTAATTTATAGAATAATTCCAAGAACTTTATGATCAAATTGTCTTGCAAAAAAGAGGCAAATCGTTTGCACTGATTGACCTTCACACTTTTATGTATTGTATTTAGGAATTTTTAGTAAATTGTCTCTCTGAGGTGAGGACATAGAGCTGTAATGATCTCTTTTCAAATGTTTACTTACAGAGGATTATTGTCAAGTGCTGAGTTTCAAGTCCAGAGCTTAAATTTTGAAATGGGGGGAAGGAGGAAATTACGTGCATTTGGATCTTGTTTTAAGTTCGTTTAAATTGTTTTCTTAAATATTGGCCTTTGTGTTACAAGTTGTTGTACTTGTGTTTGACAACCCAAAATTAAAAGTCAAACTGAGACTAGTAAAGTTTCCCTAAAATGAGAGGAAGCTTGCATGGTTTTCTTTGCTACTCTGCTGGCTTAATTTTTTTTTTTTCCCAGGGAATCTTAAACTGCAACCACAATTTCTAATAAAATGACGTAAGATCTTAAAGCTGAGGCTTACAAAGTTTTGGCTGCTTATACACTTCAGACATTTAAGTTCAGGGTTTTCAGCATCAGTTTATTTAGAGACTACAATGAGAATTGCAGTTTTACTGGGTTATTTGGTGGTTTTTGCCACTTCCCATGTAGGTATTTACATGGGACATAACTCTGGTTTGAATTTCAGCACTACTTACAGAAATGGAACATGGTCTGATTTAACAGTATGTTTTTTGGTTTGGCTTTAAGAATTTTTCCACTGTTATTCTAGAGAAGCTGTGATGACAAAATTCCTGTTTCGATCATGTTTGCTATTTCTTAATATGCACACAGTGATATTTTATAACTTTTTCCTGTTTATTGCTTAAATAAGGAAGACTGCCTAACCAAAAAGATAAAATGAAAATCTTGGTCTGTATCAGTTGCATCTTAATTGAAGTTTTCATCCTTCAGATCCTCCAGAAGACAGCAAACATTAAGTGCAATATTGAACAAGAAAACACGGATTTGAGCCAACATGCTTTCATTAAACACATACATTCTGTGTTGTGATTTGTGCAAGTTAACAATGTTGTTATTGACTACACTAGTTCTAAGCAGTCTTTGTTTACAATGATTTAGATGATATTGCCTAATATGTATTCATCTTTTGACAGAAACAGAAGAGTTGTGCAGGCGGATGTCAGGGGAGTATAATCTAATAACTGGTTTATATAACATTATTGACTTATCTTTTCTTGGCGTAAAGTATAATTTTTGAAATTCTGCGTTTGCAACAAAAATGTGAGTAGCTGATTTACTAAATCCATGTTTAAGATGATTGATGTTTTTGTATATCATGAATGCTTTATAGTTGTCTAATTAAACTAAATGCCTATGTAATACTGCTTTTTTTTCTTTAGGACTTTGTATCTGGCTAGGCCAGAGGTTTGCTAGAACATATTTACCTATTTCTCTGTGCTTCTCCTACTTAGCTTTTTTGCCGCTTTATCATCTACATAGCTACTTTTCCACCCCCACACTCCCACATACCCTGTGTTAGCGAGCTGACACCATAGACAAATTGGCCGTGCAGTAAATGGTCTCATGTCATCAATATAATGTTGCTGTGAATGTCATGTTTGCAGATCGTTAAAAGGACAATGCATGTCAGTCCATTTAGCTCATTCAATTTGAAGGAAACACGTTTTTTATTTCATGTTCTGAGACAGGATACATGCCACTTTTGGTTCCAAATTGATATACAGGAACACGTGCGTTAGAATCAACTCTCCCCCCCGCCCCAAATAAGAAGTCTCAAGTATTTTCAAAGCACAGATTGCATATCTGGATTGCAGTGATTACTCTGTTTTTTATGAATACTGGGGGTAATGGTGGGACAGTTGAGGGACAGTTATTTAAAAAGTAGAATTGTGAGCTTTTTTTTTTAGGTTGCTGTGTGTCTGAACAAAAACATAATGACTAATCTTTTTAACATCCCCTCTATATATGCATTGTCTAGTGTTTTCTAACAAGGAGCAAAAGGAGGTCTTACTATCGGGTCTCATATTAAGTGATTTGGCCAATTTCACAGCACATTAAATGTTTCTGCATCTGTTTTACACTTGTAAAATAGGAAGGATACCTACTCATCTTTATAAAGCACTCAAAAATGACATGAAAAGATATTTATGTGCAGCATCCACTTAATGACCCTTGATTTCAAGAGTTTAAAAAAAAAATTAAAAATAATACAACTTTTCAATTTGGTGTGGGCTTCTTAACTTGAATACCACAATGCTCTAGGTAGTAATCTGAAATACTCATTGCTGAACTTCCGTCCTCCTTGGAGGAAAGTGAAGGTGCTAGCATCTTTGGTCTGGGAAGTCTCTGAGCCATTAGCAGATTCTCTTTCGTCCTCGTGGTACGTGTTTTCTTCTGAGACTGCTGGATTTTTATTTTTTTTAAAGCTGATTTTAATCAAAACCTATAATGAGGGACCAGTTTCTGCATTGATGAGGGTGTGGGTTCTTTGGTTTGTCTGCTGGGTTTTCAGGTCTTAAGTTATACGAGTAGCAAAAGCAGTAAGTTGTTGCAGCAGAAAGTTCTGCATACCCTCTTTTTGATGGGATTTCTTAAGTTTTAGGAAGTCTGCCTGGGAGACACCTCATCATGTAATATATGCAAATACCTGAATTTGTTAATGTGAGTATTTTTGAGATTTTGTTGTTGTTCAGTTGTGTAATACTCTTTCCTGAAACTAGCATGAGAGTTAAGTGTTGAGTTCAACATTGTTTTTTTGATAAGCCTGCTTATGCCTTAGATATCCCCTGCCCCCATTTTGTAAAATCACTCATCCCAGAGGTGTTCAATGTCTGAAAAAGTAATGGCTCTTGTAGTCACCGGAAACTCAAGAATCTTCCTTGATTCTCAACAATGAGTCCATTCAGAGAATAGGTACTTGTTAATCCAATTGCAGTCTCCATTCTTCTGCTCCGCTTAGGTGCCTATCTCTTCAACAGTGAAACAAAGTAGTCACAGGGTTGGGTCTGGCTAGCACAAGTCCTTGAAGGCAAAAGTCAAAGACTTGTGTCATAGGAGAAAGGTACTGGTTTGCACAAGCACATAATCTGGCCTTTACTGAAGTGATTGTTAAAATTCCAGCAAACTCTGAAGGATGTTGATATTTTTTAAACTGTTCTAAACGATAGCGTTGTTAAACCCTACTCTGTTTTGAGCCGGATTGTTCCAATGTGTGTACTGTGAAAGACAGAGAGGTTGGCCAGTTCTTTTATTTATGGTTCTCGGTATATCTGTGTTTTCCTGGTGAAATCTGAAGCCAAGTGAGGTTGCTGATCACTGCCCCCCCGAACTGAATACAGCCTGTTTCAAATGTATCCTGTGCATTGAGCATGTGCTGTTTTTTTGCAAATATGAAAGTGGGAGGGAATTAGTTCTGCAGTGTATTTCCCCAGGGATAATCCTCGCTGGCTCTGAAGGAAGACTTTGGTGAGATCCTGATCCACACCCCCTCACATCTCCATTTGTTAGATGACGTGTAAGAGGCATAAGGAGATGAGGTGTCTAGCCTGAAGATTCACAGTGAGATAATGACTCTGACTGGATTCCCCCTTGGTCCTCGCCCCTTTCTCTGACTTTTAAGATGTACAAGTCTATGTGCAGGAAATGTTTTACTTCTCTCTGCTGCACCCTCAGATTTGTTTGCAAGGTGAATACTTGGTCTGTTTTAAAGTAAAGGGATTATTTTAATATTGCAATATGGTGACTGATAGTTGCTAAAGAATCAGTGAAAACCTTATTACTGAGAAAAATACCTGAATAAATGAATTTAAAAACCTTATTTATAGCATAATCACTTTAATTTCACTCTTCTGCTTTATTTTTTTCTACAGACTGTTAAGAAATGTAAACTCTTACTTCTTTTAAGGGCTTACATCTGTTTCATAGTAATATGTATTCAGGCTAAGTACCTGTATTTTGGGGTTTGAGGGCCTTGTTTATTGCTTGCTATGAGCTGAAGGATAAGTGCATGATCTCTCATCTGTTTGCTTTTTTTCTTAAAAAAAAAAAAATTACTGATATAATTAAACGTCATGATTTTCTAGCTGCATTTGGCATTTGCGACCCCTGGGAACCTTCCTGCCCAGCTTTATTCTCACTGCCCATTCTTGTTTATAGATGACCTGGGACAGGTGACATGATGAGGAAGATGATGGAAGTGCCAACAGGGAAAGTCTCATGTCAGAGCTGATTGTTTGCATTGCAGAGTGTCCTTTCTGTTTTATTTCAACTCTTGTGCTGTGTGAGGCAGAGGAACATTCATCACCGTTTATGTGAGGTCAGGCAGAGGATCCAGTCTGTCTGGAAGCCCAGCTAACCTCGACTGTGTTCATCCGTTTTCTGTGTAAGTTCATTGTGTTGCGATGTATCGAGTTAAGTGGGTGGGAAAACTCAGTGGCTGTGGATTGCACTGGGAAATACAGCAGTGACGGGTGAGGTGGCTGTGGGGTCACACTACTTGAATTTCAACATCGTTTAGAGGTCTGAGGACCTTTATGCCACAGCTTATGCATTGGATCTTTCTTTTCTGCATGGCAAAGCACAGTAATCAAGTTTGGGACGCAACTGCCTGACAGGTAAGAGAAGACTGCAGAGCAAAGAATGTAGAAGTATGATCTCTTAACTCATCATTATCTCTTAACTAATCTCTGGGACCTATTTCTTTCACTTTCTTCATTTAATAACTAATTTACTCTGGACAATTTATAGACCCCACTGGCTTTAAGTTATGATTGGTATTACTGAACTCTGGAGTTGTATTGATCTCTGGTTATTTGTAGGTAAATAATTGTAAATGTTTTCAGGTTGTTCACACACAGCAGAGAGGACCCAGGATAGTTCTGAGTTTTGGGCTATGGAAACATAATTTCATTTAACAAACAGAAAAAAACTTCCAGTCTTTCATTATCTTTCTGCAAATAAGCTAGATTTCAGAGGGTAATTATGTTCTGTTATTATCTTCTGTATATAGTCCTCTAACTGGAAATTGCTTTCCGGAACAGCAGTTCTTACTCATTTTACTTACACAAGCTTAGTATAAGTTTACCTCCACTTTCACTGTGACTTTTATAAATGGATTTTGTTTTGCTGAATTACAAATTGTATGTGTCTATGCATTGTAACCCGTAATGCCTTTGAAAATCCAGCCTGGATGCTAACGATCAGGGTTTGGAATTCTCTTCAGATGTGTTTTGTTTTCAAGTAAGTTGATGTGTGATGTTTAATACTGTGGGTACTGTAGTGTATTATTTCTTACTACGTTTGACTTTTCAGTTCAGGTAATATATAGTCTATGGTTTTTTATTTAAAATACATAGAAGAAAATGTAAATATAAAGTCTGTGTCATGCAATAAAAGTCTATTATACTGAAAATTGTTGGAATCTGGCTAATCCGGTCTGCAGCCACTGCAGTCCCGCTCCTCATGTTCCCTGTGATTTGAGTTTGCTTTGCATGACTGCAAACGAAAATTAAGACACCAGTCTCCGTCCCAGGCTTCGTTTAACGGCACCAACCACCAACTCGTTCATCATCGCTTCCTTAACAGATGGCACTTAACACAGTGTCTGCAGTCTCCTCGGGGAGACCGACTGTGATCAGATCATTTCGGTTCCACTTCCTTCCCTCTGTACCCACCCGTTCATGTGAAACGGCCCAGAGAAGGTCTGTAGCTGTCCCTGCCTGTCCAATGCTCGAAAAGAAAGTTAAGTTGCTGGATTTGCTTAGCTGGCTGTGTTCTGAAGTATTTCCCCCTTGTTTCTCAAGTAACTAACGGTTTCCTTGCTGTCCTGTTTCCTTGCTAAAGCGATCCCCGCTTTCACAACTGGATGTCTGTGTTGAGCTGTGGGAGGGGGGAAAGACACCGAAACCAGCACACGACAGCGCCGCGTTAATGAGAAGGGAAAGAGGAATAAGTTTAAATAGCAGTAGCTATTTCTCTTTCCGATGCAGTCAGCATAAACACGTGCTCCCGAGCACTCATGTGAGCTGCCTGACCTGGGCAGTGCCCGGGTTTGGGGTAAAACCACCGGAGCTGCTGGGAGTTGGTGGTGTGTGTCTGAAGGGAGAGAAGGGGTGGCACTGCTCGCTGCGCTGGAAGGGGCAGACAGTGAGACTCTGAAGAGAAGGACGTGCAGATACCCCAAAAGACTGGATCTGTTCCCATTTCCAGCTCGTGTGGAATGCAGAGAGTGTGAAACAGCCCCGATGATGCCGTGGCGCGGCAGCTCTTTCCTCCTGCCTCCCCCCAGGCCACTCCCAGTACAGCTCATGGCGATCCTCCTTTCTTCTGACCGCGTTCTCTGCCTCAACGTCTGCCCAGCCTTCTGCCGCTGTGGCTAGCGCGAACACCCGCCCGGAGGACTGCTGCTCCCACGGGCCCCAGCAGCAACGAGGAGCCCTCAGCCGTCCCGCGGGGGTTCTGCTTGGCAAAGCAGCCCCTCGCTTCCTTCCGGGAAAGGGTCCCGCCCCCGGAAGTGGCGGCACGCCCTTCCGCCGCGGAGGGGGAGGTAAGCGCCGGGCCGCCGTGAGAGGATCGC
>NW_008794371.1:1271045-1297627 GCF_000699145.1 Aptenodytes forsteri | reverse complement strand
CCAGCCCCTCTCCTCAGGGGTTGCGGCTGCGCGAAGGGTTCACCGGGCTCCAGGGGATAGACTGTAATAGGGCTTAACGCACCGGGACACAGAGAAACTTAGCAAACCAGTTTCCTCCACGTGCGGTTCCGAAAACCAAGTTGGTTTTATCGTGTATTTTTATTATTATTATTTTCAAATTCCATGGGTATGTTTCAATAGTTAATCAGGGTGAAGGTGTCACTGATAACTTTGCAAATCTGGCCCCTCAGCCTGTTTCCCTGCTAAGTTCCGTGTGGATCAAGGGGGGTTTGACTCTCTGCTTGCAAGTATTGCCGCTGCATGGCTTCTTATTGTAAGACTGGGGATCAAAGTCCTTTAAACTCAAGCTAAATGAAGTTTGGAGTATGTTGAAGATGCTGAGCAGCGCATTTTTGACGCTTTTGTGGGTGTTTGTCACTGTATGAGCACCTTGTGTAGTGTTCAGGTCGTTCCCTTGAAGCAGGGAGCGGCTGTATTTTCAGAGAGGGTGTGAGATACTGGAAGATAAATGACGCACCTGAAGTAACAAAAGAATTCTCTGAGGGGGTGGTTCGACGCTGTCTTAAATCCTGCTGGTCGGGGCTGCCTTGGTCTGTGGCAGGGGCACCATCGCTTGTGTGATGGGGCACTGGATTAACTGCGGGGGTTGTTACAGGCAAAAATCAAATCATTTTTTTTGGGCTGAGTGGGGTCCTGATCTGGCCCACTGCTGGGAATTAGTGGCACTGCACAGTTTTGGAAAAAGGGTGGCATTATGGAGGTTGTGATTTAAATCCGTTATTGACGTGACTGGCCATACTTTTCTTGTTTGGTCTCATAGTCATGAAACTATTTTCAAAGCGGTGCTTTGTATTGGCAGTTCCTCATGCCGGTACTCAGGGATATGTACTGGGCAGCTCTTGGTTTTCCAGTTACCTGAGGCTCCTTTGAGACTAATGAGAGATCAGCTCAGCGTAGAAGGACGTAGTGTTTTCCAGGAACAGTGCTTTACTCCGGAATTGGATGTGTTGGCCTTCTGGACATGGTTACACAAGTGTTTTGCAGGGGGGAGGATTAGTAAGAGAATTGTAACTCAATGGAATGCTTTGCTGACAAAAAACCAGAACAACACACAATAGAAGGGAAGAATAGGATATAAAGCCAATTATACCAATTCATAAGATCACTTTACACAACAAACTATGATTATAAGCTTGAAGATAACCCATGATTCTGGTATTTAATTTTGTTTTGCAGTCTAGAACAGTCTTTCTCACCTCCCTCCTTCCCTTCCTCTTGTTTGCTATATAATCCCCAATTATGCCTTTGATGGGCTACTTATGACCTAAAACTAGACCTAAAAATCGTGCTTGAAGTCCTATTAAAATGCTGACAGTAACAAGGCAGGTACAAAGTGCATAAGATGTTTTGGAGTTTTTCTGAGGTTATAGCAAACTTAGTTTTAATCTGTATCCAGCTGGGCATGGCTGATGTTGGCAAAAAACACAGAGCGTGTAGAAGCCAATTGCTGCTGTTTCTGGGGAGATTTTAGAAGTTTTAGCTAATCCTCTTCATATTCTTACTTGAATTCCCAGTCAAACAGTACAAAGCAGTTTTTAGATGTTTCTTTTGATTTCATTTAAAAGTGCAATTATGAGTCACATGTAGATGGTGAGACATAGTCTGTCAGTTCATGAATACATGCTACTCCGAGCTGAGCAGTCATTGCTACGGGCAGTAGTTAAGAACTTGATGCAGACAAACAAAACTGTAGCTTAAGGTCTGTGCTGACGTTGGAGGGGGGAAAACACATCTTCAAGTTGAAGTGAATTGTCAGCTCTGTGGGCAGAGTGGTGAAGCCTTATGGCCATTAGGTTTCAGAGGTTTTAAGCAGCGGCTGCAATTTCCCCTGCCAAACTACGGTACCAAGCAGTGGAGTTATTTTCAGGTGGCTGATCAGACTGTGTGTCTGTCATCACAGTTAACAACTGTTTCTTTTCTCAGAATCATTGGTTAGCAACCTGTACTGTTTATACTAGGAAACAACTGCTATGGCTGAAATTCCTTAATTGCAAGAAAGGTGCACATTAAACCTGTGAAGACTCGTATGATCTATTCTGCAAAGATAGCTACTGTGTTTCTTTCCTAATTTGGAAGTTGTCTAATGGTTTTCGTATTTTCTGTTCATGAGTCTCTTAGATCATACTGCCTCACCCTTTCCTTTAGAGGAAATTAACTCATGTTTAATTACCTTTCTGCTAATTACATGCCTGAATGTTTAGGGTTACACGTGAATCATGACTATTTTAACGCTTACATGGCTCTTAAGAATTTTGTGGCATTTGGGTCAGTGGTTGCTCTTTGAAATAAACACGTTATTTTAAGGACGTTTTTCCATTGGCAAAATTAACTTAACCCCATCCCATCCTTCCACCCCCTCTGTTTTGATGCACTTTCTAGTCTACCTTGTAAATTTATTTTCAGTAACTGAAGTTGCATGCAGTTTTACGTGGGACTTTTTACTCTCTTGATCTGATGTGAAGTATGGTGTACTATTCAGGCACCAGTAAAATGTAAACCAGCAACCGTTCCTGTAAGAATTGTGTGTTTGGAGACTTCCCCAGTTTTTCTTCTTTTCCTGCTCTAAAATGCCACACCTGGAGATGGCCATTAATGACCAGACAGTTTCAGTGCGTGATACTGCGTCAGACACTGTGAGCACTCTTTGGAGCACTTTGATATTTTTTAATGAGAAGAATTAATGCAAGTTGTTCATTAAGTGCTATGAAGACTTAAACTTGAAGACCCAAATCACGTTCGCTTCAGTCCAGTGAAAAGACTGGTGTAGGTTGTTGCTAAGAGTTGTGCTAAGATTTTTTTGAGAAAAAAAAAAATCCCTGATTTCAGGGAGTAAGGTAAAGAGATGAGAGAGGAAAAATCCCCCCACAAAACCAACCCAAACCAAAAGCAGAAGGAGGGATTCAGATGTCAGGAGACAGTGGGTTATTTGGTGTGTTTTTTTTTTTTTTTTTGTTCGTGGTCAAAAGTGTAGAAGGCTGAAATAGGCTTCCCAGAAGTCAAAGGCAGCTTCATACCTTTGTATCAGCCTGCCTGTTTCGAGGCTGTTATGTGAAGTCTTTTCCTTTTTTAGATATGTTTAATGAACTTTGGTACCAATATTCAAACTCGTTTACAGAACGGTGTTACAAAGCCACTGCTTTTCCACAGTTAGTATGCAGAGTTATTTAGAAACTGTTTTTCATAGCTTGTAATAATTATAAATTGACTTGCAATTACCTCTTACTAAAGGTGTCTATAGATTGATTAAATGAGGCCCCTTTCTACTCGGCTTTGATACGTGAGCTTTTTCAACCAGCTCTTCCATCAAAGGTGACCTAGACAATCCAGGACTAATAAATAGTTTATGAAAAAGTCAATATCTTGTCATTGTGGCAGTGATGCAGTCTGCATTGACAATAAAGCTATCTGTTTGCCTACTCGGTCCCTGGGAGGTAAGGTAGGTACATGTCAGAGAGGAACAAGAAAAACAAGCCAGTGGTGTCTGAACTCATGATAAATCTATACTACTTCTAAATCTTATTTCACACACAGTGCTTTTCCTGAAGCCAAAGCTGTGTCTGCACTCTTTGGAAACCCTAATGTGTTATGAAAGCTATCTTAGATTTGTTGCTGAAAAGAACGTGTTACGTAAGTATAGTCTCTTTCATGTGTGCATTAAATCAGCCCTTAGTGACAGATCCTATTTTGATGAAAGGAGCCTCTTCTTCATATTACATAAAAGCTAAGAATGCACTTGCTCTTTGCTGTGACCATTATACCTGTGTTAATAAGTTTACTATGAATTTTTCCAGCTATTTTGTAATTCGGTCTGTGTGAAAATTAGAATATAGTCTTTTGCTGTTGTTGAGAGCTTTGAGTCTGATACAAAAGGTACAATGTCCTGGAGCAATAATTGCTGCTACTTCAGTCCCCATTATGGGATACTGACAAAAATGGCTTAAGGATTTATGGACTTAAAATTGGAGGAGAGTGTGCCTTTTGGAAACTTAGAGCTAGTTTTGTGCCTTATGTAACTGGCCTGCATATCAAGATACCATGTGTGATCATCAGGTGTTGGCAAACTTTTGAGCTCTCTTCTTATCCCATAGTTTTAATTATGAAATAGCACTGATTACAACAGTTTTATCTTTAATCCCATGGGAATGTAGTGGAAGATCATCAGAGAAAACAGAAGTAAAATAGTATCTGATTGCCTAAATCTGTGTCAGTGCAATCTGGTTAGTTCTGCGCTGATGTTGGTGAACTTCGCTGTCTCTTTATATGAGCAGTCAAGGTGTCAGAGGTTGGACGTCCAGCCCGATGTACTTGGGACTAGACCCATACAGGAATGTGGGCATCTAAGGTGAGACATAAGCAAGGTGTTGCTGCCTGAGCTTTGGTGACTGTTGTAGATTGTGTTTTGGTGTAGCTGTTTCCCAGCGGTGTGTAGGGAATTAAGATTGTAGATTGCAGTCTGCAAGTGTCTGAAGACTAAATGCTTTGATGGAATCCCTTTGTAGATTTAGATGTATCCTTATTGCTTCCCATGAGAAACTTAGGCTCTCAAAACCTGAAAGTGAAAATCCTTGAAACCTAGAATATAGGTTTTATTACGCACCCGCATTCAGTGAATACTGTTGCACTTCAGGTCAATGGAAAACATTTCTTAAAAAAAAAAAAAAAAAAAAAAACACCAAAAAAAAAAAACCCAAAACCCTTTCCTCTCCCCAACTGACCTTAACGCTTTGGTTCTTTTTCTTTGATAATACTTGTAACAAAATGCATGTTTCTTGTGTCTTACCTCTTTCAGTGTTTTCTTTAGTAAATCTTCAAAGACAGATTGCAGTGTGTGACTCGGGGAAAGTGATGTGGCTGTCCGCCAGCAGTCTTTTGCAGAAAAGTTGTTTTTTCTGGTTTTGGCTCAGATGTCTGCTTCCATGACTGTGGTAACCGAAACCCTGTACTGTTTGCATATACATTTTCAGTTGCAGCTTTGACAGAGTCACAGAGGAACTGTTGGGCAGACAGCTGGTTTATCCTTCAAAAAAAATTATGTGAATTTCCATCTTCTGAAGTAAGAGCTATGGTTTATTGGATACTCTTCTTGGATGACAAACTTGACAGGAAATATCTAGGGGTGTGAGCAAGGGACAAGAAACCTCTGAGCTGATACTGCACTTTTAAAAAAGTATTTGCTCTAAGTAAACAGGTGCTCAAAATACTACTGAATAAAAAGAAAAATTGTAGATGAGTCTATGTACAAGAAAAATGTGTTGATAGGAAGATGTATTCAAGAGCTTCAGAATGAATTGCATTAAAGCAAGTAAAAAGCTAATTTTGAATTAAACCACAGTGGTGGGGTGTTTTTGTATGCTAGACATCGTAACAAAACTAAATATTCTAAGATGCTTATGAAAAAGCTACAGAAGGAGATCTGATCTGTCATTAGAGACCTTTGGTGTGCAACCCTTCAAATATATCTAATGTAACATGTATCATATGCCTCTTCTACCAACGGCACACAAGTATTCATCTGCTCTCGATATCACTGCAGTTTGGAAAAATAAAGCTCGACATCTAGAACAGCATGGAAAGATGTAGCCATGGGCAGCTGATGCTGTAGCTCGGGGTTAGTATGTTGTCAGGCCGGGCGGGTGCTGGCCCAGGAATGCACGTGGCAGTAAGACAAGGAGCTCTTTGGTGTCCATACAGGCTAGTCCTCTGTTAGCTGTGGTACAGATACGCTGATTGCCAGCAGTGGGACAGTTTTCCATGTTGTAATTGTCCAGAATAAATCCACTTTTGCAGCCATGATGTAAGAGCACATGTTAGCAGTGATCCTCTAAGGAACCACACACGCAGTGTGTTAGGTGGAGTTTAAAGATCGTGATCATGGAAAGGGGTTGGGTGTTTTCCATTTTTCCATTTCGGAGGAAAATGGGAGGGAAGAAGCTTTTGCTTGCAAATAAGTAGCAAGGGGAAAGGGATTTTATAAATTAATAACTAAGTCTAAAAGCCTGTTCTTTTTTAAATTTTTCAAAGGGGTGATGCTAATTAATGTAGATATTTAACCTTTGAGGTCTAGTACCGGTATAGAAATGCTTAAAAGAAGATTCTATATCATGGTATTTGTGAGGAACTGTGTAAGAAAGTGTCATTTCTGCTTTCCCTGACTATATTCACAGCAGAACCATTTGAAGCATTTACAGAGCAAAGCAGCGTATGAGTGTACTTTAAATTACAGGCGTTTGCTCCTGGGAGGGAGATATGGTGCTTCTTGAAGTTGTTGAGAAGTGTTTTAATTGGGATACAGGAGATGTGAGAAGGATGTTTGGTGCAGTGCACCTCTCCAAATTGTACTAGTTAATTTTATTTATGATCTTCTGGTACTTTATTGTCCTTCTTGATTAGATAATTTTTTTTTTTAATGTGGAAGTTTGTTACCTTCCTTACTATTGTTTTCCTGACTTCTCAGTGGTCAGGCAGTTTGGAAGCTGTTCAGAGTTGCCTCTCCGACTCCAGGAAAACAACAAATTTGTTCTTTCTTTTGGGTTATGTTACTCAGAAGTGAGCTTTGAACAGGTCACGCATTCAGGGCAGGAATGAAAATAAGAGGTGTGACTCTGCAAATACATTGAGTAGTTGATCTTTGAATAAAGAATGATACACCTTTAGCTGGAGGGTGAGGGAGAGAAGGGGAAGAAGGGTGGGGTGGGGAAGGCATTTCAGGCACTCAGAAGTTCCAACAAAACATTTTTAGGAATGAAAGATCATAAAGTACACAGTGATTTAGTTGCAGAAAGTTGAGTTGAGATGGATTTTTTCATATTCAGTTTATTAAAACTTGTTGAGTTGTTCTGCTTATTAAAATGTAAATGCTGACCTGCAAAAATCGGCTGTGAAACTTTTTTTGTAATGGGCATATGTGTTTAAAGGAAGCAGAAAGCCTCCGCTTTAAGTGCAGCATGCGATTTCTTCATATTGATTCAGGGTGACCTCTTCTGTCCCTGGATCTGAAACTGATGTAACTGCAATCGAAAATACTTGAAGGGGAGGAAACAGAACAGCTTGCTTTCTAGTGGCTTGGCTTTGCAGCTGTTTACAAACCTCTCCAGAAAGAACACAAAAAAAAGAATCTTGCTGTGGAGAGACCTGCTTTGCTTACTCCAGGGAAAGCTGCTGAACTTTGACACTAAACAAAACCTTATTTTTAGTTCTGATGTACACAAAGGGCTAGCAGGATGCCAAAGGTAATTGTGGCACTAGTATGTGGTTAAAGCTCTGTGGATATAGAAAGCTAATTTTTGTGCGTCTGTGTAGAGATAGTGAAAGTGCACAATTGGCATAGAAACCAAGTATGCTGTTAAGCTTTCAGAAAGCAAGGTGTTGCTGTAGGATTGAAGCAAGGTGTTGTACTTCATTCTACTCCTTTAGTTTTCCGAAAATCCGAGTGTCCAAAACATGGTGCATTTGTTTAAAAACAACACGCACCTGAATTCATTGGCTGACAGACTGCAACTGCAAATCTCTTGTAACTTACTCCATTGTAGTGAGCGATAGGATCAGGGATGTTATTTCCTCGGGTGATAGAGATCGGTGTAAAATTTCTCTGAAATTTTGTGTTATGAAGATGTTTTTATCTATCGTGTCTTTATAGCTCCCGGTAGTTTACAATGAAAACATTTGGACTGATCAGCTTTACCATTAATGGCAATATTGCAAATTTTATGCATGGTGGGTTTTTTTCTAGTACAGGCATCTGCAATAGAAGCCTCTAATCAAAATGCTGCTGCAGCTTCTGTTTTTAGGAAGCAGTTTTTAAACTGGATCAGGAGCAACTGAAGAGTTTCAAGCTTTTGCTTCCCCATTCTTTTCAGAATCGGTGATAAAGGGCATGTGTGATGCTCTGAGAATGGACTGTGTTTCCAAATATTGCCAACATGCAATTTCCGTCCCAGGCTGTGCAGTTGACAAACATTTGATGTTTAACTTCTGGTCTGCTAGTTAGATTGTGAGACAGCAGATCCGTGTACCATTATAGTCAACATAAAGACCTTACTTGAGGAATCAGAAAATGAAGATAGTACAGAAACCAAAAGATTTTTGTGAAGGCAATGTACTTACTTTCCCCTGTTAATTTGTCCACATGGGAATGAAGTAAAGCTCTCTCAAATACTTAAAATCTAGTTGTTTTTTTCATTTTGCTTTGCAGAAGTGTATTTATGTCTGTTTCACTGTCAGACATTTCTGTGGGAAAGAAAAGTGTACTCAGCTGCTCTCCATCTATGTAAATGAGAAAATGTGTCTTTATAAATTATGCCATTAAGAAACAAATTCCCTTAATATACAGGTCTCTACAATGAAGCTGGTTTTAGATTATTTTTAGAAACTCGTTACTTCTTTCAAAGATAGAAAAGATGTTAGTGGAAGGAGCTTTAATACTTACATAGATAAGATGGAATATTTAATTTGTTCTCCCCTCAGAGAAAATCATATGTTTCCTGTTACTTCACTTAAAACAACTTGTTTAACATTTCCCATTAATCTAAACATTATCAGTCTTTTAAAATGGTTGATCTTACATAATTCAGCTTGGAACAAAATAGCTGTTACTTCCTATAGTAGAAAACTGTCTTTGGTAATGACAGTTGTGCATATCACACTGTTTCGCTGATGGCCCAGAGAAGAGTTTGGGGCTCTTTCTGAGACTGTTGAGTGCAAGAGCTTCCAGGGGTGAGTAACCTTTGCTGGGCAGAAACATGAACAACCAGAGATCCAGATTCCTCAAATATATGAACTTAGGGGTCATTATGAATCTCGGGGAAAAACAAGATTATTCTGACAGTTACTGACATTCTTTAATTTGAGAAAATCGCTTTTCATCTTGCTTTCCATACATTGCATCTCAATGTGTGTTCTGTTTTCCTTGTGTGATCTTAAGTAATGTGCTGGAGGGGGAGGCAGGGTCTCCAAACTGCGGGGCAGTGTTGGTTTGAAAATCTTCTGGTTTTCCTGTTAGAGGAAGGAAGTTCTAGGGGTGCCTTTGGTTACAAATGTGAGAGCAAGAAACCGAATTGCTAAGGTGCTTGCTCAGCTTACGCGAAGCACTCTCTGCTGAGGATCGCAGGAAGAAAAAGGGGCTGGATTTGGTGACCGAGACCTGCTTTCCAGTGCCTTGCTGTGATATTTCTAGTGTCTGTGCATGTCAATATTGCAATCCAAACGTCAGTGTTTTAATATGCGGACCTTAAACTTGCTAGTGCAGGTGATCCTGTGCTGCTTTTCTCCTAAAAAGAATCCAGCATTTAGAATTAGAATGAAGTAGTTGAAATGCCCTTGGGAGCAAGCTGGCATGTGGGATGGTTTCTGTCAAGCAAAAGAAGAAAGGGGGTCGTTGGAAGACAGGCTCTGCACAGTGGCGGTGTGGGCATGAAAATAAATCTTTTTGTTGCAGTCACTATATACAAATTTTATAGAGCTGTGCTTTATTCAGATGCCCAGCGTAACTCTGAAGTGACTTGAGTACTGAAGGAAATGGAGGTGCACCTCATCCATGTTAATGTACCCTGCAGATATAGCTGTGATACGTCACTGTGCTGTGAAGACGTATTCTTTGAGGCCAAAGATGTGTTACCTAAAGTCTCACTAGTGTGATTCTTTGCAGAGACAGTCTCAGCCTGAATACAAACCTATTTACATTTTGTCTCTTACTCAGTTTGCTTCTCTTTGGCGGTGACTGTAACTTTCTGTATTTCTTCTTTCCTCCATTGCTTTGTGCCTCTGCGACTGTTAGAACAATGTGCTGGTGAGATCAGAGAATTGTGCCTTTTTCCACGTGTGTACATAGCTGTACGACTGGTAGTGCTGGCCTGCTTTCTAGGCCAGCTGTCTAGTACTGTTTGCAGGTCAAAGCTATGCAAACATATGCTAATGCTGCAGTTGGCTTTCGGGGCTATATGGTTATATAACTGTGCCCTTCCTCCCGTGGCCTTTATTTTGTTGCTATGGAAGTATTCAATAATTAAAACAGGTGACTTCTTTGTAAAAGGCAAGCCTTCAAAAGAAATTATTTCTAGCAGGCTGTTACCATGTTTCTGTCTTTAACCCTTTTCTCTTTAAACAGGAAGAAAATGAGCCTGAAATCTGAACGCAGAGGAATTCACGTTGATCAGTCAGAGCTACTGTGCAAGAAGGGATGTGGTTACTATGGCAATCCTGCTTGGCAGGGATTTTGCTCCAAGTGCTGGAGAGAGGAATACCATAAGGCCAGGCAGAAGCAGATTCAAGAGGATTGGGAGCTGGCAGAGCGGTAAAGAGCCCTCTTTATTCCTTCAGCTTTTACAGTAGGGTGACTTCACTAAATGCTATTCCTGTCTCCTATTTTCTAGTCCTATTTGATCTGGCTTAGTTGCATTGTAAGTTCTCAAATTTGACCTTTCCAGCAGGAATTAAAACCTTCCTTTTGATGCAAAGATGAATATTTATGACATTCTAATTTAAGAAGTTTCAAAAGAAAGTTTGTGAAGTAACAAATGTAAACACCCCCCCAACCTCTCAACAAATACTTTGACCTAATTTGCATACTGAAATCTGTAATTCTAACTAGCAGTTGGAAGGGTGAAAGTGACAATTTTGATTAAAATACCTCTGCCTCTGGAGACCACAGTTATTGTCTTGAATGTAGCCAGCACAATGGTTTTACATTTCAGCTACTGATTAAACAAATTGGGTCTGTAGTCATCCTTTTAAACTGCGGGGTTAAGCCCAAAAGCATCAAAGCTTTAGCTTCAATAATTCAGGTAATTCTTCTAAGCGCATATTTTCTGCAAAAGTCTAGTTTTTCTAGTGTGATAAATGCTTGACCCTGAAAATGGGGATTGGAGGAAACCTATGCTTGAGTGAGAAAATAAGAGCAGCTACAACTGCTTTTTGCTGGATTTGGGTAGAAAGCAAAAGCATTATCCACTGCATAAGAAACTGCAAAGCATCCTCTTTTGTATTACAGCTGTCCTTTGTGTCACTTCCAGGTGTGAGTTACATGACACACGCTCAGAATTAACTGTTTTGGGGTTATGTGATTTCTTGAGATGGGGGAGCATCTAGCTGTGTGTTAAGAGTTGATTGGCAGTTGACTTGAGCTGGCCAAGATGTTAGTTCATATTGACACAGATTCTCTACATATGTTTACCTTAATGTATTGGTGGTGTATACCAGAACTCTAGGAAAAAGTGCAAATGACTGAGACACATGTCTGCACTTGAGTCTGGAACCCTTCAGTGAACTTGAGTTTACCTAGTGAAACATTAACCAAGGTCGTTGGGGGTGGAGGGGGGGGAAGGCATTAAGTGCAGTGTTCACATCAGCCTGCCTGAAGAAGGTGACGTCTGTGGAAGCTCCCTGAACTTGAGTTGGGTCCAGACTCATGGTTATGGTTTGGAAGCCCCAAGTTTTCTGGTATCTAACTACCCTAGACCCTCTTACCTTAGGACTTGAAGTTGGTTGGTTGTTTTTAAAGTTCTCTTTACTGTCTGGCACTGGAACAGATTAACTGCAAAGACAGGTAGAAAGAAGTGCTTGAAAACCTTTTCTAATCTAATCAGAAGGTGCCAGGTAAGCTGTTGAGTACAGTACAGAGGACGTGTCATTTTTTTCCTCTGCCATAAATTTGGCTTAAACAGTTAATAAGGACTTCAGTATTACTAGAGCAGATAGTTATGCTGTCAGTCTTATAACATCTATGTCCAATAAAAGGGGGCATTTAAGGAATTCTTTAATAAGTAACTGTTCAGTAGGGAGATGCTAAAGGAACAGATAAGCTGTGATTGTTTGCTGTAGTGAACAGACAGGCTTGTCAGCACAGATAAAACACAATTCCTGCCTCGAGATTACAAATGCGAGACCATTTATGGTCCATCCTGAGCTGGATGGATTTTTAAAGAAAATTGCTCAACCTTTTAGCATCTTGAAGGGCAATATAATTTAACCTGTTTTAATCCTCTTGCATAGGGAGAAAAGTAGCCATGGAAGGATTAGTATGTTTGCCCTCCCCTGCTTTGTACGTGTAGATTGAAAGATGGGCTTGGTCTTTGCAAAGCACCCATCGATGTTGCAGTGAAGTGATTTGCCTTGTTCATTCAATCAAGCGTATGTATAACCAAGACTTTGAAAACAAATTATGCCAACAGTAATGTCTCCCAGAATATTTCTGAGATTGTGACAGGGTATTTCATTTGCTCAGCTGCGAGCCATGGCTTATCATCTTCAGTAAGATGGTAAAGGATTGCCTGCGGTAATAGGTGGTGAAACTCAGAACAGGATGCAGGGAGGAAGGCGACTGAATTGATTATTGGAAGCACTCCCGCAGTCTTTCCCCTCACCTCTACCTTTGTAGAATTCAGGGCTGTGACATGATGGGAAGGTGACCATGATTATACTTCAGTCTCCTCCCTTCTGACCTTACTATTTAATCCAGCCTGGCTATCTTAAGCTTTCCCTCACTTTCACTGTTACAACATGGAAGGAATGGACTTAATGTAGTGAAGGGAGATCTGGTAGGAAGCAAGAAATGAAGATGGGTATAGAGGAGAATTAGCATGTCAAATGGCTAATTAATTTATTACATGGGAAATTAACTTATTTGTGCTGGTTTTAAGCACTTAAGTTAGACCTACATTTTTCTAATTCCAGGCTTCAGCGTGAGGAGGAAGAAGCGTATGCCAGTAGTCAGAGTACCCAAGGGGCACAGTCACTGACCTTTTCAAAATTTGAAGAAAAGAAAACCAATGAGAAAACACGAAAGGTCACTACTGTGAAGAAGTTCTTCACTGCTTCTTCCAGAACAGGAGCTAAGAAGGGTAACTTTCTCCTTTGCTTTTAACGGTTCTGTACAGCATGTTAAGTTAAAAAGTATTTTTGATAGATGTATTGTACTAAAAGGCAGAGTAATGCTCTGTGACTTGACTTCAAAAAGTTGGAATAATGATGCTTCTGGAGAGCGATATGTGAAGTCTTACTGAAAACAGTACTGAACTTTTGTGCGATGCCAAAAAACTCTTTTAAATAGAACGGTGCACTTCTAAATCTGTGGCCGTGTTTGTGTTAGTTATACAGAAATTATTCCACTAAAGTGTAGTATAAATGTATTCCTGGTGGTAGTTTACCACTGCACTGCGGAGTGGAAGTATCTTGCTCGTATGATGCACATTCTTGCTAGATTCATGAGTCAACCATAGTGTGATACTGTGGTGTAGGACTTGAAGGGGAACTCTTCCTGAAGAAAGCAGGAGAAAAGGTACTGGCTGTCAGTCACCTTGAATAAACTGGTATGTCTAAGTGTGACAGAAATGCTGATCTAAAATATGAGATGCTGCTGCCATAATGGATCACTTCAACAGCTTTAACAGAAAAAATGGAATGTTTAAGCAGTGTGCCTTTAAATGAAAATAAATGTGAAAGGAAACTTGTAGTGTTTGTATGAGTATGTGGGTTGTGAATATTAAGTTTGTGGTTGGCTGAATGTTTATTCTACAGCATATGTTACAAGTAAGAATGATTAATGGCACTGATGTCTTTGCATAGCAATAGCTTACATGGGCAAAAAATGGAAAATGCCAGACTGTGGAGAAGGCTTTCCAGAAGAAAAAGCAACATTTATGTATCTTAGCTTTATAAACAATGCATTTCCTTAATAAGAAATTCTAAATATGTCTGAATTTCATCTTAGAATTTGTCTTGGTGCATGGGCAGCAGCTGGCTAAATGAGGCATTCAGCTATATTAAAAACTTTTTTTACGTTCATTCTTCTCACTTTCCGTATTTTCTTTTTTTTATTCCCTTCACCATCTCTCCTGACATGCTCCCGCTCTTGGTGTCTTGCTTGCTTTTGCATTTATTTCAGTGGCTCAAGAGAAAATCGTTAAGCAAGGACAGCTTGGGAGGGAGCGAAATGCTGATAACATTCTCAGGGATTTGAAGGAGATTTTTACTCCCTCCTGGGAACTGGCTTCCCCTACTGAAGGTAATGCAGTACAGCTTGAGCAAGCTGTCTGCTTCATTTTAGTAAGCTTACTTCTTAGTTGGGCTTTGCAAAATACGAACTAGGGTTGTGCCAGTTCTAACTTGTGCTGTTGAATATGAAGATGACAAAAAAGCAAGTCTAGCATCTTGAGGTGAGCTTGAATCTCTAAACTAACTCATTGCTTTTTGGTAAGGAGAATATAGGAATAAAGCTGAAGCTTCTTTGAGCTCTACCTTAGCGTGACATCTGAAGGATTATGGAGTTTCAAAAAAATAAGAATTTTGTAAGAAGTAGCTAGATCTTGTGCTGCTTCATATTTTCATCAGAAAATAATTCCAGGTTGCCATTATGAATCTGATTATAAGTTGAAACTACTTCAGTTTATTAGTTCACGCTTCAAGAACTTGTGCATTTTCAAAACAACTCCAGATGTTTATTATATGAAGAAGACAATTTCAAATCAAGAGAAGACGTACTGGTTTCATTTAAACCAAAAGGATGCCAAAACCCTTGATGCAAACAGCTTTAGGATCTTGTCCTATGTTATTTGTTTGCAATTCTGATGTGTTCTGCTGACTAAAGAAATTTGAAGATGTACCATTCTTTATTTTGCAAATTGTATGAAGAAGATGAATGGGGGTGTGTAGTAGAGCTAATGACAACACTTTTATATTCTTTACTTGGATTCAGATCCATGATCATGGCACAACCATAGTGAATCACTGGAGTGCTAATGTTCTGCTGTGACAACTAGCATTTTTGTAGAATGCCTTGACAAAGATTTTAATATTAATAGTGTTTATTCTTTGTAAAGGTGATCCTTTCTTAACTCTTCCCATACTCTTTCTTTTCATGTTGGCATATCTCCTCTACTAGGTTCTCTTTTACTCGTTCAGATGGAATTTCTTTTCTGTAATCAGCTTCTTTTTAGTAAACTTAATTCTTCTAGAGTACGTGACAAAGCTGGAAATATTTTGTTGCTGAAAATACATTTGTTCCTGCAGTCCTTGGTAATCAGTGCATATTGTACAGGTTCATTTTCCTTACATCAGGATTTCAGCGCAGAGATTAATGAAGTTGCAACATTTCTGAGTGACTACATGTAGTTCTTGGTGTGACTCATTAAAAAGACAGTTCATTCTAACATTCATTTTTTTTAATGCCTACATTAACAGTAACCTGCCTCAGTTGACTACATCTCTCTAGTAACAAAAAAAAAATTATTTTAAATTTGTGACTGAAAAACTAATATTTAGATTCCTTAAGGTCAACTAGTGGAATGAGGGTCATTATTTTTATAACGTAGTGAACTCAATGTTGAAATAAGTAAAGAAATCTTCAGCTGTTCTTTGAAATGAAGTCAGTAATTAATTGTGGAAAAAAAAAATCTTAGAATTCTACCCTTTCAAAAGTGTACCTGCTTTCTTTGTTTATTATTTCAAAACTATGCTCACTTCTTACTGGTTATGTAATATTAAATGTGACATATTTGGATCAACATACAGTAATGGTTGCCATTCAGCCTGAATACTGTACAGGCATTCTACGTTGAATCTTAGGTATAAAGAAGGTTGGAGGAAATCCTCCCTGGAAAAAGTGTTCTTGTGTAACTAGAAAGGAGATTGATTTGCACTTTCTATCTTGGTTGCCACAGTTGGAATGTAAATATTTGTAAAACCTTTTCCATTCTTATCACTTGAATACCATAAATGTTCTAATGGTACCTGACCAAATTATCAAGAGAAGGTTATGCTGAAGTGTAGTGGTCCTAATGAGTCTTGCGCTTTGGTCAAATGATCAGTGTTTGTTAGTCACTGGATCATATAGCTTTGAATTTACTATAGTGCTGGATCTCTTTAAAAGCAAAAAACAACAACCAAAAAAAAAGCCCGATAAGCTAGCTCAAGTTCAAATTAAACATACCAATTTAAATATACTAATTCCATTTATTTCCTTTTACTTTGGAGTTCTGCATGTATGCTTATTGAAACAAGGGGTTTTTTGTTGTGCATGTTAGTATTTTCACATTGAAAGGTATGTTTGTATCATGTTGATCATGAATATTTTCATGTTTTCTGTCTCTCTGCTGCTTGCTTTTCATCATGTTCATTTGCATCATCTCTATTCAATCCTTCATTTTGAACAGTGTTGGCTGGCAAGTTGAAAGGTGGGTGAATTAAACTTGGGTAGTGACGGTATCAGATCAGTACATTTAACTTGCAACGTATACCTTGGAAAATCAGATGTGTTTGTGTGGAAAAACCCTATGGTTGCAGCTATATAAACTTGCGTCCAGTGCTGTGTGCAGTCTGTGTTCCTACCTCCTTCTTGAGTGCCAAGCAAATTCTTCCTTGAAGAGATGCGGTGCTTCTGCTCTTGCTGAAACACAAATGGCCAAGTTCTCATTTACACTGCAGGTGTGGTTCTGTGGCATCTGCTGCCTAGCCAAAGAAGGCCTGCTGTGTTTGCACCAACCTCATGCTCCCATTCCTTGTCTTGTGCTGCTGCTGCTGCTCCTGTGACCTGGTAGGCAGCCAGCTTGGGGAGCTCATCAAGCTGAAAAATAACCCCGTAAGAAACACTGATTTCTGACTAGGGCTGCCCTGAACTACTACTCCCTGAGCTAGTTCATGAGCCAGTCGAATGAATACTTGTGTTGGTGCAAGCAAAGGAGCAGGAATGTAAAGGTGAGGGAGAATGGAAAAGGGACCACTCCACTATCTTAAACTGCTGCAGAATCCCATCTGGAAGCCTTGACCTTATATGGAGATAATCTTACCTGGGAATGAAAATGTAAGAAACTGGAAAACAAACCCATGTTACAGTAATTTGCTAATATAAAAAGGCCATTAGTGTAAATGGGTATGTGGCTATAAATGTTTCACTTCAGTGGAATACTCAGTTTCCTAGAGTTCTGTTTAATAATATCCAGCATTTTACTGGTAAAGCTTGAGAAATAAATGCTTATTCATCTACACAGTTGGAAAAAAACAAACAAACAAACAAACCTGAAATTTTAATACACGTTAAACACTTCCTGAATTCATCCATCAGTGTAAAAAAAATGTAATCTGATGTGCCCAAATTTTCCCAGCAGAGATCCAAGAAGCCAAGGCTCCCAGCCCTTCTATAAACAGGCAGGCTAGCATCGAGACAGATCGAGTATCCAAGGAATTCATAGAATTTCTCAAGACATATCATAAACCTGGACAAGATATCTATAAGCAATGTAAACTATTTTTGGATGCAATGAATCATAAAAGGGTAAGTTTTGCATGCCTTTTACATAAATAAAATGGGGAAATTAGGGAGAGATGGAGAAAATGCTGCTCTTTGTCCAGCAGTTTGTTTTTTATGTATTGTATACAGGAGTCTTCAGCTGATATGCTTAGTAAAATGAAGATCTAGTGGCAGTCTTAAATTCTGAATGCCTGCCTTTTTGGTATGGTATATGACCAAAGAAACCCTCAAACCCCAATATCTCAGGTATCTTGAGAGAACTTTCCTTTGCATCCTGAATAAATGAGTTCTGAAAGATAAAATGTCTATTGAACAAACAATTTTCTAGATAAACATGACTTGTGGAATTATAATATATTACATAACAAGTTTTTAGATATTTTAAGTCTAAAAAATTATAAAGATAATACAGTATCAAACCACATGTCTCCTTTTCTTTGGGGAAGGAGAACTTGACTGCTTTTTTCTTTTAATATGGAATAAGGGTTACATCTTCATTCTCCATGTAAAAAACTTAATGTTCTTGAAATATTGATGTGTCTGTAGTGCCACCTATGGTTGAAATGAGTCAGTATTCAGCACACTTTTTTATTTTTCCCCCCTACCTTTCCTATTTAGTAAGTAGTTACTCAAATTATATCCTCAAATTGGACTGGAAATTAAAGGGAGCTTTGATGGAATCTTATGTGCCCTCCACTTCGAAAAGATCTTGAAGTTTTGAGTTTTTTTTCTTTTAGAACTGATTTGTTCTGAGCACCGAGTTTGTGAAAATAGTGTTTTATTGTTATTATTGGTTATAAACAGTGAAGGTACTCTTATTTCCTGCTTCCTTGATAGTTTGTGCTAGTCAAAAAAGTCTTTCTCAAAACGTACAATTTGCTACTACACGTAAACCAGGCCTAAAATGCAGCACTGCCATCAGAGCTGAGACTTTGTGTTCAGGCTAACTGTCTAGTTTTTGGCCTTGGAGAATTCAGAAACCAAGTTCTCTCTCCATTTTTTTTACATATTGTTTTATGCTGCCATTTAATGGTGAAACATGACTTGATCCATAAAGTTAATTTTAACCCTTCAAACCTCCATTATGTTCTTCAGTAGCTCAGTTAGTTACTGCTCAGAAGACAATGTTGTTTCGCAAATAACATTGTGAATATATTTCATAGTAGCCCTATCATTAGAAGTGTTTACTGTATAGCTGTTCTTTCAAATATATGATTCTATGTTCTTGGCTTTTTGGTATACTGTATATCATCTTTTAAAAAGTTATAGACACAAAATTGGGAGCAAGCATTCTGCTTAATAGTCTACATTACTTTGTCACCATTACTCAGGGATGTGTCTGGGCAAAATGGCATTGCACCTGTCCAATTCCATTGCTAATACACATCTGTTCAGCAAGTAAGTCTTTCAGATGTTAAGGAGACAGTATGTCTTGGTTTCTCATATTTTTGAATATAATTTAGCCAACATAAACACCTCGGACTATATATTTGCATTCTCAGACTGTTACTGCAGCTGGACGCTTTCCCTAAACAAAAACAAAACATCAGAGGCATTGCTGCCATTTCTTCCACACATGCACACTTAATCAGTTTTCTGTTACAGGAATTAAGTATTGAGGAGCAATCTGAATGTGCCCAGGACTTCTATCAAAATGTAGCAGAGAAATTACAGACACGTTGGAAAGGTATCATGATGTTCTTCCTCGTATCTTACTGCTGAAAAAGTAATGATTTGAGGATAAAGCCTCTTGCATCTTCAAGTAAAAACGAAACATTCCTAACCAGCTTTCAGAAATACTGTTAACAAATTCTAGTACCGTAGTTAGAACTATTGCCAGCAGCACCAGTTCTATAAAGTTTTGCAGTCTAAATTATTTGTTTTTACAGGTTTTTCTTAAACTCTCAATTAAATGCGGTTCAGTTGTTTTCATTTCTTGTTTTAGATTCAATACTATTTGTTTAAAATGGAGGTTGAATGTGTAGCCTCAACCCAATTAACAGGCTGTGAGCCTTACGTTACACTGTAATGCGCAAGAAGCCAGTGCCAGGGGAGTGTTGCTGCTGCAGACTGCTTTTACGTGCCTGGTATGTAAGTGGCACAGCTTAAACACACCCAGGGATTTTTTTTAGACATAAACAGGTACAGAGGACTTGGAAGACCTCACTGGATTTATTCTCAAAGACTGTATTTTTCAAGAAATATTCTTGTAAGCTACAAGCAGCTGAACCTAATTTGTGTGTTGAATGTGATTCATTGTGAACCTATGCACGTACTTACTTTGGCATGTCACTATGGTGTTCTCACCATTATATTTTTACTTCTGCTGTAGAGAGTGAAAATACTCCAAGTATATCTGTTCTTTATTAACTCAGGTTGGCTCAAGTCAGTAGTACTGATTTGGTGATATTGGGACCAAACTGTATTAATCTTCAAAACAGCCATGGAATACTTTATTTACTGTATTGGGGTGGGATTTGTACCTTTCAGTGCCCCCTGAAAAAGTTGAGAAAGCAATGGATCAGATTGAAAAATACATTATGACTCGACAGTATAAATACGTCTTTTGCCCTGAAACAACTGATGATGAGAAGAAAGATCTTGCTGTCCAAAAGAGAATCAGGTAAGTCTTTGAAAGAAAAATAGTTGAGTAATCCACAGTCCTGTGCATGAGCTCTAAATCAAGCACATTAAAAATCTTTTGCTGTACGTACAAAAATGGCAAGCTTTTTAACCGGAAAGAGTTAAAAACACTTTATTTAAGAAACGGAGGGAATGAATAGAATGAATAATGAAAGCTACTATGTTAGGAAAACTAATTGGTGTGCTTTTGTTAAATTGTAGCAAAAAAAGAAAATATTTTTTCTGGAAATAAATTACTTCAGTGGAATAAACTAGCTTATGACTGGACTAGTGCCTCACTTACACAAAGCATTCCTTGTGCATTGAATTCAAGAAGCAGCTGGCTTCAAACACCTGAATGTTACTGGCACAGAACGGTTTAACACTTTTTCTTGTCATAGGGCTTTGCACTGGGTAACTCCACAAATGCTCTGCGTTCCTGTCAATGAAGAAATCCCGGAAGTCTCTGATATGGTTGTAAAAGCAATTACAGGTTTGTGAACAATGAAGTTTACATTTACAGCTTTAAATTTCAGATCTGTTGTTCACAGAGATTGTTTTCTGCTGTCATCAGAAGGGGATCCAGGCTTTCAGATTTGCAGTAGTCTTTGTGGTATTGGACTAGCATATCATCTGTGAAGCAGGAATAACTTTTCCATCACAGAAGTGTTCAGGCTGACCTGATCTATTTGAAATACTTGGACTGAACCAAGAGAAGGTTGAATAAACAGATACTTTTATGGAACATCAAGCACCACAGATAAAAATGATGCAATTTTAGTATTGTCCAGTAAGTGTGCTACTCATTCAGGTGTCTGATTAATATGGTTTTAATGATTTGAGAACACTTTTGTCTTACAGATATTATCGAAATGGATTCAAAGCGTGTCCCTCGTGATAAATTAGCATGCATCACCAAGTGCAGCAAGCATATATTTAATGCTATTAAAATCACAAAAAATGAACCAGCTTCTGCTGATGACTTCCTTCCAACACTTATATACATTGTTTTGAAGGGAAACCCACCCCGCCTGCAGTCCAACATCCAGTATATAACACGCTTCTGTAATCCAAGCAGGTTAATGACAGGAGAAGATGGCTACTATTTTACCAACCTGGTAAGTGCAGGAATAGTGTTGACGTTTTATACAAGAAGATTGTCTTTTATTTGGATGTAGGAATTTCCAGTAAAGGCAAACACAGCATAACACAGAAGGAAAATAACCACTATTTGAAGAGTAGTTTTAGAGGTTACTTAGAGTACAGCAAGCTCTTTTGCTTTGTATCTCCTCTCTCTTCCTTCTCTGCTTTCCAAACCAGCCAGTGCTTTGCTTTCTTTATAATATTAAACACTTTATTTGAATAGTCTGATGCTAAGACTTGGGTGTATTTTTATTCTGTAAGGAGATAAGTACTTTCTATTCCTAAAATCCTGAGTTTGGACTGTGCAGATGTTACGGAGGCAAAGTTCCTCATTTAAGCCCATGAGAGTTTCTCTTGAAGGGACTGCAGAACTAGGCCATTAATGTGTGGCGGTAAACAGGCTTTTTAAAGCTTCTACAGGAGACATTTATTGGTGTGCTTGTTTATATTAGAAGGAATTACGATTATGAACTTGGCTTCTCTGCATTTCATTGTAAAGCAATTCTCGAGGGGAAAATAGGTAGTTGAATGAAGTACTTGGAATATTAAAAATTCCTTTCAGTAGGAGGAGAGCATCCACAAGGTAAGATGGGCATTTGACATTCCTTCCTTCAGAAAATGAATAGAGAGCATAGCAGATCTCTGCTGATCAGATTATTCAATATTAATATAGTGCTTGTCTAGTTGTGGCTTCTCTGCATTTCATTGTAAAGCAATTCTCGAGGGGAAAATAGGTAGTTGAATGAAGTACTTGGAATATTAAAAATTCCTTTCAGTAGGAGGAGAGCATCCACAAGGTAAGATGGGCATTTGACATTCCTTCCTTCAGAAAATGAATAGAGAGCATAGCAGATCTCTGCTGATCAGATTATTCAATATTAATATAGTGCTCTTGTCTAGTTGTCATGTCTTGTTCTTTTTGGTCTCTCACCTCCAAAATGCAGTGACCGTGAGGTTTGTAGTGGGCACTATCCAGCCAGTCAGTACTGTTCAGCTGAAATGGTGTCTTCTGTATCGTTCTCCGAGTTTTCAACTACTTCAAACTCTGGGGAGAGGAGAGAGGCATGTGAACTGGCCAGTACAGTTAGCTTCTGGAAAAGCTCTTTAGGAGCCAACTGTTGAGGCATTAAATAAAATAATAAGTTACTGGTCTAACAGCAGGATTAAAAAATAGAATGCGTAAGTTCCAATCTGTAGCTTGCAATGATACTCTGTTTTGTTTGCAGTGCTGTGCTGTGGCCTTCATTGAAAAACTGGATGCTCAGTCTTTAAATCTAAGCCAAGAAGATTTTGATCGTTTTATGACTGGTCAGACATCCCCAAAGAAGCAAGAATCTGACAGTTTTTCACCTGATGTGTGCCTGGGTGTTAAGCAAATGTATAAAAACTTAGACCTACTATCTCAATTGAATGAGAGACAGGAAAGAATTGTCAATGAAGCCAAGAAGCTTGAGAAAGACCTAATAGATTGGACTGATGGAATTACAAAGGAAGTCCAAGATATTGTTGAGAAATATCCATTAGAAATAAAACCAAAAAATCAAGCCTTAGCAGCTATTGACTCTGAAAATGTGGAGAATGACAAGCTGCCCCCACCACTGCAGCCTCAGGTTTATGCAGGATAATTATCAGTGTTAACTTTGAAAAGCATCATTATCCTCACCTAGTACTATCTGCTACTTGAGAAGGGAAGTAAATTTAAGGCTAAAAATCAGATGAGCTTAAATCAGTACATTTTTAAAGGTACATTTTTTTGTTAAGTGTAATGAATTGTATTTATTTTAGTCAGGTAGATTTCTATTAGGTTTTTGTGGGTTTTTGAACTGAACTTAAATTTTCTACACAAACCGGTGTAATTTTTAAGCAACACTAGTCCATTGACATCTTTCCTGAAAGCTTCCTTCTAAGCATGCACTTACTTGTTTTTAATAATTGGTTTAGCTTAAAGAATTCAAGTTCCAGCAGAAACTCGAAAGGTACCAATATTAATCTGAATTTATTCTGTAGCTGTAAAGATGAAATATATATTGTAAAATATGTAAAATTGTAAATAGATTTAAAATCTAATGTTTCAACTGTGCATGACATCTTGTGTATGAGTGAAAATGATTTAAGTGTTCATTTTAGCACCTTTCAGTTAAATCACGTTGCAGTATAAAGGCAAGTACACTGTTAATGTCTCAATATGCTAGATGGTATAACTGATGAATTAGAGAGGATATTGTTGTAATGATCTGAAAACTTGACACTCATCCTTTAATCTGCTCTGTAAAAAAAAAAAAAGCTATTTAAAATATGACATTTCTTCATGTAAACGTTCTCTCTGCTTTGTCAGTACACCTGATAGCCTTCAGTGGTGCACGTTAAGTGCTGATATTACTACTTTTGAAGAGAATGTTGAGCCAAGCTTCAGAAAGGAAGGAAATATTTTTATTAAAAATTGCGTAATGTGGAACAAAAAGGGGGTGGGGAGGAGATAGTGTAAGAGTTGCACCAAACATGGCTTTCTTTTTCTGGCATTGCCTAGTAATTTCCATCGGTGGGCTAGGTCTTGTTTGCCTTTTTGACAATCCTGGTAGATAAATAAGTTCATATAATTAGAGGCTGCTTTATAGAAGAAGCATGAGCCATTGCTCCGAGCAGAAAAGTGCACTTTATTTTCATGAAACATCAGTCTTCTGATCTTTAGTGACACCCACCCCCCCTTTAGCAAAGGGAGTTACCTTGCTGAAGTATTGAACATCAAGGTAAATATGGCTTTATGTCACTAAAAGTTTAATTGGTGTATTTCAAGTTAATAATAGCTCATTCCACAAAAAGTAACCTCTTGCAATATAACTTTTTTATGCCAGTGAAACATTTTATATATAATTTTAAATATCTTCCAGTAATCCAGTCTGCCATGACTTGTTTGTGTACCTGAGATATCTAACATAAAGCTACTTAGCTTGAACTACTCTTAAGCAATGTTAAATTCTTATCATCAAGGAGGAAAGTACCTACCTCTTTATTATGTTCCACTGCTTTAAAAACACTGCTATTTTAAATTTGCACTGCAATAATTTCAGACCACAACTGTGATTTGTCCCTTTTTTATCAAATGTATTTAGCCTTATGAACTATGCATTCCTCGTGTTTCAGAGATAACCAGTTACCCAAAAGCAATGAGCTAATCGGATGATCACAAGAAATTAATTATTTAATGTATCCATGTGTCACTGCGCCCAAATTGCTTAGGATCTGACCAGTGCTTGCAGTAATAATACTGTACAGTCTTTGTTTTCTTTATAAACACTAGGTGCTAATTCTGATATCCAGGTACACAGGTTTTCCGGGGGGAGGGAGGGGGAGCAAACTTTTAGCTGTTGTAAATTGCCATGTTTAAATAAAAGTGTGTACATTATGCCCTTGTTAATGAGTTCCTAAAAATCTCATCACTGGGTTTTGTTATGCTGTTAATGATTAATGTGAATATAATTGTGACTGCTTCTGCATTCTCTGTGTTTTGGCTAATGCACTCATTAGCCGTTCAAGTGCAAGTCTAGGTAACAATGTCTTTTTCTTTGCAGAAAGATCATTGTAGTGATTAAGTACTTAAGAACGACTTGCTGGTGCATTTGTAACTAAAGTATCTCTTATTCACATGCCAGCTTGTTATCAAGCCACTAAAGTGGGAGCGTTTTCAGCAAATAAATCCTCTGAATGCCTCCTAAGGCAGGTAAGGTGGATTTCCATGCCCCATCTAAAAGTTAGCAAGCAGGAGTGGTTTGCTCCTAGCAGTAGTATAGCCTGAGTAGTAACAACGCTGGGAGCAGCTCTCACAGGAACTTGCATTCTAGCGTTTGAGTAACTAGACTGCTTTAAGACCTTGTCAATATTTTACTAGGCAAATGACCTGTCTGTAGGTAAAACAGGTAAATAGTTTTGTCCTGCTTAAAAGTAAGGTAGTTCAGTTGCCCTAGTAATAACTGCAGAGTATCTTTCCAGTGTTTAAAAATTCAGACTGGGCAAGCCATCATGCACAGCGTGCTGCGAGGTGCTGCTGGCTGGGCTGGGAAGATGCTGTGTCAGTTCTGGGCTCAGCATGAGCTGACGAACCCTCTAGTAAGCAGTACCAGATCGGCTCGGTACTTGCTCCAGGCTTTGGGTACAGGGCATCACTGTAGTATAGAGATGCTCTGGTCCCACAGGCAAGTTTGGGATGAGATACAGTGAGAGACCCCAGTGATGCAAAAAGTTGTGAAATAGTATCGATGAACAAGTTACTTGTGAACACGAGAGTTCAACTGAAATACTGTCTTAAAGTGAATTGGAATACAGGCTGCTGTGCTTTGGTGACAGTCACACTATCAGAAATTCTTTGTTTTTTCAACAGCCCACTGCTAGTTCAGTATTACTGAAAATAAACACCATGCAGCTCGTTACTAGGAATCAGATCTTAAGTTGTAAACAACTTCTTTGCATGTGAACTACCTATTTATTTTGCTGTAGTAAAGAACCTATTTTACAGGAAGTACTGGTTAAACTGTACGACGTCTTTGGTTTCACATAGCTGAATTATGACATTAAATTGATGATTCTACCCAGTTATCATCAATGTTTACAGATTTTCTGGAGTATATTCTCTTGTGGCTGGGTATCTCGTGCTTAAGGTAGGGAGGCACAGATAGATGCTGACTTATATAGCTAGTGCTATTTAACGGCAACTTGAAAAAAAGGGTTAAAATGGTTGAGGGAAGAGGAAGCAGTGTTCCATCTGATAAAGAACTGAACCTTGGAGGCTTATTTGCTGTAGTAGCTGCAACATAGAACAAAATGGTTTTGACGCTTCATCTAGATATCTAGTAGGAGATAAGGTGTCCTTTTGCTTTATCTACAGCCACCATCCTTTTGTCAGACGTGTACGGAACTAGTGTATATGATTTTTTTCTTTTATCGTCTGAGAGGCGTGCCAAATGTGCATTGGCACTACTGCCTCCTGCTTTCCAAAAGCCACGGTCAAGGAGGGAGTTGGTCACTAAGGCGAGTAATTCAGTACTGTCCTTGGACATCGTCGAAGACAGGGTCATTTCTGACCTTTCTGATATTCAGGAAAATACTGTGGTTTTACCTTTCCAAGTTACCACAACTCTTGCAAATACTTACGGCTGCTTTCCTTCCAGCTTGTCAAACTGCTGCTGATGGAGTCAGGGGTAGGTTGGCGGGGTGGAGACCCTGGCTGTAAATCGCAGGGTGTTGCAGCAGGGTTAGGATGGAGCAACGGGCTGCGACAGCTCGGTAATGCTGGAGGGCGGGGAGTGCTGTTACCTTCCACTGGATCGTGACGGGTTTAATCTTGAACGCTTTTAGGTATTGGACACCGTTTAAAAAAAAAAATAAAGTTGTTTTGGATAGATTTTAGTGGAAAAGGGGGTGGAGGGAAGAGCGGCTAGGAAATGTCGGCAACAGCTTTGTAGCAGGAGCTGGGGCTCCGCCGGGGCTGCACCCCCCCTCCGCCTCC
>NW_008794371.1:1230880-1270225 GCF_000699145.1 Aptenodytes forsteri | reverse complement strand
CCTCTGCCTCCGGCCTTGGCACAGGTTTGCTTCCAGGCCGTTTGTTTCCAGAGCTACGCGGCACAACGATGAACGGGCGTCATTTGGCCTGGCCGATAGATTTCAGCGTTAGTTTTAGTTTATTGTTTACTTCAAAAAATTTTTTAAAAAGGTTGTTAGCTTGAACTTCGTATGTGTGGCATCGCACCAGGAAAAAATAGTAAGAAAGAGTAATTCCGGTAGCACTAAAAATACTTCGGTTTCAAAATAGCTTCTGAATAATGATTCCTTCATTGGTTTTTTGCTATTCACGACATATCCGTATTTTATCCTCTTTTACTTTTTTGATCTAACTTATGTCTAAAGATGTTTTGGTGTTTTTAATAATAAAATTTCTGGTGCAACATGGCTGCTAGACACCTAACATTAAATTTGAACCGTATATCATAGTCACAGGTACGGACACCCTGGGAAACATTTGTGCCCGACAAGGGAAAGAAGAGATTACAGCACAGCTTTTCTTTTTCTTTTTCTTTTTTTTTTTCTTTCCCTTTGTTTGCTTTTTAGGTGCTTGTCTAATCTGGGGAAATTTATTTGCTTGATTAGCTCTAGTAGTATAATTATACGGGTAAATTTGCCCTGTTAGACAAACCTTGAGTCTAGGTAAGAATTCATTAAGGGTTACTCCCCACGTCCTCATCGAACTTCTGAGAAGTTTTGCCATTGGAAGTATATCGTGGAGTGAAAGCCTGTCGTGGCTAGGCCTGTCTCTTGTGGTCAATCATTAATGCGGTTTTGTAAATGGTTGAGTTACAGGAAATACACGCTAATACTTTTGCTTCTAGGCTGGACGTACAAAATGGTTCTAGGTTCATCTAGTGAACTACCGCCACTTCCATCTGCCTGCTTTTCCTCCGGTCTCTGGGAATGAGCTGGTGGCTGCAATCCAGTTTCTGGTCAGCAGGACAGGGGACAACTTTTGTAGGCAGGCTGAGCAGAGGTACCATTGAATTGTGCCGGTGAGACTGAATGCTCTTTGACCGTAGATTTAATCCCGTCAAAGAGGATTAAGACCTTAGTAGCTTTGTTACTTCCTGTGATTCGAGGAGCGGCTCGGGGCCGGTGGAATGTGATTCTTCTTTTCCACTTGAAAGACAGGAACTTGAAATGCCGCCTGATGATACAAAATAGACAGTGTGCTCTGTCAGTGGAGAGGAGCATCTGAGGGCACGAACAAACAGACCTCGGTGTCCTTTGTGTGAGCCGGATGCATCCGGCAAGAGACAGGAGGCTGGCACGTCCATCACCCCGGATGGATGTCGTACCACAGGAGTGCAGCTCCCTCCTTAAACGCTCCCTGACGGTGTTCCTGCAGATCTGTTAGCTCTGATCGTCTTTATTTTTTTATTAAATAGCATCATATTTTTTGTAGAAATGAAGCTGTCTTATCAAATGAGCCCTAAACTAAGTATTAATGAAACTCGTTGGTGTCAGAATTTTGTTGCTTTTCCCAAATCTCCCCTTGCCAAAAGCATGTCTGTGTTGGGAGTTCCATTTTTTTGAGAAGATCGTTCTGACCTGTGAATAAAGCAGGTTCCCAGGACTCAGAACTCCCGGGTTGTGTTTTGGAAGAAAACTTGCATATGTCCTGGCACGTCGGGTTTTGTTAATTATCTATCTGTAAAATGGAGACTGTACTTACCTACATGAGTTTGGGCTAAGCAAATTAAAGTCCTATTTCTTTTGACCAGTGGGGATGAAGTATAGAGACGTGGTAATATTATTGCCATATCCTTGATATTTCAGCTGTTGCCGAAGTCCCTTACTTCAGTCATTTTTGTTGCTGTTTGTATTCTCTCCTTCACTAGTGGCCACTGGCTGTTTTCCTACTTCCCCCACCCAGCCAGTGTTTCTTTCTTCCTACATCCAGAACTCTTAACTTTGCCGTTTCCACTAAAGCTGCCATTTCTTCAACTTGTCAGTCATTTTCTGCTTGTGATTCAAGCTGTGTGTCTGTCTGCGTCTCCGTCACCTTACAGTTCTCGTTACAAGCAACAGTTCTCATTACAAACAGTCTGAAGAGCCTTTTCCTGCCATTTTTCTGTACTTACACTGCTGAATTCTATACCGCGTTCCTTAATGGGTAGCCTTAATGAAGTCAATGATTAACCTTCTTAAATTGGTCACTAAACCAGTTTCTGATTATTAAACTCTTACTGAGACTTTTCGTACTTCTTGAGTAAAGCCTTTCCGCAAACTGCATTTGTTTGGCTGTTGTCAGTACGGTATATGCAGAATTTGATTTCTCATGGAACGTCGACAGATCCTATAAAACTGAATCATTTTACTTTTGCCTTCCTCTCCCAGGTTCTCATGCTAATCAGCAGTAACCAAAATAGCATTTTTTAATACAACTTCAAAGCCCTTAAGTCTAATATTGTGTGTTTTACTGTAGTCCATATGATCTACATTGTGGTAAGTCATGTTGTAAGTCACGACTTTGACTTGTAAAAGTTGGAAGGTTTTAAAAATGCCCAAGCCAGAACTTGTGTATATGAAAGTGTTCTCTTTCCCATGGCACAGGTTCACTTGGCAAACAGGGCTGCCTTTTTAAAGTTTGGCAGCAAAATGTCTATTTTCAACCAGAGGTTAGGTTTGCTTTCGTTTTACAGCTGTGTATCTTTTAAACTGTGTTTTTTCACTTTTAAAAAAAATCAGAATTTGGGGTTCGCTGAACCAGTGAAATAAGGCTTTCCTCGCATCATTTATATTTTCTGGCTTACAACTTTTTTACCCTTTTCTGGTTCTTCAATTTTTTAAAACTCTTAGCATTTTAAAAAATATTTGGAATTTGTTTGCATTTGTCTGTTTCTGCATAATTTTTCTTTAAGTGGTAAATTAAAATCAACTTTGCTGTTCCAGGAGCATCAGATGACGTACTGTTCAGGTGCTTGCGTTAAAGCCACCACAGACATTTTGAACTACAACACGCATGTGTTGGGAAGGGCTGTTAAGTATCTGGAGACGTTGAGTACACAGATTGAGTGACGTTTGAGCCACGTGTTTTCCTTTTTATTTTTTAACTCGTCTACTTTTTATTGTAAGTTTTCTGTCTTTAACAAGAGTTATAGTCAGGAACTTGGGCGTTTGAAATGCAGTATCAATTTGATCCTTAAAATTTACTATAACTCTGACCAAATTACTTCCCTTCCTTGGCGTTGTTTTATCGGTAGAACTGAAATGTTTGCTGTTTATGTAGCTCTTGGGGATGTTGAAATGCTTGATTATGCTTTGAGAAGTGTTTTGAAAGGTGAAAAGAAACATTTCATCAAATGTGAAACATTTTGCTTCGTTCTGTTCTTGCAAGTCTCCGGGGCTCTCAGGCTTTCGTTAATAATCTGCTTCCTGACTGACTCTCTTATCAGAATAACAGGAGGAAGGAACCTCCTTTTCAACAGGTGACATTCTCGCTCTCGTTCTGTGCTGTACGGTGTCTTCTGTCTGTGCTCTTCGCGTGTGCAAAGGGCCAGGCCGTTTTCCTGCCACGCTTCCTGCTTCCAGGCTCTAGGAAAATGCTTTTTTATCAGTAAACATATTTATAGGATAAAATCGCTCAGAAAACTGGTTTGAGCCGATTCACTGTTATCTCCCACTTGGGTCCTTTCTCCCGGAGCAGTCTTGGGGGAGTAGATGTGTGTGCGCACATCTGGCTGCTGATCTTTGGTTATATTTGGTTGCAGTGGATTGAAGGATCCGAGGTGGTGTTTTCATCAGGTTTCTTCCTCCGCAAGTCTTGATTACTTCTCTTCCTCTACTTTGTGAAGACGACTGATGGCATTTACTATGAGTCTGTTTACTTTGTTTTATTTTTATAACACTGAAGGACAGGAGAAGGGGAGGAGGATCAGCTGGACAGAAAAAAATGCTCTGCTCCGGAGGATTCCCCTCCCTTCATTCCTTTAGGAGTCAGCCCTGCCTGCCCTTCTGCTGCTGGCAGAGTGTTTAGGCTGTACAATTTCATCCCGCAGGGTCTTGATGTGCTTCCTAAAAAGATGAACTGAAACAGCTGCAGATACTGGCACCTCTTTTTTTCCACAGATACCAGTATGGTAAAGTAAGTCTTCCTATAAAATTAGTAGGAAACTCCTCTTTTCCTCCCAACTGCATATTTTAGGATAAAAATATTATGTTGTGAAATTCTAACGAAGATTTAAAGGGAGAAAAAAAATCTTGATTAGCCTTCCCCAATTTGTGAAAGAAGCTGACTGTAAAAGCTCTTGATAGCCTATGTAGTAGAAATTAATAGTTCATTTCAGGGCACAAAAGGGCAGCCTTCTGGTGAGTTTAGAAGCTTCTGTTTAATTTTAATTTTTATCCTGTTTTCTTTCCCTTGCTCTTGATAGCCTATGTAGTAGAAATTAATAGTTCATTTAAGGGCACAAAAGGGCAGCCTTCTGGTGAGTTTAGAAGCTTCTGTTTAATTTAATTTTTATCCTGTTTTCTTTCCCTTAAAAAAAAGGGGGGGGGGGGGGAAAAAATTGGCTCTGGGAATTTGGAGGGGGGGGGGGGATAACAATTGCTGCTGCTCTGAGAACCAGACTTTATTTTCAGTTGTAAGATCAGCTGAGGTTACTTTTGCTAGTTCTGTTTGATAGGCTGGTGATTTTAGATTAGAGATATAGACACTTTTATTAATTAGGCTTTATAGAGCTTTGACAGACTATATTGAATATTTTGAACTTTAATAGGCAGCTTCACAGTTAACACAACTGTGATCTATTTTGCTTTACTATTTTTGGGTTTTAGGTGTTAGACATCAAGTTCAGTTTGAAGAGAAGAAAACCAAATTAAAGATATTTTTGGTACCTGCTACTGTTTACTGTTATTAAATGAGAGGCACTTTAGTTTGAGATCAACACCATTTCTTTGTTTGCATGTTATTTATGGATGGTTTGCTAGGAAAATCACAGTTCGGTTGATTTGTGGTGATGAGTGTTTTTCTGGAACGCAATATTATTTTCATTCAAAGTGGTTAACCCTGACGTGACCCATTTCCTAACTTCCATTGTACCACTAGTAATGGGGCATCTTTGAAAACATAATTGATTTATAAATAAACTGAACTGCACAGTTAAGATTAAATGCTATTATGTGCAATAAGATGTTCAGGCTTAGAAAACATGCGAGGTCTTAATGGAGTGCTGTTAGGATGGGTTAGCGCTGGCCTGCTGCTCTTCTCTTCCACCCACAGTTTTCTTCCTTAAGATATTTCAGTGGTGTTCTAGTATTATTTAAACCCCTCCAAATGTTTTTCTCCTCTAGACTGACTATCTTACATGCACAACAAGAAGGGAAAAATTTGTAAGGAAATTACATGATTTTAAGCTTTCTGGTGGAAAGATGGTAGTTGACATTATGGCAAGATGCATGTAAAAAATTGTCAGACATTTACTTTGTTCTCTTTAAAATTCATGTTTTGTTTCTTTTTTCCTTTTGGCAACTGCAATTTTACTTTTAATACCTGCTTTAGTACAGCACACATTTTTTTAATTGTTTTTAGGAATCCAGTTCCTTTGATATTAAGCCCTGAAATGGGAATTTATACTTCTGCTATGACTCATTTCACTGACTTTTTGGTCTTTGCAACAGACTTCAAGATCTTCCTTATTTGTAATTTATTCTTTAAAAACTCCCAGGTCTATTTCAGAAGTTACCTTTTCTATACTCTCTCTCATACAAATAAGGGGGAATTTACAGTGTTACTTCTTTGAGGTTGCTGTATATGGTCTTGAGCTGTTCTGGAGGAAGACTCCCTAAACTGTAGAATAAGCGACCTATTTCCTCGCTTTTTAGACGCCTACCTGATTCTGTGTTTGCCTGGGACTCTGACATATTAACTGCTGTGTATTTCCATCCTTTACCATTTTTATCTTTTTAACTGCATAACAGAATTTCTGGGGTTTGTAGGGCCTGATTTAAGAGCACAATCTCTCTCCAGTGCTTCTCGAGTGTTTCCCGATGAGTACCGTCAGCTGTAACTCTGCCTGAACGTGGCATTTGGTCTTGACGTATACACCTCAATACCGAGCAATTACTTTGGAGCTGGTGGCCAATGTTCCAGGCTGGCAGTTTTCATTCTTCCCGTTGCGCTTGAGCTACTTGTTAGGCTGACTGTGGAGATTTTTATTGCACAAGTATTAAAAGGCTTAGCCAGAGTGGAGAGAGGCAGGCAGCAGTTACTAGAGCTGTTTTCTAAATTATTTATTTGGCTAAAAAGTGAAATCTGATCTTGCTTGCCTGACCTGCCAGGAGGTAATAGCATTCGGTTTCTTTTTTTAACTGTGTGAAAAAGAAATAAAAGTTTAAATTATATTCTTTAGGTTATTCATTTACACAGAGGAAGTTGTTAGTTACGACCAGAACTGGTAGAAGAATAGCATTTGTGTTGTGTTTCTAACAGGTCCTAACAGAAGGGAGGCGTTTAAGTGTGTGGACCATTAACCCAACTCCTAAAATCTAGTGGGAATAAACATTTTGATTTACGTGCACTGATCTCTTTCACAAGTTCTTTTATAATGAGTGTTATTTAAGCACTTTATTTCATAAAAAAATCGTTCTTCAGGCAGCAGCGTGGAGACATTCTTCTTAGTTCTGGTTTGCACTAACCGTGTCCAATTGCTATTTTCATGTCAGCTCCAGTATTGAAATCCACAGTTGTTCCCTTTTCTCTCACAAATGCTCAAAAGGCATATTACGCTTCAGAAATTGCAGCTTATAGCATTTTCTAATTGCTTTCAAAGCCATTGAGTTATGGGAGCATATTAAGCAACCGGCACTTAAAAGCTGGTGATCTCTTACATAAAAATATTAGCCCAAATATTTTTATATGTATGCTTTTCAGCACATCCAGTTTTATGGCCGATTTTAGACCCTGTGGTAAACAAGCATGCTAATGGAGCTGTTGGAAGCCCCTTTATAAAGGAATCACAGTACTGTATATGCTGTGGGTGACATTCAGCTTTGATTCAATGCTGTAATAAAGCCTGCATCTGTGTTGTTATTTTCAAAAGGAAATTCAGAAGGGAACACTGAATACAACTCTGCTTTTGGTTTATCTTTTGATCTTTTTCCATCTCAACATGTGTCTCCAGTGTTTCTAGATGGAGCGTTTGGGATTTTTAACTAGGGCTTATTTAAGAAATTTGCTGCCAGTGACAAGGTAGGAGGCAGAACGCACAGAAGTGCGGATCGTACCCAGCATGATTCTTGCCAACACCAGCTCTCCCTTTCCCTCTCACTCCTGCTTTCTCCTGACACCTTCACTGGCCTGTTTGGCCATAGCACAGCAGGTCTTGGACAAAGATAGAAGTTCTGGTAAGGTGCACATTTGTCATCACCTTTTCTTTCCTTTCTTCTCCTTCTCTCCATCCTTTCTCTGCACTGTGCTTTTCACTCTCAGACACACTGTATTTTTGTAGAGGTCTTTGTCACCCAGTCATTCTTGCTGATAAAAAGTTGCCAGCTTTCCTGGTCTTTGCAGAGTGGATGAAAATTGGTTGATGGTGCAAAATAGTAAACCCAGGACGTGATCTTGTGCTCTGGAATGAGCCATTTCAGCAGATTTTACCGAGGCGAGCAAGTAGGTGTGTGGGAAGGAGATGGGGAAAGTCAGCATGCACAGCTCGGTGTTGTGTTATTGCCACAGGACCTTGGGTCTCTTCTCAGTGAGTTGAATTTTCCCCTCTCTGGAGCAGCGTTGCAGGTTTTGTCAATATTCCTTCTGTTAAGAATAACAGAAGCATTTCTGCCAGTAAAATCTTGAGTATACACAAGAAAGTTGTGATCATTGTACGTTGTGGGATCTGAAAAAGACTTTGTCTGAAAGCTTGTCCTTTTCCCTTCTCTTGCTTCCTTTTAAATCAGTAGTTCAGATCAAAGATTGCTCTCTCCTTCCCTTGCCCTCTTTCTCAAAACCTGTCCCACTCTCATCCTCAGACTTACCACTCTTCAGCCATGCTACACTTGGATGAGTGTGCTTCTAACGAGAGTCAGAATCACCCAGACCTGCAGGGAGCAGAGTCCCTGACTTAGTTAAGTGATCAGATCTGTGTGAATGCTCACGCATTAACCATTGCAGTGCTGAATTCTTTAAATACTAGTCTTGAAGCTTGCCTTTTCCTATGAATTTTGGGGATAAGCAACACATTGCTAGGAACAGTTACAGCCCTTATAGTTTATGTGGGGTTAAAAGCCTTTTCAACCAGGATTGTAGGTAAGACAGAGATAAGAGGTTTGGTCGAAGTTCCTTCCTTGCAGGGCTTTTGAAGTAGGTGTCGCAAGGCTGCCCTTTAACACTGGACTGTTTGCTTTTCGTTGTGAGTGGAGGTGGGGAAGCTGGTACAGTAAACTTAGTCTGGCTCTTTCTGCTCTGTATATGAAAAGAAAATTCAGAAGGGGAATCAGGCAAAATATTTTGGACAAAAACTAATGATTCAGTACGCTCCCTCGGCGTGTGTAAGGTCCTCTCTTTGTTTACAGACTGGCAAAAGTTCTCTAGATCCTGCAAGAATCAAATAACGAAAGGAGTCTTCCAGCCTCCACCCTAATGCAGTTGTTAGGTGTTTCTGATCACAGGATTCTTGATGCAGAAGTCTAAAATGATGTAGGCTGCTTTTCAGATCCTAGTTTGAAGGGCTGGTCCTTTGGGGCTAGGGATGGGAGAAAGGGGATCTTTAAGGCTCCAGCCTCAGTTTTGAAAGTATATGCAGGGATGTACAAAGTTTGATCTATGAGCTGCATTACAACTCCGTCGGCATTGTAATTTGGTGAATTCAAGTATTACTGGAGTTAACATGTAGCAGTTTATATTCTGCCTAGGTGTGTGGGGAAAGAAAAGAACGGGTTTTATTGCTCATCAGCGATACTTGCCTGTGCTAGAAGTTGTCCTCATTTCTTAGAATCTGTTCCTAGCTGGCAATTTCAGGCGCCGAGAAGGCGAAGCCGAGCATGTTTTGATTTGTGCTTTATTTAAGGCATACTGTGTTCAATGAACAGTACAGAGTTGTATAATTGAATCTCATTTTAAGTATATGATTCCATTTTTTGTTGTCAAAACTTTTGTCTTATGCGATCTACCAACCCCCACCCTGTAACACACACAGCCCAGTCACTCTGTTGTAATATTCTTCGTTTTCAGGTGAACAATCAGAATAATGTTCAACATAAACCTGTTGGAGAACCTGAAGGTTTACATCAGCAGTCGACCTCCGCTTGTGGTCTTTATGATCAGTGTAAGCACTATGGCAATAGCTTTTCTGACTCTGGGTTATTTCTTCAAAATCAAGGAGATCAAGTCACCAGAAATGACAGAGGTAGGTGCAAAAAGTTCCTGAGCTGAACAGTGGGAATACTAATTTGAAAAACATGCCCAAAGTTAATGAGTTCCAACCCGCCCCCCTCAAGAACCCTCTGATGGGAGTGTGTAGTGTCTTATGGGAGATTGTCTTCATTTATACTTGCCTCTAATTTCATAAGGAAAGAGGCTATTGGTATGAATGTTTGAATAGTCTTGTTCTAGTTTGAGGATGAGGCCGAATCATCTGACATGCATCTTCCCTACTATGGCTAGGAGCCTTTTTCTTACTCTGTTGTGCCAGCTAGCTTGTTTGTGAAACTTCTGATCTTATCTAGTAGTACTATTCTGTAATGAGGGAAACATTGCTAGAAACTGCTCCGTATCCTGAGCATGGTGAGAACAGACCAAGTTAGTATGTTCCTTTTGTAGTTTAAAGGAGGATATTCTGCCGCAGCGCTGAGCAGTGGTCAGGTGGTGGCTGGGATTGAACACATCTAACTTTTGTAAACAACTTGCCCCGTTGTTGAGATAGCCATGGTGGTATTTGTGCTTGCTTTGTGAGCCATGTAATTTTTGTTAAATGGCTTGGAACTGCAGGCGGGATGGTACGTGTCAAGGTCTGCACTGCTCTAGAGAAGTGGCAGCCAGGAGTTAACTTGCTACTCTGGTTGAAATCTTCACATTTCTTTTAAGGACTGGAATACCTTCCTCCTGAGGTTTAATGATTTGGACTTCTGTATATCTGAGAATGAAACCTTAAAGCATCTCATCAATGATACTACAACTCCAGAAAGTACCGTGACTAGCGGACAGGCGAGATCTTCTACACAGTCTCCACAAACTCTTGAGGACTCTGGTCCAATAAACATCTCTGTTACAATCACGTTGACGCTGGACCCACTTCGACCATTTGGCGGGTATTCTCGCAATGTCACACATCTAAGTTCCACAATTTTTGGACACCAAATTGGACTCTCAGGTATGCAAGACTTGACCTTTATAAATTTGAGTGATAACTATATAATCAAATAAAAACTCACCAGCTTATTATTAGTGAGATAAATCTTTTGCTTAGAACGTATATGTGTTTCCAGATTTGTTCTGAGTATATTGCTTTGTAGAGCCCTTCATTTGTTTGCTAGAAAGACTTTTCCTTGCATTCAGAATGGAAAAGAACCTGCAGGTTTACCAAGATTAGGCTTTGCAGTTTGTCGTGGTTTAACCCCAGTCGGCAACTAAGCACCACACAGCTGCTTGCTCACCCTCCCCCCCCGTGCCCGGTGGGATGGGGGAGAGAATTGGAAGAGCAAAAGTAAGAAGACTGGTGGGTTGAGATGAGAACGGTTTAATACTCGAAATAATAAAATAATAATAATAACAACAACAACAATAATAAATTGTACTGGAAAGTAAAAAAACGAGAGAGAGAGAGAGAGGAACAAAACCCAGGGAGGAGGAAAAAAAACAAAAACAAACAAGAGGTGATGCAACTGCTCACTGCCCACCAACCAACGCCCGGTCAGTTCCTGAGCAGCAATCGCTGCCCCCCAGCCAACTCCCCCCAGTTTCTGTACTGAGCATGACGTCCCATGGTATGGAATGTCCCTCTGGCCAGTTTGGGTCAGCTGTCCCGGCTGTGCCCCCTCCCAGCTTCTTGTGCACCTCCTCGCTGGCAGAGCATGGGAAGCTGAAAAGTCCTTGACTTAGGATAAACACTGCTTAGCAACAACTAAAACATCAGTGTGTTATCACGTTATTCTCATGCTAAATCCAAAACACAGCACTGTACCAGCTACTAGGAAGAAAATTAACTCTATCCCAGCCAAAACCAGGACACAGTTTTAAATGACTAACCTAATGACAATGGAAGGTAATTTTTAAGCCAACAAAATTCTGAGCAGCGAAAGCTTCTACAGTGAAACTTCAGTTCTGTCTTGATACATCTTCTAGTCCTTAACTCACATTTTGAAGGCATTACTGTATATACATCAGAGATCAAGTAGCATTTTGTCTAAAAAATACAGTTTATTTAAAATGCATACATGAATAAACTTTAATATCGCAAACAGCAACCAATACGATGGTTAAAATTTCTGTGGTGTGAAGAGACTGATCTCTTATGTGGCTGCCCTGACAGTAAGTTTTGACAGCAGATTATAGAGAATTAGTAGAAATGGATAATAGAACCTCACTGAATTTTAGCTTTTAGCCAGGGTTGCATTTTATAATAATGCCTGAAGGTGTCTTGAACCTCAGAGACCTGTGAAGAGACATTTGCCATAGCTGTAAATCTGTATTACAGTATTTTATGTTGTTATTTTGTTACTGCTCTAAGAGCTATCAAATGCAAGTTCCATTTCCAGTAGCCTGGATTTATTTTCAGTATGAATATATTCACATGGAGTTAACGTACACTACTTAATCTGCAGTTCAGTATCTGCTGGCACCTTTTTGTCTACACGAATGTCTCCAATTTGAAAAGTAAGAGTCAGAAAAAGCAAATGTGGAACAAAGTCTTTGGGAGGAGAAAGGCTAAAGATCTGTGCTTTTACTATCTAATAAAGTTCTCTGACCATGCGTGAATTCACTTACAAACAGTGAGTTTTTCATTTCTGAAAGGAGCCTAATGACCCCACTTCTTCTGGGGGCAGGAGAGATTAGAAAGACCATCAGCTGGGGTTTTTGTGGTTTGGTTTGGTTTGTTTTAACTTTACTTCTTCTGGGGGCAGGAGAGATTAGAAAGACCATCAGCTGGGGTTTTTGTGGTTTGGTTTGGTTTGTTTTTTAACTTTCCTTTTGCTCTCTGTTGATAGTAAAGATCCTGGATGACTTCAAAGGTGCAGATTCAGGGTGATGGTTGCTGCCTTAGTTGTTTGCATGTTATCCTTATCCTAGCGATTGTTGCTCAGATACTTTTGTGAATGAAACCAAGCTTTCCTTCTCTCTTTCTCAAAGGCAGAGAATCCCATGAGGAGATAAATATTACATTCACCCTGCCGGCTGCCTGGAATTCAGATGACTGCGTTCTTCATGGCCACTGCGAGCAGGTTGTGTTCACAACCTGCATGACTGTGACAGCAGCCAGCAATGTATTTCCTGTCACAGTGTAAGTGCATTTTAAACACTCCTTCATAGACTGGTTACTACGTGATTAATTCCTGAGCTGGTTCTCTGAGGTTATTACTTCCTGATGAACATTATTGTTGACTGTGGAAATTATGTACCTGCCGTCCTTCCCCCACAGTAAAATCCCTGTCTTGAGACTTTTGCTGTCTTTTAGCAACATAGATTTTTCTGTGGATGTTCTGAACTATAGCCCCTACCTGCCTTTCAACATGCTACCTGTGATTTAAACTTCGCTAGGAACAGAAGAATCCATGAATATTTAAGAAAGATACCCTATAATTTAGTTTCATTACCTTGTGTGAGAGTTAAGGCTTGACACTAAGGTTCTTATCCTCTTCCCTGCTGAGAGATCAGCGTAAGCCAAATGCTGGTTTGCTACCATACCCCAGCGGGTACAGACTTTTCATCAAAATAGTTTCCCTTTGTCTCCCTGACACTGTTCAGTATACCCTGGAGAACTACCAGATAGATCCACATGACTGTGTGAAGCCTTACGAAAACCAGTGTTTTTCTAACTGAGCTGTGGGATGTTGACTTACTGCAACAACACGCAGTTAAATTCTAATCTTAGTGTAGGAATCATATGGTTTTTTACACACCCTTTTGGTTAAGCTTTGTTTTTTGTTGTTTTGGAAGGTCCGAAATACAACTGTGTTTTATGCTGCTGTTGAGAAGACTCGGCTTGATTCAGTTCTAAAAGTTAGCCTTACTGAACATGGAGAATGGCAATTGGGGTGCTAATTATTTCTGTTTTTCTGCAGTCAGCCACCACATTGTGTTCCTGAAACGTACAGCAATGCTACGCTTTGGTACAAGATCTTTACCACAGCAAGGGACTCTAATACAAAATATGCACAAGATTATAACCCTTTCTGGTGTTACAAAGGAGCAATCGGAAAAGTGTATCATGCTTTAAATCCCAAACTAACTGTTATAGTTCCAGATGTAAGTGCCGTCGTGTTTTTATATGTTGAATAAATGCTTAGCTCTTGTTTAATTGATTATGGTTCTGATCATGTCCTAAAATAGTCATATTCAGTGCTGGTTTATTATGTAGTGCAAGGGCTGAGACAGAATTGGGTATGCTTTACCCCTGGTGGGCATGATGGTCTTCACATAATCTCCATGTGCTTCAGCTTTTAATAACTAACGTTTATATTTTGAAATCATTTGACAAAAGACACTGCCAGTATATGGGAAGAGATCTCTAGTACAGATTTTTAACATGAGGAACATTTTGGCTCTTTGTGCCACAATTAGGAATCACTTTCATTACTATGCCAGCTGTGCAAAGGGGAGGAAGTTGATTCATGAGGTCATTTCTGTGCTGATCTGATAATTATTGCTTTAATATAAATGCCAACTATTGGTGCATTGTCAGTAAATGGCTTTAATTCTCTGTGCAGGATGATCGCTCTCTAATAAACCTGCATCTCATGCATACCAGTTACTTTCTTTTTGTGATGGTGATTACAATGTTCTGCTATGCAGTTATTAAAGGCAGACCAAGCAAACTGAGGCAAAGCAATACAGAATTCTGCTCTGAAAAGGTGAGTCTGTGTAGTAACAAAATATTGACTCTGATAAGAAAACACAGAAAACCTCCTTTTTTACATAGTACAGACTGTTTTTTCTTATCTCTGGAGATGTAGATTTAATTCCATTTCAGAGAGGTGTGGGTGTTTCATTGTGGACAGTACAGATGGCTGCTACAAAATACATACGTGTGCTTTGTAGATCCTCAGAGTTAGATTTCTCTCCTACAGAAGTGGATTATTGCAGTTCAGTAAGTGCTGTAATGCAACTCTTCTGCGTAATTCTGATGTTACTTGCAGCGTTTTGTATGAAGCATTGAATAGATAGCATTGAGTAGTTTTATTTATCTTTTATCACAACAGACTGAAAAGTTTGAATAAAACATGATACGTAATTCTAATGGTTGTTAATCAGAATTAAATTAAAACAATGACAAAGCTATTGAAACAGTTATTATTCAATACTGCATTGGAGACCTGCACTTTGCTTGAAGGATTAAATATCAATATATTGTGAAGTAGGAAGCTAATGTTGGCACCTTTTGATCTTAATGATATTTTGTAGTATAAGCTGGTTTGAGTTTTTTGGTTTTGGGTTTGTTTTTTGGGGGTGGGGTGGGGTGTTAAAATTGATTATGCTAAGTACAAAACACCTTCAGGACTTACTTTGATTTCCTTTCCAAGTTAGACTTTTCAAGGTTCTTTGAAAAAGCAAGGCCAGATATGCCAGCTGCATGGAGATAAGTAATATCACTGTTACGAGATTAAGAACTTGACTTTAATTAAATGTTTTCTTTTTCTTTTGTTTAGGTTGCTTTGTCAGAAGCATAATCCATCCTCTCCTTTTACTGAGAATGACTGAGAACCGTAATCATTGCCTGCTGAACCCAGAATGGGTCTTAACACTCTGTGAATACATTATCTTGCAATGTTGGTTTATTCCAACCAAAGACATTTCAAGTGCCTGTAATTGATTTGTACATATTTATAAAAGTATATTCAGAATAGGTCAGATGATGCACTTGTTCCGCATTGTAGTGCGGCCGGAAACTTTCAGTCTTTACCTGTGGACATAGCCGAATGTTTGTGTAGATATGTTTAGTGATATGGCTACATATAGTCAGAGCAAGATATTTTTGTCTAGCTGCATCTGGGCAGGTTAAGATGCCTTTGCAAGTGTCTCAAACAAACCAACAGATCTTTGTTTTTTGCCCAATGATATGTACAGTGTGTTTGAAACAGTATGCACCTTTGATATAATACTGCATTTCCAAAGCCACCGATCTAATACATGAATTAAATGTGTATTTGTGTGGCCTAATACTTTCTTCCATTTGCTCCTTGCTTGCAAGAAAAGATATCAACATTTTAGATTGTTTTTGAAAAAAGAAATACATATTCACATTTTAATAGTGCTGTATTTAGGACAAACTTGTGCTTTTATTCATAGTAAAAAAATTAAGAAGTGAAGTCCCATTTTAAAATGTTTCTTATTGAAAAGTGCTAAGTTTGATTTTTTTAATTTTTTTTTTTCCCTTACTTGGCTTGCTGAATGCCAGAGAATCAGTCAGCATAGAGAGTATCTGGAAAGCTTTCCACTTGGCCTCCCATCCGCAGCCCTCAAACCAGGATGGTGCATCTCTGCTGCAGAGCAGCTTTCTGTAAACTTTTTTTTTTCTAGAAGGTGAAACTTAATAAAAAGATGTATTGTATTAACAGTCTGTTGGGGCTCTGCACAGCCTTGGGCAAGTGCAGATAATGAAAGGAAAAGAAATCCCATAGTCTGTTACAGAGCTTCACTTTGGGATGCTCCATCCATCTCTGAAGGGCAGCTGAAAATGACACTTTTATTAGCTTTGTCCGATTTCCATTTAATGCTGTCCACTCAGGGGAAAATTACAAGGAGAGAACTAGGGCTGTTGTGATTAAGGTCAAAGAAACCACACAGTAAAACACACGCTGTTCTCTGTGTCCATTCTTAAATCAGAGGTTTTATTCTGTGCATTTCTCCCTTTCCCATCCTGGCTCTCGCTGTTTCTTTCTGGCTTCTTACTGAGTAGCCTCCTTAATTTTCAGGAGTCGGGGTTTTCCTGCAGACATTTCCACCACTGCTTTTAAAATCTCACTGGTTGCCTTAATTGACCTTTCATCTTGTCTTTCAGCTTTCTTGTCAGGTAGTATAACTGTAGGTCTGCATACATACGTACACATAAGCTTTTTTCCTCTCCTCCTTTCCCTCTAAACTACACAAGAGAGACCCAACTCAAAATCTCACAGTCTCAATTATGCTGGCATGAGATTCTTAGCTTTTTACCTATAGACACTATTGAATGGTACCCTACTGCTCTGCAGGCCTGTATGTATGGGACTTCAGTAGGTCACGAGTCTTCAGAGCGTTTGAAGCAAAATAGTCACACTTTTCTTCAGAACATGTTTCCTTTATAGAATTTCAGTTACTTAAGTGGTGTTGACTAACATGCGGTTTTCTCCGGGGATGTTAAGGCAAAGCTTTAGAGATGGCCTAGTTTGAAGTCTAGGGATAAAATGAAGCTTCCAGTTTTCTCCTGATGCTGCTATGGGCTAATACTGCTTCGCTGAAATGAATCGGTGAAGTCAAAACAGGTAGACGGCTTCTCATGAAAACTGTCCGAGCTGTTCCTAATTCACGCATACCCAGCCTTCTGCACTAATACTGACTTCTAGAGTTGCCTACGAGGGTGGCTTGAACTGGGGACCAAAGGCAGGAATAGGAAATGGATTGGGGTGGTGTTGCAAATTCTGGAAATACCTAGAAAACACCCAACGTTACGCAACTCCTTTGAAAAAGCAAAGCCGAGTCCTTTCTGTTTCAGCAAATTAAAAACCAAACTCCAGATGTTCTAACTGGAATTTGGTCTTTTGGGGAAAACAGAATTTTTTTTAATCTGATTTTGCTTTTTGGTAATTAGAGGAGCCTGCTCTGCAATTTATCACCCACTGTACTGAAGTACCCAGAAATACTAAGATTGCAACCCACAAACGCAAAAGAGAAGATGTTAGAGAGTCGTATTTTTTGGCCTTAGTTGATCCCTTTGCACCCCTGTATTGCAGCGGAGAGGTAAGGGTGTCCATCGGGTTGAAATGCTGTAATACCGAGGCGTATTGGATTGTTCCTAGGCGCAATGTACAAAAGTTAAATGCAGCCAAACAGAAGAGTAAAAACTTAATATTAAAGTTCAGATCATATTGATCTTTCCTTTTTTGTTTTCTTTTTCTTTTTAACTATGACTTGAATCAGTTTTGATTCTATTTGTACGTGTTTTCTTGTTCTTAGAAAGCTGCCATTTTCTTTTGCATTTTTCTTTGGCATTACATAGAAAATCTGAGCCTTGGTATTCAACCCTCTGCAGGTGATTGTAGGGTTAAGATGGCTTTTTTGTTTTGTTCTGTTCTTACATTTCACTTGTCTTGTTGCATGATGGTTAATAGCTGATTTGGAAATGACATTTCTCTCCTAGATTAATTTTGTGTTTGTAAGATGTGCATATTGCTTTGCAGAATAAAAACGATGAAGTTTATTCTGTTGTCTTTATTTCTACTGCCCAGTTGCTGTGGAGGTTTCATAAATCACCTATGTTATGTGGACCATCGGAGGAGATTAGTAGTGAAAGTCTGCAATAGATTGGAATTTCAAACCCTTTGTTGTACCTGCGGTGCAGCGAGCACCTTTCGTAGACTTTTTTTATTTATGTATCATGGGGTAGGGAATGTAGCTGGCGCCCACCATGAGAAATGCAGAATTTGTGACCTAGGCCCGTCTCTCCTGTTGCTGTTAATGAGCATTAATGCCCTGTGTTAGCACGGTCTCGACTTTGAGTGAGTCTGTCACTGTTTTAGTTAGCAAAGCAGTTGTCTTTGACCACCACTGAATCCTGTCCCTCAGCCAGCAAAGAGGAAGAGAAAGGCAGTCGGACACGTATTCACTTGTTTTCTGTTAAACTCTCTTTCATAACTCGAGCAGCCACTATTTGGCAAGTGCACAGCTTTGTTCAATGAGTTTTATAGAAGTGCAACTTCCCTGAAGAAAATCCTGTTTTCATAACTCTTGCTGCATAGACTTACACTTGAGTAAACATAGGAGGATCTATGGTGAGTTCCCCCTGGGGAAAAAGTACTTGGCAAATCAATATGCGATTGAATTAATTTTGTTCTAAAGTAAAGGTGAGCAACCTGCTGCCTGGAATATTTCCCCGAGCCTCTTACATAGGGAAAGTCTTGTTGTAATTTAGTGCCACAGCCTTTAGTCAGGTTCTTTCAAGGCCCCCCTCCTGGCTCGATAGTATGAGCAGCTTAAAACTAGGTGTTACAAGCAGGTAGTACAATGGGGGGGAAAAAAGGCTGTTTTGCTGATGTAACAGGTGCTGGGAGGTTGGAAGGGTGGGGTGAGCAGAAGGGACTCATTTGATAACACTATAATTGGGCTGTTTGCTCACAATGATGATGTTTGTTAACAAACTAAAATAAGGGCAATGAAAAATTATGTAAAGCTTGCTCATCTGGAAAAAATGCAGGCACTGTGTTTGCAATCAGATTACAGCTAACATTAGCAGGCTGCTACAGATTGGGATGAGAAGTACCATCTGCCGTCAGCGATGGCATTTCTTTAATCGGGTGCTTTGTGCCAAATATGTTGGTATTACGTGGAAGTATTGCTGAAAATGAGGAACAGCATCTGTCTTCTCACAGCAGCGCCTTCTTTCTGCAAGCAAATTTCTTCGGCCTGATGTTTGTTAACAAACTAAAATAAGGGCAATGAAAAATTATGTAAAGCTTGCTCATCTGGAAAAAATGCAGGCACTGTGTTTGCAATCAGATTACAGCTAACATTAGCAGGCTGCTACAGATTGGGATGAGAAGTACCATCTGCCGTCAGCGATGGCATTTCTTTAATCGGGTGCTTTGTGCCAAATATGTTGGTATTACGTGGAAGTATTGCTGAAAATGAGGAACAGCATCTGTCTTCTCACAGCAGCGCCTTCTTTCTGCAAGCAAATTTCTTCGGCCTTCTTTTTAAAATGGAGAGTTTCAAAGAAATGTTCTCGGAAGTTCGTATGAATGAGTATGCTGGCAGCTGCTGAAATTTGGATTGTAAATTCTCCTTTTCCCTCCAGCTCTAATCAAAATTTTGCTAGTGATGAATTGCCTGGCAGAGTGAGAAAATAAAGCTGTAGCTAAAGGTAGAAAACCGTGTATGTGTTAAACTCTTGCGACTTGTTTGTCTGCTGTTAACCAGCTAACTCGGTGACTTTCAGGCTTTCGATCTCTGAGCCCCACCGCTGTCCTCCTGGAAGATCCCCGAGAAGTTGCACACACAGAGGTTCCTTTGTGGCATCCATTGACCAGGTATCCTTTCTGTTAGCTTTTGCCAACTTTTCAGAGGTAGCCTGGGGACTGACCTTGAGGTGTCTGTTAACCCTGGGTTGAAAACAACTCGGCTGAATAAATAGCAATGCTGAGAAGCAAGGTGCAAGCTTGCTGGGTTTGGATCTTCTTCAGCGCTGATGCTAAGTGGTCTCCCAGGAGATCTGGCACTGGCTCTCGGGAGATCTGGGCTCCTTGCTGTGCCTCGCTGGGTGACTTGGGCAGCTTGCTTTGTGTCTGTAGGTCTCAGTTTCTCCTTTATAAAGGACTTTTACAGCTCTGCTAAGTGCTATGACCTTTACTGATAGAAGTAACTTATCCTCAGCTAGAAAATGTATCCGATTGACTGTGCTGCTACAGGGAGGGGGAGGCTATGTCCTAACCTGCAAGGCTTCCTAGCAGAACCAATATTCCCTGTTTACCTTTTGAAGGTGTTTCTTTAAAGGATGTTGAAGAAACAGTTGGGACCCAAGCATGGATTTCCTTGTGCTGTCTCTTAGCTCCTTGCAACATGATTCTTGCACCTTGATGAAATAAATAACAACATAAGATTTAATCTGTAGCTACAAAAAAAGAATAGGGCAATCCATAGACCAGCTTTTTCATAGACCTTATTAATGTTTGTGAATAAAACATTTCACGATACGCTACATTATCATTTATCCTTTGAAAAGATCCCTTCTGGTAATGACCTCTATCTTCTAGCAAAAGGGGGCTTTACAGCAAGGAGGATGGCAATATCCTCTCTGGGGTCTTGGTATAAATCACGCCATTGCAGTTGTTTTGCCTGTGGGGAAAGGGTGAGAGCCCAGGAGCAGCTCAGGTAAGGCGAGTGACTGAAAAATGTGGGTAAACTCATTATGTTCTCGTACCCATTTCACCCCAGAGCCCTGTATGAACAAAATTGTCATCTTCTAGCAGGCACAAACGGGTAAGAAATGTGATTCTGTGGCCCGTAGATGGGGCCGTGGCTGTGCGCATCTCCTCCCAGCAGCACTCGCGCCCAGGCTCAACACCCCAGGCAGGATTTTCACCCTGGAGTTGTTAATTGTGTTTCCCCTGGACTCTTACCCTCTCCTTCCTTTGGCAGCAGTGTTTGCTGAGCAGCTGGGGCCGGGTTGCTGCCTGCTCTGTTGTGGAGGGTCCCGGGTGGGTGGATTCACCATTTTGCAGAGTACCGAGGACGAGCCATCTCATGCATGCCACCGAGAGAGAGAGCCCGTCGGGTTTTGCTCTGGCATTTAGCTAGAGCCAGGTAGGCTGGGAGCCCTGGCCCAGCACAGCTGGAGAAGGCTGTGAGGTGGAGCCTGGCCCTTACCCACAGGAGATGTTGATCCCCCCTGATTGCTCCTCAGCTGGGCACTGGGAGGCTGCGATTGAGCTGGGGCAGTTACCACCCCGCACTCCCTGCTGCTTCCCGGCCGGTGGGGTGACTTGTCTCCCCAGGGGACCCCGGAGAGGTATTTCAGGCAGTAAATTGATGGTTCGGGTGCGATGGCTCAGTGTGATACAAGTAACTGCTTGGAAATGAACAGGCAGCACTGGAGCTACTGGATTCCTCCGGCCCGGGTGAGTGCCTGCCCGCGGGGAAGGTTGCGGTGGGGGGGGCTGCAGGGGTGTCTCCAGTGGTGCTTTTGCTGTTGTGGGGCAAAACTGGGCTTCAGAGTGATCTCAAAGGGTTATAGGAGACCCCGGTCAGTGGGCGAAGGGCTCGCTAACAGGGCTCAGAGCAATAGGGGTGGCTGAACGTGCCACTAACCTTTGAGACTCACCCTCCTGAAAACCTGGTTGTGTTCACTGCAGCTCAGGGAGGGAGCAAACAGCTTGAAAATGAAAATTTCCAAGGAAATCCTCAGTGAGATCAGAGCTAGTGCAGGCGACCTGAGAGAGCCTAGAAACAAGGAGAGACCAAGAGCTGATCTGGGTCAGGAAAAGAAGTCTGAAACTCCTGCAAGCAAATAATTTGAAGCACTGAGCGGAACTGAAAATTGCTAGCTGGGGAAGGGGGGCTGCACCCCAACGGGGGCTTTGCAGGGTGAGCTGGAGGCCGAGAGCACGGCTGCAGCTCCGCCAGGCTGGTGGCTCCCAGGCAGAGTTGGGGAGATGGTGCTTTCGGGTGGCTCGGCTCTCCCCGCGGAGCACCACTAGATGGTGGCAAGAGCTCAGCCTTAAACCTGCTTTGCTGGGCCGGGAACGGGTCTGCTCCCTTCTGCGGAGCAGCCTTACCCCAAAGCTGGGCAGAGCAGGCACCTCTGCGGGTGTGGGAGTGGGTGTTTGTCCTGCGAGGGCGTGGGGTGTCGGACACACGAACCCCTTTCTGCCTCTGATCTGGCAAAGCTACACAAGAAAGCAGCAGCAGAGAGAGGGTGTAAGGTGCCCTGAGCCCTGTTCAGGGCACGCGGGCTGGTAGGGGCTGTGTGTCTGTCTGTCTGTGCTGCCACCCTACCCGCTCGGAGCAGAGTCAGCCAGAGCCCTTCGGGGACTCGGGCCAGCAGCCGGTGCTCCTGGCTCTGCCCGGTGCTCCAAGAGCCCTTTCCTTGGTGAAACGCTCCATGGCGGGGACCCCGCAGCCCTCCTGGGGTGTCTGCAACCCCAAAGGGAGGTGGGAGCATCCCTTGTTGGGGCAGCTGGGGAGTCGGGGTCTGCATCTGTCGGGTGTCGTGGCTGCATCTCCTGAACGAGCGTAAGGAGCAGTAGTGCAAAGGTAGGCTGCTTCCCTTCCTTCCCCTGATAAATGTATCCTTGACAGATGCTGTGGGCCCCCTAAAATAGAGGGGGTTCCATTTAGGAAGGGATGGAAAATTGTTTGAACAGCAGCAGTTTTCCAGCCCTTTTCCCTGGTGTTCCCAAGTGGACTCTTAGTTCATGGGCTCCCCTGGACTTGGTCAGCGCCCAGTTTTGTGCAGTGAGCTCAGCTGTAGGAGCGAAGATGGGGATTTTTCAGCAAGGTTGGCTTTATCTATAGCTTCCAGCCGAGGCTGTGCCCCTTGGCATCTCCTTTTGCACCAGACCCAGCCAAGGTGCTGCTGGGGAAAGGGAGAGCTGTGAAGATCTCCCCGTGGGAGAGGTGATCCCAGCCAGCGCGCAGAGACCTGCTGGGCTTCCTGGCGCTGGGTTTAGGGGGGCTCTGGGTGCCAGCCAGGAGCGTGCCCGTGCTGCTCCCCTACTGCAGCCCTGCTCTCCACCACGACCCCCGGCTGCCACTGCGCACAGTGGGAGACCACAATGTGCCAAAACATCTCCTGCCTGACAAACTGCCTTGTCTCTTTGTCTCCGTCTGTATTTTCAATGAACAACGCACCCAGCCTTAGCACTCACTTAGCAGTAGGCGCGTGGTATCCCAAGCAGCATCCGAGGCCACAGATACACTCTTTTAATTAGAAACAAATCTTTCATGCAGCAGAGGCCCTGTAGCATTCCCAGGGCTGCTCTGTAGGGCTTTTAGACTGGCTCAAAGCTGATCCTACAAACTGGTGCTCACTCCAGGTGAGTGTCAGAGAGAGATAGCTCCCCGATACGTTCAGTGCAGTAGAGACAACCTTGGCTTGGTTCTGTTCCCACAGGTCCGTCCATGTCTGCGGTGGTTTGGGGAAAGTCTGGGGAATTGGTTCATTTTTCCTGGGTCTTGCTCCCAGGCAGGGAAAGGGAACAGCAGGAAATTTGTAAGGAATAAATTGGGCTTGTGGATCTCCCCTGCTGAAGTCCAGCCTGGTGAGTGGAAGGCTTACTGACCAAAGGTCAAAGCAATTAGACAAGCCTGTTCCTGCTATCGATTAAAGGAGGTATTGTGGAGGATTTGCCTTTCTCTGTTGCGACAGTCATAAACCTCAGCTCCCCAGGTCTGACGTTGGTGCTGGCTAACAAACACAGGGTCTGTCTTAATTCAGAATTAATATCAACAGTGATATTGGGAGGAGAGAGGTGATGTTTCCAGGAGGATGACTCGAAACCTGCTGGCAGCAAGACATTAGTATCTCTTGATCAGGACCTACCTCCTGTGCCTCACTTTGCTCTGAAGGGAACGGGAATTAGGTACCTCATTGTTCTTTGGAGGATTTGAGCTCCCCCCATCTCCTATTTTAAATAAAGCCACGGTCCCCATGTTTCCCAGCCGTGGTGGTTGAGGGAACTCTTCTCCTTTCTCCCACCACTTTGGATCTTGCTTGAATGAAGATGCTGCATGCACGGTTCCTGCTGGCTGTTAGCAAGCGAGGCAAACTCCTGGCAAACCGTGCTGCACTCGGTGCTCCGGGAGCGCAGCCTGTTTGTAATTATTTATGACACTCCATCGTGCATGAATAAAATGGTTTGTAGGAATACAGGAAGCCTTCATCGTGGGAGATCTCCCAGCAGCGCCTGCCCCGGGCACGCCGCTCGCATGAGGATGCTCTGCCATTGCCAGAGCACCACGATCTGCCTGGTGTCAATGCAGGGGTTACTTGTCTCCACAGCATTTTGTGTGCAGAAGGGATGTAGACCAATACAAAGCAGTTTTTCAAAAGAAAAGCTCCCTCCACCAACTGGTTGCCCGGGCATGACTGTACATGCGTAAAACAAACAAGTGACTGTAGCGTGGGGGGAAGCCCGTACCCTGGCACACAAGGTGGCCGTCATCTTCTCAAAGCCCAGGCACAGCTGGAGGCTGGCATGGACCCTAGTGTCAATTAAAGCAGCTTGAAAACTGCTGTGTTTGAGCTGACCGGCTGGAGGAAGGAGTCCCCCGGTGTCCAGGGCTTGTTGGAGCCCAGCGCTGCCGGGACTTGCTCGGCTGGGGTAGCTGAATACGCTGGAGCAGATAATGGCCCCCTGGAACAGTCGCCCTGACAAAGTCAAAATACTTAGAAAAACACCCCCCCCATCGTTGAGAATTGGGATCTGAGCAGATCTGCTGAAAACTGGAGGGCTAAGTATGAGCGTGCACTGAATAATACAAGCTCGGTTCAATGTGCCAGCTACTGCAGCATCAAGATCTCCCCTCAAGTCATTCGTGGCATCATAGCATAAATCATAGAGCTAAATTTGAGCTAAAGTTCATAGCTGCCCAATAATGAAGCCTGGGCTGTCATTCCCAGGTGGGATGGGATGGGAAGGACGTGGTGATGCTCCCCAGGAGAAGGAGCACACTGTGCAGGGAGGGTGCTCGTAGCCCTTGCCACCGAAGGCGAGGGGCTTCTCCCATTACCTGCCATCTGCTGCTGGCATCTCCACTACACTCCCACAAGCCCTAAGTCCCTTGAGGCCGTCTGGTGCTGCGCTGATCTGGCTGCTGCGTGAATATCTTAACCATCAGATTAGAGCTGAGTGGTCTTTACCCAGGCGTGGGGAGCATTAGCCTTTGGGGGCTGACTGGGGCGGGAACAGGTCTGGCGAAGGTTTGCTTAAGGGCATGAGCTGCTGCATATGAACAGGGTTGGTGTTTAAGGTCATGGGCAACAGAAACTTGCCAAAATCAACATTTCTGGTAGTGTTGAATCCTTCCAGGTTCATAACCTGCTTTGAGCAGCAGGTGACTTCAGAAATCTCAGTGACTTTAGAGCCGCAGCTCCCACTGTGTGCTGGTGAGACTTGGGTGCACTCACACCTCCACGGTTTTGTTTGCTGCCGTGCTTAGGGCAAGATGGTAGCGTGTTTCCCACCGAAAGCATCTCTCAGAGGATCTTCAAAAGCAAAGAGCATCTCTCTGCGTACAGGCATGGCCTGTAGGAGCTTTTAGCACTGAGACAGCTCTGCTGTGGTGTGACGGAGGAGGCTGGTAAATGGAGTAGGAGCTGCTATGGGTGCTCTCCATGTGAGTCCCGTGCAGTGACTTCAGGAGGGCCAAAAGCTTGTGACTCTTGTGGGTAGCACAATGTGTCTCCTATTTTTGGCCAAGTTTCCTGAGAGCAGCTTGCAAATGTTCATGTTGTTGGAAGCACAATGTCTCCAGGAGCTGCTGTATCTGTATGGGACAGCCCAGGAGAGCCATCAGCTTTCTGCTGGAGAGGTGTCTCCAGTGGGGTCTGTCTCTTCTGGGGCTTCTTAGTAATGCTGGTAACGCTGCTGCCGCCTCCTCCCAGCCTTATTTCACGTGACACACAGCTTTGCCCATAAGCATGCCATTGATTGCAAAACCAGATGGTACCTTGCTGCCAAAAGATTTTGGGAAACGTCCCTCCCTGCTGCTCTCTCTGCAGGGAGAGGGTGCTCTGGGCATCGTTCTGCTCATTTCCCCAAAATAGGTTACTTGCAGCCACAAGCGTCTGGGTTTTTTGCTGTTGCAGAAAGCTGCCAGTAAGATGGCAACCTTCAGCATGCCTATGAGCGAGCCCCTTCCTGGAAATGGGAAACCGTCCACTGACTGTCCATCCATCACATCACCCAAGCTTCTCCATGCCAAGCATTAGTAGGGGTTGCTTTTCCTTCTGCCAAATGAAAGTGTTTGGTTTTGTTTGTTATTTGTTTGGTTTAACCTTCCAGGAGAAGATGCCAAGGATGTGTTAGAGGAGTTTAATTTAATTTCTTGGGCTTCCAGAGGTGCTGAAACCAGCGGGTGAATCACTAACCCGTTCCGTGTGGGAAGGCAGGGATCTGTGTCGTGCCAGCACAGACATCTGTAAATGCGGGGGGGGGCATTTTCGAGACTGACGTAAAGAGAAGGCAAAATGATTGATTTATTTGCTGCCGAAGCCACAATGGAGAACTCCTCCCTCAGCAGTGCCGGAAAGATCATTTAAGCCAGAAATCTCTTTGATGTCTCTGGGTTGGTTTGGGGTCTGTGTTTGGGGCTTCTTGCCTTGCTCATCCAGGGGTGTTGTTAACGGTGGGGAGGGCTGCTGGGGCGTGGGGTCATCTCCTGCGCGTGGATGGATGGAGGGATGGGGTGGGAAGTGCTGTGTGTCAGATGTGGTTTCATTTTGGGGTTTTGGGGTGTTTTTTGGGGCTGTCATAGCTTTGACAAATGCTGATACGGAGCACCCAAGTCAGGAAACCCTGCTGTGATGTAGGGCCTGACCAAGATGATTTCTAAGTTGTAGGCAGCTCCATGCTCTCGGTGGATGGAAGTAGCTCCATTGGACTCTCCTTCACCCACCGCAACTATTTGCTGCGACCAGTAGCACGTCTCACCTTGTACAAACCTCGCCTGTCTTGATGCCTTGGTGCTGAGGGATTGGGTCTGTGTGTATTTCTATTAAAATTCATGATGCACAATAAAAATTGTGGCGAGACTAACCGCTGTTCATGAAGAATTGAAGACTGCTGTTTCTGGTCGGTAAATGTTTTACAGAGCTAGGGGTGCGTTAAGAGAAAGCAGGCTTGAATAAGAAGCACAGCTGTACCTCTGCAGTTTAGGGCTTAAAATAAAAAAAGAATCAAGTCTCCTGTGGTGGCAAAGATATGAGCTTGGGTGAATCTCAGAGAGACCCTGACCTTGGCTTCTGGAGACCACCTCATGCTCCTGCTCCAATCTGCCTCTTGCTTCGAGTCCTCAGCTGCGAAACAGGGATAAAACCTCTCTGTCCCAATGGTTGAGAAGATAAAGAGCGCCAGACTGGGACAGGATCGATACACCCAGCAGGGAGGAGCGTCGGCGTGAGGCTGCTGTAGTCATGGGTGGCAGTCTCTCATCTCTGCATCCATGTTTGTTAAATAGGAGGTTGTGTTTTGGAAGGGTTTTGTGGGGGTGGCAGGGTTTGTAAGCCTCCCTGGGATGGCCAAGAAGAAAGGCAGGGCTCGGTGCTTCCCGCCACGCTCTGGGTTAATGCTGCTGGTGCTCGCTGCTCTGCGCCGCCGCTTGAATCCAAAATCAGATGTTCAGAGCCTTCTCTGCAGGAATTCAAAGCACTTCTGGACTATTTCAACACTGAAGGTTGTAGCGAGAGGGAGAGCTGCAGCATTTAACTTTAGTTTGATTTCTCTTTCTTCTCGTGCCTTTTAAGACTTTCAGGCTCGTAACTTTCCCTCCCACCCCCCGGGATGCACCCGCCACGTCCATCTGCTCATCCCTTATCTCCAGCTGCCAGACAGCCGGCTTCGCTCCCGTCCTCGGCAGCAGAAATGCGGCTGGTTATGTTGACAGCTGTCTTGATAGCAAGAGTGAGGACTAGAAGGTACCTGAGAGTGGTGGTCTCCCCATGCTTTCATGAGTTTTTCCTCCTCTTTATGGCCAGGGCATTCCCACACGACAGCACAGGGAATCCTGGCGTGTCTGTTGCCCATCCATGGGTTGACCTTCCAATGCCAGATGTGCCCCTGGGGTAACGTGTCCAAGCACAGGTTTCCTTCTGAAGGTGTCATATGGAAATCCAGACTCCATCCCCTGCAAATAGCCTTTCGTGTGATCCAGAGACCCGTGCTTGGCTTTCCCCCAGGGATTTGTTTACCGGTGGGCTTACTCTAGCATTTGGGAGCCTGTATAGCTTTACAAACCTGGGTCTAAAATGTCTGAAAATGTGAACACACGTTGGCAAAATTATTATTTCAGGGGTCCAAGCCATGGTCACAACCAACTGAAGTTATTTTGAAGAGCCTTGGCTCTTCTTTCCTGATGGGGGTATACGCTGTCCCATGTCGTCTACTGATTTGCTCCCACTTACAAGAAAGGTTGAGATTGGGAATATTTAATGCAAGATCTGAGACAGTTGGGTCTTGGGATGTCTCATCCCCTCCTCTAAATAGCAGTGCTCCCCTGGCTCTCCAATATATAACACTCTCATCTTCTTACTGCGGAAAATAAGCTCTTCGCTCAAGAAGCGAGGGCTAAGCCAGGGAAGAGGCCTTTGAATTTGGTCCAGACTGCTACCACCTGGCACCTGGCTGAGCTTTGTCTGTTCTTTGCTGAATCTTTTTGTGGCTTTGGGTTAATTTGTGCTCATTATGCTGAGAAAAAAAAAAAAAAATCACTGAGTGTCTGAACTGGCTGTCCCAGGGCAAAAGCTTCTCGGCACCCCGGCTGCTCTTGCCCCTCTGATGGTAGCTGGTAGCAGCAGAGGCTCTGGGTCGTTGAAGAGCTGTGAAGTGATCGCTGTTATCGCTGTGCTGATGACAGAGAGTCCTAAAAATGCCGCTCTGGGCATGGCAGTGTGTCGGCTCTGCAGAGGAGCTGCTGCACGTGATGGGGTTTGGAGGGTGGCCTCTGCGCTGAGTCTCTGCAGAGGCGTGATGAAGGTCTGATCTATCGGTGGTTGATTTCTGTGATAGTTTTTAATGTTAATTTTGCTAAGTGATGGTGGCCGTTGTTTTTAATTGCTCTGAGATTAAGTCCAGTGACTGCACCCACGAGTTTTCTCACTTTTACTCTCCCGATTCTCTCCCCCATCCCACTGGGGGGGAGTGAGCGAGCGGCTGGGTGGGGCTTAGTTGTTGGCTGGGGTTAAACCACAACATGTCTGCATTTCTCTTGCACATGGTATTGCTGAGATGCTGCGTAATGCCATGAAAGGAGCCCTACAGAAAGGGAAAGTAGATCCACACTTCTCAACGCTGTTTCTAAATTTTCCCCAGATTTTAGGTCTAAATTTTGGGTTGTGGCTCATCTGCACAGCTTGTCTTTTCTTTCTAAAATGCCCTAAACTTTTGATGCTCCCATCTGCGAAGGGGGGAGAGCTGTCCACCTGCATCCTCTTCCTCTAGCCCCATTTTTCTTTTTCCTTAAGAAAGCTGCAGTTTCTTTCCTTCCATTTGCCTTCTTCAGAAGGTTTGTGCTGTTATTTCCTTGCCCTACCTCTGCTGGTCGTGATGAGAAAAATAATCCTGTTAATGTGCTGCTGGGGAAAAAAAAATAAAAATTGAGAGGAGCAGATTTGGGATTTCACCTGCAGCGTGAAGGCTGTGAATTGCGCTGCCCCGGCTGTTTCCCTCCCATTCCTGCCCTTCTGCATTCCCCCACAGTTGTTTTGTATTTAACATCTTCCTTTTAGGAACACATTTTCCATCTGGGCTGGATTATTTAGGCATCCCAAGGAATGTTTTAAGCTGCATCTCCCCTCCCCCTCTTTCCAGGAAACAAATATTTTATGCAGAAGACTTCACCAGCCCCTCGTATAGTGCTGGTTAATTAATTGCCTCGCGGTGAACGGGGTTGTCAGGTATGGACAAGCCCAGGAGCTGGAGCTGAGCGAGCTCCAGTGTCTGCGCACCCCGGTCTGGGCTTCTCTGCCAGGTTGGAAAAGGGAAAATCCTCGATTCCGTCAACTCTTCTGACCCTTTGCGGGTGACCGGAGGAAGAAGGGGAGCGTTCGTCAGCGAGGTTAAAATCTGAGCTGTACCCACTGCTGCGCTGATGGGGGGGGGTCTTGGGCAACTTGGCTGGGAATTAGGGCTGCTTACCTGGGGATGTGCTCGGGGACCAGACCGAGGGAGCGTCAGGATTTTAAGGCCTGAATAAATCCTTTTGATATAATCTAAAATCAGGCTCGGCTTCGCAAAGCCCTCGGCCGCTCTGCTCCCCCGCGGCGGTGGGAGGGGATGGAGGGCCACGAACCCACGAGCACTCGGGATTGCCCGGCAAATTCCCCTCTGAACACAGCTGTGTTTTCTGCCAGGGGAGCGCCGAGCGAGTATATCATGCTGGATCAGGTCAGCCTGACTCACATTACTGTGTTTTGCTGAAATGACCCCAAAACGCTTGATTATTTCAATGAAATGAAATTGAATCTTGCTGCTGGTGCTTTGCATGATGCAAGTTATTTTTTTTATTGCCTCTTTTATCCTGTGGACAAGACTTCCCAGCAAGGTCTACCCCTGCACTGCCAGCAGGTACCTTGTTAGGTCAGCTCGGAAAGAGGCATCGTCCTGGGCTCATCCCTGGAGCCCAGCTGGGCCAGGGACCCTCCCTGAGAGGGAGGACGAAGGCAGGAGGAGATGCATCATTAAAGAGAAATGCAGGGTAATGTTGGTGCCAGCTGCCTTGCTTCCAGTCGCTTCGTCACAGTAAACCGATAAGAAAATTAGTGTTTCCGAAATCAGAAAGTTTTCCTTGCACAAGTGAATGAAAACTTTGATTTATAATTATTAGTTTTGAAATATCAGCTTTTGACTCCAGGTTGGAAAGAAACCCATGGTTTAAGCCTCTCTGTGGCCAGGAAGTCTTGGATTTAGGTCAGTTTTACCCCACGCTTGAGAGATTTGAACTGCAAACACAAAAGGCTTCACTTATTCCTTTTCAAAAGAAGGTTCTTTCCAGTTTTACGAATAGAGAAGGTGCCCGAGCTGGATCATGGCATCACTTTGGACTTTGGGAAGGTCCAGATCTTGGCACAGTCCATGCTGGGGGTCTTATTCCTGCTTGGAAAAACATGCCATGCCACTCTTTCCTCTAAATAGAATATCATTCTTTTCAGCTTTAACAAAGTTAAAATGAGGAGGGTAAAACTTAATTTCGCAATTAAACTAAGACTAGGCTGTTGTGCTGCGCAGGATGGAGTTTGCTTCTCATAACTGAGAGTTTAAGCCTAAATTTTCTGCTCTTTTGAATGCCCTGAAAACAGTTCCTTCAACCCAGATAAAGCCCCCGCTGACAGCACAGCTCGCCGGGGACCCATCCAGTCAATGAACGTACGCAATCCAAAAGGGAGATGAAATTATGAGGATTTATTTGTTGCTCTTCCCCTCCCATCTGCACTTATTTTCCTTTCAGGCTCTGTTGAGCAGCAGGTAACTGAGCTGATTTTTTTCATTTATTTATTATTTTAATCCTGGAGAGCTGCAAATTTCTAGCCCGCTTGAAATGCGACCCTCAGGTGCCGAGGCTGATGGCAAACCCAGGCTGTAAACTTGCTTTTCCCTGACCCTTATCAGCAAACATGCCCAACCCCTGCACCGGGCAAAATGAAAAGACTCCGAACAAGAGGGTTTAAGCAGCTTTGCACAAATAGGATTTGTACCAGTTTGTTTCTGATAAACAACCCCCCGAGCTCAGCTCCTCCTACTCAGCCTGAATAGCTGGGGTGGATAGAGGTTATTTTGTTCCTCCTCTAAACAAAAGGCACCGTGAGCTCGGCTGGCAGTTTATTGTGCACATTTATAAAGGTAACCGGGCTGGCATCACTCTTCCCCTGCATCTGGCGCTGAGATTTGATGAGGCTGAAGCTGCCAAATAGCAGCAACTTGATCTCTGGCGCTGAACTCCACATCCTGGAGCAGCAGATGCTGCAGGCAGGCAGCGGGAGGGTCGGGATGGAGGAGCTCGGGGGCACGCATGGCTGGGGGTGTTGGTGCTCGTGATATGAGAAACCTTTCACCTTTTGAAGCCACTGATTCGAATCGGGAGTGGGCAGTGATGTCTGGAAAGGCAGTGCCCGCGGTGCGAAATGGGCCAGCGAGCTTGGTTTGTGTCCTCGTGGCCCCAAGTTGTCCCCAGAAGCCACCTCCGCCTGGTGCTCACAGCAGCACGTCCATCGCCCCAGGCCAGCTCCACCAAACGGGCGTTAATCCCGAGCAGAAATTAGAGAGCAAATAACCGGAGTGCTTAATCCAGAGACACTGGCACATGCAAAACAGACTTAATAAACTCCCGTAATGACTGATGACCCCTCTTCCCAAGGCCAAACGTGGTCAGAGTTGGGCCGTGGCAGGGACGGATGGGGTCGGCCCCTCCAAAACATTCGTCTTCACGTCACGGCTGGATGCTGGGAAGCATTTGGAAAGCGTCAGGAGCGTGAGTCAAACTGACTCGTGGCTCTTGGCTCCGAGCGGACGCTGTGCTTGCTTCTGCCTCGCCGCAGAAATGGTGCAGAGCGGCCGGCTCCTCCAGGAGGGCTGGGTGCCGTCCTGGCAAAGCACTCCCCAAGCGCGGCACTGGTCCTGGTGGGGTTTCCCCCTTCCCGGCGATTCACCTGTCCTGCCGAGCAGCAACCAGCCCTTTGGTTCAGGCTGCGTGCAACAGCCCTTTGCACCCTCCGTTGCTGCTAACGCACCGACCTCGGCACCTCGCTCAGCTGGTGATGGAGTAACCCCTGTAGCACTGTTGGGTGTTCGCATCCCGTTACGGATCGGGTGCCGGAGCCTGGGAGGGGATGTGACTCCGGGGCACGAAGCTGTCTTCAGGAAAAATTCAAGAACACGCTCCCAGAGTCTTGACTCCCAAATCCATATTTGAATTGTCCGTTTCCCTGCGGCAAATCTAACAGCACAAAAGGATAATTCTCCATAAAAATGCTCATTGATCTTTTTTTACTGCTTAAGCATCTCAAGGCAATAATTTTTCCCTACAGACCAAAGTGCAGAAAACTGTCCAAGCCATTTTAATCCTGCTGGAGGGAAAGCAGAGGGTAGTTTTCAAGACGACTCCAGAAAAATATTTGGCAGCTTTAACCTCTTGCTAAACAACTTTTGGACAGTGTGTAAACAGTCTTCTGGTTTCATAAACACAGCATCCAGATTGTTGAGTGGAAAAAAAGCTGAAGCCATCACGTGAAGGGAAGATGTATTGCTTCCGGCAGCTTAAGTATTTTTATATTCTCTCAGGGCTAAGGGTTTGAGTTTGGACATATTTTGCATGGGAAATCTGGGAGGAGGGAGAGATGGCACTGGAGGGGGAAAGCACCTGAATCTGGAAAAATAGGAGATTATAGAAGCGTCTCTTGACAGCAATCCCCATGCACATTTGATACCTAAGCGTGGGGGGAGGTGGGTCGTCCCTGCTCCCCTCTGCTCTAGAGGGATCAGTTTTGATGCAGAGGGGTCCAGCCTCCCAGCGCCTGTGGGTGTAACGCAGGCAAGCACCTCTGCAGGCCATCCCTTTTTGTTGAGGAAGGGCTTCTGGCATCTAACAAATATTTTCCTACTCTTCTGATTGGGCTAAATGATTAAACACTTGCCAGTGGCAAAATAAAACCCACTCAACCCCCCCCCACCAAAAACCTAAACCAGCAAAACCCCCAACAACCCCCCCATGCATCCTCTGGGAGATGAATAGAGCCTTTGCTGGATTTTTTTTTTAATTTTTTTTTTAATTTTAAAAGCCCCATGAGCGAGCACCGGACGGACCTTCTCTCATGCCTCCCCAGGGCGGTGGAGGAGAGGCAGCGGCTGTTGGGGGGATAACGGGCTGACGGCACGTTTTGGTGGGCCCCCAGCGAGCCCAGCTTTGCGAGGGGAATGGGGCATCTGGAGGTGAAATGGTTTGGCTAAGGGTGTTGCATGAAAAAATCGCAATTTCCTTCTGTAGCAGCAGAATTGCTTGGAAGGGGTCTAGGGTTTAATTTGAATGCTAATTCTTTTCTTCTAAAGATGCTTGTGTAGGTACAGTTATTCTAGTGTAATAAAAGTGATAAGGTGTAGCAAATTAATAATTAAGAAGAAAGCTTTCCACATCGTGGTTTGGGGATTTTGGCAGCTCTGTGCTCTTGCCTGTAGTAACTTTTTTCACCCTGGTACCCAGGCTTGATGAACACGTCTCTCCTTTCCTTGTCTCTGGCCCTTCTCTAACCATCTCCCCCGGGCTACGCTGAAAACAGACACCAGAGCTCAGGAGAGATTTCAAGCAGCAAAGAAGAGCAGGAGGAAGATGCTTCCCCCTATATTGCACTGATATTTCTCTGGCTACTCAGGTTGTGTCCTCCCTTGCTTTGGGGGATGAAGACAGGGATGTTTTTTTTAATCCTTTTCACTTGCCTTTTCTAGCTTAGGCCAAATGTGGAGCATTAATTCAAAGGTGAATATGGGAAGACTTCATCCATTCCCTGGATTCCTCCATAAGTGCTTCTATGTGAGATTCTTTCATTTCTCCTTAAAAACATCTCTCAGTACATGTAACGTTTGTCATCATTATATTGCCCCGTTTATCCTGGAGTTTAGTTCATCTGCAATTACATCTTGCAGCATTTCACAATGTCTTCAACCCTGTCTCACTGCTGTGCCTTGTCAAAGCCGGATTGAATCAAGCTTAGGATATGGATAGCCTTTTGTTCTTTTAAAATCGTATTTTTCAATTTGGCCTTCTTCCCCAGAGACTGTCTGTTGAGACTGACTGCTCTCCTCTTGCTGGATTTGGTGGTGTCTTACAGTAAGGCTGTTTTGTTTTTTTTTAAGAGACAAAAATCACATTAACTCTGGGATTCCTCTAAATGCCATCTTGAAAGTAATATTTCTTATAGTCAGCTTAGTCCTTTCCTCATAGTGAGTAGCACTAACCTGCATCTGATGCTGACATTTAAAATTAATCCTAATCATTCCATCCCTATCAAGAAAAATCAGCAAGTCCTGCGCTGCCCTCCAAAGCAAGAGAGTTTGATGAGAAGCGGAGCTTGGTCCCAACTCAGTCTCTGGTTTGAACGCCCTGAACGTTTGGGGAAGGGACAGATGTAGATGAGATGGTTGGTGCTCCAAGTGCTTCCGATTGCCGTGGCTTTGTTCAGTCCTGCCAAGATCTGGGTTGTGGAAAAGATTTTTGGGGTGATGAAATGGTTAAATGCTGGGGGTGTGCCCTGACAAGCAAAATGAACAACTGTCCTTGAATTTGGGGGTGTTAGACCAAGAGCCGAGCTGCCAAGAACCACCCCCAAGACCTGTCAGGTGAGGAAGAAGTCGTAAACTCCAAGGTTTCATGTGGTTGGGTGTCTCAGGTGGAGTATGAGAACTCTCGAATACAGAAGTGATGGTGGGGATGTCTTGCAAAACACCCATTTATGGAGGTCTACAAGCGTTTTGAGTAATATCCTTCTTTTGAATACCCCATGTTGGACTGTACTTGTCTGGAGTGGATTTTCCAGTTTAGGATGGGAGTTCTGGTCAAAATCTGGGATCTGAAAGGGATTTTCTACCTTAGGCAAGCTGCAAAATTAATCTCCCCTATCTAAACCTGTGAGTACATGATACAGGGGTTAGTTGCAGCACCTTAAAAAGCACATTGCAAAGGACAACACAACTAGGCTGGCAAGAGAGAAGTGTAACTAGATTGTGATCTTCCAGTAAAACCAGTCAGTCCTTCCTGGAAGCAGGAAGTTAGTTTTATCTGTGACTAATCTGAAACCAAATGTCTGTGTGTACACACGTGCAAAGCGGTTTGGTGGTGGGTACACACACCTGGGATGTCAGGGAACTGAGGCTGCCTATCTCCATTTTCAGGTATTTGATGTTGGATCTCCTGCGCGCCAATTTATTCCATCAGGTTATTGACTCACGTGGTATGGATGTTCCCTGGCTTCTGCATAATGCATTGAAAAGCTTTAGTTGCATTTTGATGTAGAAGTGAGAACGTTCTTAAATTTGAGTTTTGTGGGAGAGGAGAAAGGGGTTTCTTCCATGGTCTCATGATCTGAAGTTATTTCCTTTTAAAGCAGTGGACTTTTCTAACACAACCTTAATATTAGATATCATAAGGAGCATGAACAGAGGGGGGAAAAAAAAGCAAACTCCCTTAGACAAACATCTACTAATTTGCAGTTTGCACAGATCTGCACTAAGGAAAAAATGCACATTGGCTGTGGATCCGCTAATGAGTTTAACAGAATATTTCATTGGTCAGAGAGCTGCAGAGTGAGCTCCAGCCCGCGGAGAGCTGCGGGGCAGACCTGGTTCCCAGCACACAAGTGCTGGGGTCAGGTTTTTTGGCACAGGGTGGGCTCGGTTTGTACATGGGTGTTTTTTGCGCGTGTATGGAAACTTGTGTGTGTGCATGACAGCTGAGTGTTGCCACGAGGTTAGGTCTGTAGCCGGATGAGACCCTTTTGCGGGTGTAGAAGTGAGTAACACCCCGGGATGGAGCGTTACTGAGGGATCTGCATGTCTTGTACCATCGAGCCACCAGTGCTGAGCCTGGAGGTTGTTCTTGTGCTGCCCTGAGTGGTCACGGTGCCTTTGCATCCACTCATGGGGAGCATAAACCCAACCCGGCAGCACTTGGCGTTTGCTTTGCATTGGTGTAACAGGAGTACACACTGCACTCTCTCTTTTTTTTTTTTTGCTGGCTTTGTCCTGTGTGCTATAAATAAGCCTGATCAGGAGCAGCAGATAAACTCTCTGCCCTGCTGACAGAAGTTTCGTAAGTGCAAAGGTTGGGTTTTATTTATTTACTCGGGGCCGTAGTTGCTGTGCAAAACTGCCTCCTCGGCCAGGATGCGGCTCTGCCTGGCTGGGCTCCCTGCGGGCTGAGCTCCCCTCTCCTCCGGGGCAGCGGGTGGTGAAGGGAGAGGGTTTGTAGCTCCCATTCCATTGGGATCCCCAGGGGATGGGTATGGTGGTCCCCCACGAATGGGAAATGGCCCACGGGATGGACCTGAAGAGGTGGAGAGATGTCCATGTCTTCCTGGCACAGCCAGTCCCTGCAGCCTGTGCCAACAAAGCTGCCCCATCTAATGGGGGCTTGGCACAAACAGCCTTTTTTAAAGTGGGGAAAAATCAGTTATGGGGTGGATTTGGCTCTCCAGGTGCCCTTAGAAACAAGGCGTTTAGCCTGATACAGTCTTAGAAGATCAAATCTTGACCTGTCAAAAGTAGTAAGTTTTCTCCCTGTGCCCCTCAGTGGCTTCTCCCTTCAGACCAGGCTGAATATCCCAATTTTGCATGGATGAGCAGTTCCCACCGGTGCTTCTCGGTGTGAGCAAGGATGCTTCAAACTGGCCTTGTGCTGTCCCCGTGGCCGCTGGGTCTCAGGCGAGCTCAGGAGCACGCTGCCGGGTGCGTTTGCTCAGCCGACCTGGTGTGAGCATCCTCCTCCCAGCCCAGCCGGGACGGTCATGTCCAAATCTTTTTTCCTGCAGGACAAGCATCTGCATTGCAAACCACTACCAGAGCTGGTATGGACCAGCACGAAGATTGTAATGGGCACAGGACCCACGCTGCTTGCTCCCTGGCAGAGATGAGGCTTCATGGGACCTTTGGGGTCTCAGCCATCGGCTAGACAGGCTGCAGGTGACTGGTCTCCTGGGCTGGCAGCATAAGAACTTGGCTTTTGGCATAAGGGAGGTGCACGCTTTTCCCTTCATCCTGGGTGAGATGCTCTGTTTGTACAGCAAAGTCTCCTTGGAAGAGGCCCTGTGGCCACAAACTCTGCAGGAGCCGAGGGGAGCGGGGGATCCCAGCCCTGGCAGGGGTTTCTCTTTCTGCTTCTTTTCCATTATTTAATATTTTTGTCAGAGAGGTGAACCAACTCAATCTTGCTGGCTTCTTGCTGTACAACAGACTTACAGATGTATGTAAAGAACAGGCTCCAAGATGAAACTCGGGGACAGGCAGAGGATTTTCGGGCTTGAAGCACCTTGTCTGCCAGCTCCTGTTAGGCAGCGAGGTTGTGTGTATTGGCAGGACTGAGCGTGCAGTTGCTCTTCAGGAAAGCACTGATGATGCTCAGTCAATTCAGGTGGGAAAACTGCCCTATGCAGAATGAACGCGCAAGGTGACCAGTCCCATTCCCACTGACTTTGGGGCACAGTATCCGCCTCCAGGTCTGAAATGATGCTCCTTCAATTGGATTTTCAGACATGGGCCCCACACAGCGTCTTGCAGGGTCACAACAGCGTCTGATTGTTTAATGTCGTTATGTGTTCTCACCCTCCTAATAGCATGAAGAGGACTGATCCTTTTAAAGGGAGGAGGCTGTACCTAGAATGGAGTCTGCAGGGAAAAATGCTGCGGGGGGGGAGGGGGGGGTCAGGCATCGCTTCCCGCTGCCTCCTGTTGACATTGGCAAATTGGCTGCCTCTCTCCGACTTCTCCGGAGAGATTTACTGCCAGGTGAGGCCTCTGGTTAACACAAACTCGTGGTTTCTGCAAACCATGTGGCTGCGTGTTTCCTCATGTGACTTAACTTGATATGGCTGAACCAGTGAAATGTAGTTTTTAGCTCATGACAGCAGTATGATACACCCTGGGGGGAGACACCAGTGTTTGGTCTGGTTTTGGATCCCGTGCAGCATGGCTCTGTAAACCAGAGCCAAACCCTACTGAAGTCAGTGGGGCTCTGCACAGTTCCCGTGGTCCATGTATAAAAATACATTCCAGTGGTTGGTCTTTGGAGTTCTAGGAACAACTACGCGGGCCTCCAGCCATTTGGCTGTCAAGGAGAGCCATCTTTTATTCATTGACGTAACACACTATTTGTGTGTTCGTGGATGTGCAGTTGCACAGGATGTAGAGGAAGCAAAAAGTTCTCATGTGTTGCTTTGGGCTTATTTCTAACACAGTTGCAAAATGCCCCCGTAGCATGTTCCTGCTGCAGGAGGAGATGCTTCCCCAGCCCGGGCACTGCACAGCGCAGCGGCTGCAGTGCGTCTTCTGCCCTGGCCGAGCAGAGGCGTGGGGGTGGATAGAGAGTTTGCTGCACATCTGTGTTGGAAAACAGCTCCTCGCATCGGGAGAAGGTCTGAGGCTACTGCTGGGGCCTCGTCAGTCCAAAGCTTATTCTTCCCAGGCATTTCTAGAGCAATCTGTCTCCTGCAGCAGGTGAGCAGTCCCTGTCTGGAAGAGAGTTGTTCATTATGATCTTTATCCAAGAGCCCTAAGCCCTGCCAGCAGACTGCCTGGAAGATAAGGAGTGATTGAATATTGGATGGGGAGCTGCTGGAAGGCGCAGTGTGGGCAAGGGGCAGTTGCAAGCGCTGGATAAGGGTGGCAGGGGGGGCCTTGGCTGGGGCAGGGGGGATGGCAGGGCACAAGCGGTGACTTCCAGATGGGCGCTGGAGTGGCTGCTGATGGGGCTGAAGGCGAGGGAGGAGGCCAGGAGGTGCGGGAGCAGCCGCGGTTTGGTGTGGCACCGCAGACAGAATCGGAGCTGGGAGCCCTGCAGAATCCCCCTGCCCGCAGCGGTCCCTGCCTTGTGCTTTATCCCGGGGGTGGGTTCAGCGGAGTACCCGAGGGGACAGACAGGGCTGCGTGCGGGGGCCTCCCCAGGTCAGAGCACATCCCTGCGGGGGACAAGTGCCTGTAGATCCCTTGGGGTGCGAATACAGCGGGAAACCCCTCCGTGCTCCCCCCGGGGAACCACCGGCGGGGATGCCTCACGCTGCCTCCTGGGGGCTGCCTGCAGCCGAGCTC
>NW_008794371.1:1227749-1230031 GCF_000699145.1 Aptenodytes forsteri | reverse complement strand
CCCCCCTCCGTGGCTTCCAAGCCTCCCCCGCCTTGCATGCAGCCCCAGGACTGCAGGAGCCGGGGCCACACACCATGGGCACCAAGCAGACCAAGGGTTGCCAGCCGGGCAGCGCTGGGGAGAGCCCCCCGGCCCACCACCGCAAGAAAGTACCCCCCAGGGAAAGGGGGGACTTCCTCGCCTCCCTCGTGGTGAAGTCCGGCGAGAAGTTTGGGAAGGGTGGTGGCAGCAGCTTGCCCCCTTACCACCGGCGGATCTGCATGATCCAGGACATGCTGGTGCTGGTGAAGCAGGGGAAGCAGGAGGAGGCCACCGAGCTGCTGAGGCACCTGCGGCAGGTGAGGATGGGCAGGTTTCTCCTGGGGGGCTGCCTGCTTGCGGTGGGGAAAAGGTAGTCTAGGAGGAAAACACATCCCGGTTTCGAAAGCCTGCTAGCAAAGAGGGGGCACACTCGGTTTTTGCGGGTCTAACTTTCGTGGCGTAATTTTGGGGAAGTGGCTGAGGAGCTGCAGGGTGGTCATGGTGTTGGAGATGGGAAAATAACCCCGGGGAGGTGCTTTGCATTGTCTGCAGCGAGGAACCCTGCCGGGTGCATTTTTCTCCTTCCCTTCATTGCTTGCGCTGATAGCTCTGGGGTTTGCAGTGTGCACAGCCCACTCAAGGAGGTTCCCACTCAACTTTCAAAAAGTTTGGTGTTTAAAGCGGATCTGTAAAAGCGCTGAGGCAATTTGAGCTAGCAGCTTTTGAGAATCAGCTCTTTTCTTCCCAGCTCAGAAATACCAACAGTTGGCAGCTTTGCTTTTTATCTTGTTCTTTTTGACGCACAATCACCTGGGGGAGTTTTGCTGGTGTTGACTCGGGCTTGTAGAAATGAGCGTGCGAGACGCTGTGCGAGTGCGGGGAATTAATTGTATGGAGCCCGAGACCTTTCCCCTTGAAAGTCTGTTTGAGCTGGGCATTAGCTGAGAAGTAACCCTACAGAAAGTTGCTGTGAGCAAACAGAAAGGCAGCTGAGGAGCACTGCTCTGTATCCAGCAAATTAGCATTTAACCTTTTCTACTGATAGGCGGTGATAAAAAGACCGAAGCGCTGGGCATTTTCAAGGCTCTGGGGTACACAGGGCTTGGAAAAACAGCAAGTTTTCCATGCAAACTGAAAACAGACCTGTCTTCAAGCTTGATTTTTCTCCCAAGGAGCTTGCAAGGCACCCAGCTGTTCGGCGTAACCAGTTCTACCACCCGGGGAAGAGTTGCTCAGACTGGGCATGGGGAGCTGCTTTCTTGCCCCGTAGATCTGCTCTGCGTCAGTCTGTCCACGTCTCATGGTTTTCTTCTTGGTTTTGTTTGTTTGCATTTTTTCCCCCCATTTTCTGGTCCTGTTAACTTTTTAGCAAGTGGATGTGTTGTTCGGGGCACGTCCCTGACCCCTTCACCCCCCCGAGAGGCACACTTCCATTTACCCCATCAGCCAGGGTCCCTCTGCCTGGCTGGTTTATGTGACTCAGGACTATCTTTGGAGCAGTCCAGCTGAGAAATCTGAACAGTTTCATATGTGTTTGCGTTCCTTTATAGAAAGCTCTCACGACTTACTCTCAACCTTGAGATAAAGCGCTTTTTCTGAGATGAACGTGCCCCCTCCCCGGGAGTCGGGGGTACGACTCTTTGGGACAGCAGCCTCTCTGCTTGGGATCTTTGCAGCCGTGGTGGGTCAAACACGTGGCTGGGAAAACCCTGTGGGGCAGAAGTGGCCGTGAGTTGGGCAGCAGATCTGTGCCAAAATGTTGCACCCTCTCAGCCCTACCGAAGCTTTATCGTTGCACCAGCAGCCCATTGGAGCTGGCAGAAAGGCAGGGGCTAATTTTAGAAGACAGCAGCCTCTCTGCTTGGGATCTTTGCAGCCGTGGTGGGTCAAACACGTGGCTGGGAAAACCCTGTGGGGCAGAAGTGGCCGTGAGTTGGGCAGCAGATCTGTGCCAAAATGTTGCACCCTCTCAGCCCTACCGAAGCTTTATCGTTGCACCAGCAGCCCATTGGAGCTGGCAGAAAGGCAGGGGCTAATTTTAGAAGGTGTTTATTTCAACACCCCCCCCCTCCCCCCCCCAAAAAAAGAAAATCTTGGTGCCTGTGAAGTACCATGAGCCGCTCCCAAGTTCTCTCTGGCTTCAGATGCTGTTTTTTCTCAGCGATGCTCTGGACCGTCCTCTCCCTCCCCGCCCGTTGGCCTGCAGGGTGTGAGGGAGCTGGGATGTGACACAGCGGCTGCCCCCATGACAAATCTGACCG
>NW_008794371.1:1223039-1225652 GCF_000699145.1 Aptenodytes forsteri | reverse complement strand
AGGCTGGGATGTGTCACAGCGGCATGACAAATGACAAATCTGACCGTGGGGGCATCCCGTCATCTGACTGGGGGGGGAAAGCTAGAAATTAATTTTAAAATGCTGGGGGAAGCAAGGAACCTGTTACAGTCAGATGTCTTTGTGAGGGGGGGGGGGGGGTTGGAAAGCTAGAAATTAATTTTAAAATGCTGGGGGAAGCAAGGAACCTGTTACAGTCAGATAAGTCTTTGTGAGTGAGTGTTTCTGAAGAGCTTGCTCTGATAAAATATATCTTAGAGTGTCAAAATAGGGAACACTTTGTCCTAGATACTATAATAGACTCAAAGCACATTTTTAATGAGACGGTATTATTCCTTGCCTCTGGGTAGTGAATGTGGGATGCCCCACCGAACAAATCCTGATTGCTGTGGTTTTTGACAGGCTGACTTTTGGGAGGTGGCGTTTTGGGGGTGCATCGGTGGCTGCAAGGGATGCTCAGTTCTCTCCCAAGGATCTGGGGCTGTGAGGCAGTGGGAGTCTTTGAGAGCTGAGCTCCTGCTGCGTCCTAGCCTGAAAATGCAGATTTGGGGGGAAGGACGAGCTTCCCCCTGCAGAGAGGGATGGACAGGTGAGCACGGTGGGGCAGAGACCCATAATAGCTCTTATGAGCTATTAATAGGGCATCCACCGCTGAGGGGCTGTGGTTTGGTTGGTCAGTGTAGTCGCTAACGTAACGTGCGCCGCTGCTGCTGCTGCAAAACTGGGGGTTTCGAGCAAACCTAGTGACCTGGTGCCCAGCTCTCAGTTTTGTTTAGTCTTTTTATTTTTTGAATATCCCAGCTGTTTAGGTCACTGGGAGCCTTTCCACTGACTTCACCAAGTTCTGAAGCCAGCCCAGCATGCTAGCGAGCGGGTAGGTGACAACATCCCCGCGGTTTGGAGGTGCTCCATCCTTTTTTTCAAGCGGGACGAGCACGTTGCCAGACCTGAGGCTGACCAGCTTTTCAGCTTTCCTTGATGTCACGTCCTGCCCGACCCACCCCCTGCAAGATGAGGTTCGGGGGGGCTTCTCCTCCCGCCTGCCAGGGCCCCCACAAAAGCTGTGTTTGATAATCAGCCGAAGGGCAGGGCAGCAAAACCGTATTTTAAACGTTGTGCCGGAGCACGGTCAGGTCCACGTTGGCACCAACGGCCAGCATGGCCTTTTGCATTTCACCAAACTTACCCATCCTGCTCCCCTCCCCTGAAATGGGAGCGATGCTGTTTTCTTTACAGGCTCTCGTAAGGATTAATTAGTGTTTCCAAGAATGCTTGGAGGTTGCAAACAACTATAAAAGCGCTAAGATACAAAGCAGACTTCTTTTTGTTTAAAAAGGTAAAAAATGTGAACAGCAGACAGACTTACTTGCTTCAAGGCTGCTTCTCGGAGAGGTCTGAAGCGGTCTCCGGTGCGGAGGCAATTCGATCCCACTGCCTGCCCTCAAAATAACACTTACGTTATTGCTGCGTGCAAGGGCTGGCAGCGGCCGTGTGAAAGGGTACGAGCTCCCTTTGCCCAGCCAGCCTAATTTAACGACAGGTTCTTTAGCTAAAGATACCAGTTGCTCTTTCCTTCTGCTTTGGTAACACTGTCAGCTGCCTGGAGCCCAAACCTCACATTGCAAAATTTAAATCCCCTCCCAAAAAAGTGCTGTCCGCTGCCCTCTTTGGACGAGGTGTGTTTTCCCGTAAGCCATCCTCGCCAATACTGCACGTAGGATGTTTTTGGCAGTTAAATGCATTGGAGGATAAGTGGAAATACACTGAAATACTTAACATTTTATTGAGGTCAGAGTTTGGGGTTGCAAGAAGCTTGCTGGTCACCTGGATGGAGCTGGTTGCCTTTCATGGAAGTAATCCTTGTGCTGAATAACTGAATTCTGTTTCTCTGCTATAAAGCAACTTCCTAGATTTACCTGTTGGCATCTTCTCTGCTTTCCTGCAAGGGGCTGCTGTAGGGCCTCACCCTAAGAGAGGGTGAAAACTGAATTAATTAGGGGTGTCCAGCACTTGGAGTGGGACCCTGTACCCCAACCCTGCCGGCTGTCACGGGTGAGAGAATTGCGGCTCCTCTGTGCTGATGAATTGCTGTGCCCGTTACCCCCAGCTGCAGAACAGGCTAGGCTTTAATATTATCTAGTGTAACACTTTTTTTTTTTTTTAGGTTTTTTTTTTTTAATGCACTCTTGAGTTTCAGTGGTTAAAGCAGCCAAGCGCTGTCAGTATATTAAATTCTGGGAGTGTCTCTCCTGCTGGGGAGAGGATTTGTAAAACAAAGCATGTTTTCCTCCTCTCCGCTGCCAAACGGATCGTTTTCCCAAGCGAAATGGTGAGGCGCTTCCCAGCACATTACGTTTCACTCAAAGAATTTGCCATTGGTTATGGCTCGATGCGGAGTTTTTGCTGGGCTGTTGCTGCTGTTGCTGCTGCTCCAGCGGAGCTGGGCTGGTGGGAGAGGGGGGGAGGAGGAGGAGGCGGCATCCACCGGCTCTGGGCATCACCTGCACGTGGCAGGAGGTGTACAACAGTTCCAGGATTTAAAAAAAACAAAAAAAAAAAAAGGGGGAAAAAAAGGGCAAACAATTGAATAAAAAC
>NW_008794371.1:1208086-1222575 GCF_000699145.1 Aptenodytes forsteri | reverse complement strand
CTTTATTCTGGCCTTTTTTTTGCCAGTATAAAGTTTTAACCCCCAACAAAACAAACATCTTGCTATTATTAAACACACTGAAAAAAAAAAAAAAAGGGGGGGAAAAAAAAGGCAAAGCGTTGTAATAAAACCTCCAGGCATTGAAGGTGGCCAGAAGCCAAATGGCAAGGTCCAAGGTGCGGCAGAGCTTCATGACTTGTAAGGTGGCTTCTCTGCTCATGCCAGCCTCGCCTGGGCAGTGGCAGGGTGTGAAGGGCAGGGGAGAGGGTTCAGGGCCCCAAATGGGCAAAGACACCACGATAACTCCGATTTGCAAGAAGGGGCCGGGGGCAAATGTGCTCTGATGCCCGCTGAGCCGTGCAGACCCTGCGCCCGCAGTGCAGGCAGCCGCCTCTTTGCCATGGACAGCCTGCGATCCCCATAGTCTATCCCCCAAATTCATCCCTGCCGTGGGTGCAGGCGTCCCTCTGCCCTGTCCGAGGCTGACCCCTGGGTTTTGCAGCCAGCAGCTGGGGGGAGCAAGGCATGACATGTTCCGAGGTCTGTCCTGCTGGGCCGGCAATTAAATGGGACCGCCTGCTACTTCTGAGCAGCTGCCTGGTGCCATGGGGACTGCGTGGTGCAGGGATGCTTTGTTAATTAAATGATGAGTGTCTTCATCGTCAGAGGGAGCTTGGCCAGGAGGAATAGTTAAAAAAAAAAAAATTAAAAATGGCTAATGTAGAGACAGTTCACTTTGGGCTCCTGTGACCTTCTCCCTGCTATGCCAGAGCAAAGGGCTGCGTGATAAAATTAAAAAGCAATTCTTAGGGGCAGTCATTCTGCTTAATTAACATTGGTAAGTGCATTAAATGGCAGCTGATGTAGATGGAGGGCTGGTTACCTCAGCTGTCCCTGTGATTTATATCGCACCTGTCCCTATTTTCTTCCCCCAGTTCCCCCAGTGCTCAGGATTTTGCACTTTCCGGGGAGGCAGGAGCTGTTGGGGAGAGTTTAGCGCAGGGCTGTGAAGGCAGCGAGCCGTGGCCGATGGCTGGGGCAGCCCGTGAGGGTGCAATGACACGTCAAAAGGCCGGCAACCTTCCTGGGGAGGGTAAGCACTGGAGCTCTCAAAGAGAGAAATGCGGATGTTTTCAAACCTTCCTGGGAGGTCAGCTCTAGCATCTCATGGGTGCTCGGAGATGCTGAGATGGGGAGGGGAAGGTTTACCTGAGTTCAGACCAGTTGGGCAGCGTTACACCCGGATGGGCTTGAAAAGCAGCCACCTGTGAAGATATGATTTGGCCCCTTGGCATAACTTCGCGTGCTTGGTAAAAGCTCCTGAACTATTTCATGGCCCAATATCAGCCTGGTTTGTGAGTTACACAATGTGCACCTTCACGGCACGCACTGTGGGTCAAGAGTGCTTTCGGGGTTATTTATTTCCCCAAACTACACTTACAAGACAGAGATGCTGTTGCGTAGTAGATCCCCATGGAGGTGGATGTGTTGTCAGGCGAGTTTGCGATGATTGCTGCATCTCTGGCAGCTCATCAGGATGAAGGGGATGTTTTTCGGTGCCGCCTTGTCTCAGATTCAAACTTTCTCCCCGAAGGATGCTGGCCCCTGGCTTTGCACCAGCCTCAAAACACGTGCTTCAGCCCTGCCGATGCCAAAACTGCTTAAACGTTCCTCCTCAGCCGTGCGGTTGGACGTGCTCGTTGACATCTAGAGCAGACCTTGGGGAGCGCTGCGGTCTGGTTGATATGATGCAGCTTAGCCGCAGCCTGCGGGTGCCTCGTAGCTGGACCGTGCCGCTCTGTGCTTGCTCTCGGCTCAGCACGCACCAGCTGTGGGGCATCGCCCCTGGGATGCTGGAGGACCTTCAGCATCGTTTCTGCTGCACAAGCGAAAGCCTGGTCCCTCCTCCTGAGCGCTAAGACCAGCCGATGCATCAGAGGTGACCAGGGCTGGAGTTTCTCAGCTCCCAGCAGCGTGTGAGCTGCTGGCAGGAGGACAGGGATGAAGAGGTTTGCAGCATCGGGCTTGGTTTTTTGTGAGCGAGAGTCGATGGGGAGCGGAGGCCAAGGCCGGGTGCCTGCTCTGCCTGCAGCGCCGGGCACCACATGGTAGAAGTTGGGTAACCCGGCGGGGTGGCTTTGGGATTAGCACTCGTTTCCTCTGCTTTGGGTTGCTGATGAAACCACCAGCGCTCCCCACAGTTATTTTTAACCCTTAGGCTGCTGGAGGCATTGACAGCAAATGACCGTGCCTGGCAGTGGTGGGGTGTTTTCTGCCCCAAATGGGGGTGTCTCGTCTCCTCGCTGTGCTCCCTAACCCTGCCCTGCTGCAAGCTGCTCTCTTGCAGCACCCTTTTCCTGCTTGCTTCCCATCCTGGCTCCTTCTGCTCTTTTTCCTTCCTGCATGGGATTCACAGGTGGATGCGTCCTGGTTTCTGCTTGGCATCCGAGCAGCCTGGTTTTAATTAACCCCCTGGAAGGTGGCTGCCGCTGCTTCTCCTAAGGAAAATGTGTCTTTGGGGGATGCTGAGATGCAGGGAGGGAGGGGAAGGTCAGGCAGCGCCGGGGAGGGCAGAGGCGGTACGTGCTCAGCAGCGTGAGCTCAGTCCCTGGAGCCCCCCGTGCAACAGTGATGCTCACCCTGCCACTGGCATGGAGCAGAGTGGGTTTTCTCTTCTAGCAGGGATGTCCCCCCTGGGATTGGGGAATCACACGCATAAGAAATCAGTGTTGCTAGTGGATGCATTAATGCAACACATGCAAACGCACCCAGGCAGGCCCTGCTTGCTGCAGGGACGGCAGTGAGAGAGCTTGAGCAGGGGTGAGATCCGTGTTCATATATCCACTTGCATCTGAGGAGCACATCCTGGATGAGCTCCCTCCATGGCCAGCTTTCCAAGGGTCCCCGGCTCAGCCTTTCTGGAAGCGCTGCTGGCTCAGAGCGCTGCGTGCCCGGGGAGGTGGTGGCTCCCACACGTGCCGTAGCTCAGGATCCGGGAGGTGATGCAGCACGGGGCTGCCTTGTCTGAAAGGGTCAGAGATGAAACTGCTGGGTCAGACCTTGGTTTCCTTCCTCTGGTCCTGCAGAGCCGGGCCGGGCTGGGTTAGGCTGGGCTGGGCTGGCTGCTGCTGGCCGGGGGGCGGTGGGCAGCTGGCTGGTCCCGAACGGAGGAGGAGGTCCTGCCTGTGCCCTCACCGGAGGCAGAAATCTCCAAGCTGGGAGAGGTTAATGGTTGCAGTTGGCAAGCCAGCCCCTATTCAGCACTTTATCTGTTTATATAATAGCAGGAATGTGTCTTCCTCTCCCCCCTCCCCGCGCCGCTGCTGCTGCTTTCACATCTGATGTGAAATGCAGGCACCTCAGGGCTCCAGCCCTCAGACAGGCTGGCATGCACCTTTTTATTTTTTTTCCTTTTCCTTTTTATCTTGCTTCAAACTGTAAAACCCCTGTGTCTGAGGGCGTCTTCTCTCTCTTGCCAGCACGTGGGTGTGACGGCTGTGCGGGGAGAGACCTCCTTGCAGATCCCAGTGCTGGGACCTGCGCTGTGATGGTGTGCAGGGGGTCTCCAGGGACAGGGATACAGGGGGATGCACTTGAAATTCAGTATATTGTAGCTTCTTGGTAGTTTTAGATCAATAATAGTATTCCGTGTGTTGGGGGGGGTTGGTGACCATGGCCTCCTCTTAGGTAAGGGAGGTGGTTATATATTAATATTAATTTCATTCTTGTACAAAGAGATTAACTTGGATTTTTTTAGCATTTAACTTCTTCTGCAGGTCCCAACCAAAAGCCTAATGGGATTTAATGCCTAATTCTCTTTCTCGCTTTTGTGTATCTCAGCCTCTTTCTCCTCCAAATCTTGGAGAAAAGACCAGCAAATGGTGAATTTAATCTTGCCTGTAAAAGCAAAAGCAAATTGTCCTTTCCATTCCTCCCCAAGCGGAAGGTTTTAGCTCCAATTACTCCTGGCTCTGACCTTGCTGCTTTGTGAGCAGGAGCTGCTTCGAGCTTTCTGGTTTTCTCAGATCTTTTAAAGACTCTTTACCTTTCAGATTTCCTGTCTTTCAAAGTCGGCGATGCTTTCTTTGTGCGAGGGTTTGAGCACACGGCATCGCCAGCTCAAGGGAGAGCCTCGGACACGCGTTGGAGCCGATGGGAGGGAGATGCCTCCTTCCTCATGCCTTTGGGTATCTCAATGGATATCTGACTCCTTAGGACCTCTTTATATTATATCTTCCTAGAGGCCTGGCTCTCTTTCCATTACAGAGCAGGGCTCGGGTTTGATATCAGTGGAGGAATTTCTTTGTGAGATGTTTCTGGGTTTCGCGCGGGTTGCAACAGCCTGTGCATCCTTGTTGGCCCACAGAGGGTTCCCTTGAGGTCTGCTATCCACAGGCAGTGGATCGGGCTGCTGCGCTCAGTCCTTTAATGTCCCCTTTGCCTTTGAGGTTTGTTTCTGAGAAATAGCAGCAGCATTTCCAGGGCTGCTTCGCTGCAGACCTACTCCTGCTTCCCACTGGCGCTGCTCCGCCTGCCCGTCCCTGCGAGGTTTTGCAACGTTTGTGGGTGTGCTCACGGGGGGCAGGGGATTGCGTTCTTGTGTTGCACAAGAGATTATTTCTAAGGCACTGTCCCTAAGCCTCTAATAGTAATTGAGTTTGAAATGAAAGTTAATTAATCAAAGAAGAGCCCAACCAACCAGCCTGCACTCTGAGCCGGACCCTCAGGTGCAGGGGATGGGGGGGGGTGTTTCTTTGGAGGATGCGGAAGCGTGTGCTGGGTTTCTCAGCTCCTTGCTTTACGTTTAGCCACAGAAAATGAATCCTAGCTGGGAAAGCAAAAATATGCCGGGTTAGAGAAGGTGAGCCACCAGCGTGGGCCGTAGGGTGCAAAGCAGCTCGGCCGAGCTGGGGGGGATGGGGCAAGCACTGGCCCCTGCCTTCACCCAGCCGGGGGGACGCTGTGGTACCCACCGGGGACAGGACCTCCAGCTGCGTGGGAGGTGAAGCACTGTTCTGTAAACCTCAGCATGCAAAACACACCAAGGCGAGTGAGCGCTGTCTGTCCCTTCCTCTCCCTCCGAAGCATGATGAGCTCAGAAAACACGATATTAAAAAACAACAGTAATGCCTTTAACGGTTCTCGTATCTTCATCTCTCGCAGGCAGCAATCTTCTTCGTGCAAAGGCAGAGATTTCCCATGTTTGCGTGACTGAAGGGCACGGGGCTTTAAGCAAATCTATGCCGGGGAGCCCCTGGTCCCATGGCTGGGCACCACGCTGGAAAATGCTCTCAGAGCTGGCTCTTCCTCTGTCTCTGGGGATGCTTAAACTGAGCCCACTCAGGGCATAGCTGGGAGCTGGCGAGCAATTAATTACTATCTCGTTCTGCAGAGCTGTTCCTTCGCCCCCATCCTCCCCAAGGCAAGGCAGATCTTGGCACAACAATTAAATCCCAGCAGGGGAAAGCAAAATCTGCTGAGGAAGGAGAGCAGATGTGCCCTCTGCCTTTTGCAGTCTACAGTGGGAAGTGGTTATTTTAGCCGGAGATGTGCTGAGGGTTTTTGCTGGGACACCACTCTCCCCGTTCCCACCCTGCCTGCAGAGCCAGTCCCACGGAGCACGGTGCTTGAGATGGGAACTGGTACCATCTCTCCAACCATGGTTTGGGGGACCCCCACCTCCAGCGGGAAGTGGAAAGCAGGAGGTTGGTTGTCCCATGAGATGGCGAGTGTGGGGGCGAGAGCCTCAGGTTGGACCTGAGGGGTGCAAACCCCAAAAGGTAGAAGAGCACATTGGGGCAGAGCCCCAACTCCCGTGCACAAGGGATGCGTCGTACCCACTGCAGCGTCTACTGTGGGTTTTGCTCGTGTTGAATAAGCCCCATGCCCTGGTCCAGCCTGAGCTCACCGAAATCAGGATAGCAAAGCACAAGTCTCTGCAGAAGCAGGACTCAAACCTGTCCCAACAGCCCATCCTTGATGGTCCCTTCTCTGAAGGTCCCTGTTGACCCATGGTGGCATGTAGACAGAGCTAACAAAGCTTTCGTTCATTCTGGTGTTCATTCATACATCTCCATGTATCCCATCTATTTAGATACAGCTCTTCCCGCTCCAGGATTGGAAGAAGAGGGGATTTGGGGGGAAATCTCACTCCTGATGGCTGCTGTGGCCTTCCTGGACGAAGGCGGAACGTGTGAAGCAATTTGGGATGCGAGTGTGAATGACCTACATCCATGGCGGTGACCGCAGCCAAAATCAGCAAGGAGGGAATCTTGATTTAAGCAGTCTGTTTTTGTGGGTAGGATTTTTTTTTGGTCATTCTCTAAGAAAGAGGATGTTTTCCTGTTTGGTCGTAAAAAGCTGCTTCTGCTTGGTGTAATCGGATACTTCCTTTTCTGAGCAAGGAGCCTGGTGGATCTGGGGGCATTTATTTAGGCAGCTGTTCGGCTAGGTGATTAATTTTGTATGTTTTTATTCTGGTGGGAAATGGTGAATTTTGGGTTTACATGATTGATTTATATTTTTCTATTTCTGACTCCAGTTGCACGGAGATGAAGCCAAGAGTTTGAAATGCAGAAAACTAGTATTTTAATGTTATTTGATCAGTTAATAAACTCAAAATATGCTGGATATGGAGGGCAGACAAAGTAAACGTGTCAAAACACATTTTACATTTAAAACTAATTGATTCATTAACTAGAGTATTAACTGTACATAATGAATTACACTTCTGGTCACCATAATTAGCGATCTTGGCCTCTCAGGTTGCAGTTTTACTTGCAGATTGGAAAACATGCATTTCTCCATTGTACTCCTGATTTGTTCATTGACTTGTTGAAGTTAGGTGTCGAGCTGGAGTAGGTGAATTAACTGAAATGAAGATGTTTTCTCTGTCCTTGTGAGATCTGAGAGGATCCCACCCTTGTAGCTGCCGTATCTCGCTTTCCCCCAGTTTGGAGGCACCTGCCAAGGTGGATCCTCAGAGAAGCATCCAAATTCCCTGGTGCCAGAGAGGGAAGTTACTATGAAAGTCTTCAAGAAAGATTTACTTTCCAAGCTTCTTCCCTCTGAGCCAGGTACCTCTGACCAGATCCCAACTCAGAACGGCCCCCACTCTACCTAATGGTTAGAAAAAATCATGCTGTAAATAAAAACACGCAAGCATGGGATAAAACATGGGAAAGACTTAATTTCTTCTCTTAACTCCCAAAACCTACTGACTTTCCTTCAATGATATATTCCTGTAAGATAGGGGCAAGGTTCCCAGTTCCCCATGGTGTAAATCACAGTGCTGACTGAGCCTTGGGGTGGGAAGATAGGAGGCTTTTGAAGCACCCTGTGAAAAGTGGAGTTAATTTGACCCAGCTGATGGTCTCATCCATTACCTTCCCAATCAGCATCCCATTTTTCTGAGGGTGTTTGGAGAGGAAACCCTCATCTCGGCAATTCCCTTCCTCGAGCTGCCTGGCTGCCTCTCATACAGCAGACAAAATCAATATATTATTATGTGTGCCATTACCAACCTGTCAGGCTGTATAATGGGAATTACAGACTGCCTGCCCGGCGAGCGGGGCAGAGGGCTGCGATTTATACAGCCGGTCTGAACAGCGGGCTGCGCTTGGTAGCTTTGGAGAGGGGAATTAAGAGCATTCAGCGTGGTCCTGTTTATTGCAGGTATGGAGCCGTGCCTGCTGCCCTCGCCTCCTGTTCTCACCATCGCTGAGCGTGAGGCTGTGCTTTTCATCCTCTTTTCAGATGACAAGTGTAGCTCTTAACCAAATACCTAAGTGCCCTTAAAAACACTGAGCATCACCAGTGTGGGTGATGCAAACAGGGTCCTTCCATGTCTCTGTGGTGTTACTTGTGGCGGGGCCGCGATGTTCATGTTACAATGGGCTTGGGAAAGACCCTGACCCAAGCGAGCGCTTGATGGACGTAGGTGAAAGCCCTGTTTCTGCCCAAAATGAGAGACGGCGGTGTGTCGAGTGCGCCGTGGCCGGTGCTGTTCGTAGCAGAGTGGTGTTGCCCCAGGTGGCACTGCTGTGTTTGACAAGTCCCTTCGCGTCTCAGTTTTCCCGTGTGTAAAGCAGAAGCGTACTCTGGAACCGCATCCGTCGGGGTGCGCAGGGACTCACATTAGGGAAAGCTCCTCTTCCCTGGGACTTGCTAGTGCAAGCACGCTTTAAGTATTCAACTGAGTTATTTCACTGATTTGGCTTAAGCAGGGGAAAAAGGTGTCTTTGAATTGTACGTGCACAAGATCTGCTTTCTGACATCTCCTTTTTGAGTATAAAAATCCAGTCTTTTCCATGGGTAAATGCCAGCAGAGGCATTTCTTCTCTCTTGCTTTGTTGCTTTAGGACGAGGGTGTCAGCAGTTCCGAGAGCTTCTAGGACTCCGGGTTGTCTCGGCTCTTAGGATGCGTGCATCTCTGTAAACCTCCCGGGTGCGTCGTAAGCGACATGGGACTGTGTGTGGGCAGCATCCGGCACAGCAGGTCCCTGCTCCCACTTGGGGACCGGCTGCTGTAACTGTACCAGGGGTCGACTTTCCAGTACGTGGCACTGGTGGTTAAGTGGATAGGCTGAACTGCAAAAAAGAAACAGCATGGGTGCTCTTTCTGACCTTCTGCATGCATGGCTTGGGGCTGATTGGTCTTCCCTCTGTTTTCCTTCCCACCCTGTTGCTGTCCAGAGAAGGAGGGTGGAGAATTTGGCGTGGTGCATGTGACAGGGTCAGCCTGTCTGCACCAGCGCAAGGTTTGGCTCTGGTGAACCGCTCCATCCCTGTTCAAACAGATGTAAAGCAGTTCTCTGATGAGATTAACTCCCTGAAACATGGTAAGAAGTCTCTGCTTGGAGTGCTTTCATCTCTTGCCCATCTTATTTATCCCAAGAAAATAAATAAGCTAAACTCCTCTCCTGCAAGCCATTTTTTAAAAATTCTCTTTTAGTGTTGCCGCATCATGTAAAGCCACTGTATTTTCTAGAAGGACTCGTGTTTACTTATGTGACTTCCCTTTGGAGGAGACAGTGCTGGAGCAAAAATATGGAAGGCTGAAATAATGCCAAAGGCAGGGATAAAGCACCATTCCTGCAGGTTTAGGTCATTCCACAGTGCTGCCTCCATTGATTGCAGAAGGATGAGAATGACATCTTGCTGCTGAGCACCACGTGCAAAGTCCTGGTGGGACCTGGTGCTGACCAAGCTCCATCTCGGGATACTTCATCTCTGACTGACCCGTCCACGAGCTGGTGGGAGGCTGCAGGGCTGATTTGCAGCTCAGACGCTCCAGGCTTTGCTGCTAATTAAACGGAATGAAACTCTCTCCAGAGGGAGTTGCACAAAGCAAAAGAAAGAGTTGGGAGAGAGAGAAGTTGGGTTTGTGGTTGGGTTCTGGAGCAGGACCTGAGTGTTATGAGCTTCTGCTGTGTGTGTTTGTGCAATGCACATGTGGAAGCATGCTTTTTTGGCCCGACCCAGCTTTTACCGTTACAGCAGCTAAATGTGGAGCAGAGGCGGCGATATGGCGGGAGCAAGCAGCAGCAGCAGGTTGCAGCAGGACTGTGGCGCATGGGGAGAGATGTGGCTTTGCTGCCCGATGCTGGTGGGCTGTGCTCAGCCCTGAGTGGAGAAAGCCCTTGGCAAACCAAAAGGGGCTGGTTTGTAGGCGAGATCAGCATGGCCAAAAGGGTTTGCAAGGGCTGAGTGCTAATGGGTGAAGAGCAAAGGTGAATCGCCCCTGGGAAGCGGGCAGACGGGGTCCCATGGCTCCCCTCTTGCAGCAGCTGGGCACCTCGCAGTCTTTGCCTTCATCACCCCTTCACAACCCATGTAATAGGGGAAAGCATCTGTCCTACTCGCTTTGCAGAGGGAATGGAGGGGCAGAAAGGCTGAGCATCCTCCTGGTAAAGGGGAAGGGGAGCATCCTCTGGAGCAGGGAAAGTCCCAGGAACAGGGACGGCAGTGTCCGGAGGTGGCAGAGCCACGAGGAGGGCTCGGGTCAGCTGCTCTTTATCTCTTTCTGAACATGCATGTTGGGAAAGATAAGGGGAAAAAAAGGAAAGCGGTAACACAAATTGAGTCTGCTCGTCAGCCTGCTAGCCTTCAGAAGCAGGTTTTTCCAACCTTTTCTACTTGTCAGTGGTGATTTTGGATCAGCCTGTGGCATCTTCAGAGAGAAACAAGGTTTTTTCTTCTTGTTTAATGTCTTGCAAAAGGAGTCTTTCCTTCAAGCATGATTCCCTGGCATTTCTTAGGGGGGAAGAAGGTCCCAAGACTCGTTTGGTGTTATTCTGTGTTAAATGCCACCTCAGCCCATTGTGAACGTCGTGGTTTACCCACATCTCTTGTGTGTGAGGCTGTAGGTGTCTGGTTCACCACGGGCTAGTTGCTTCTACACTTGGAAACCAGCCCAATGACTGTATTAGTCACGTCTCAGTGCTGTCTTGATATTGAAATCAGCTGTTTCATGGCCAATTGAGGAATTTCAGCCCAGGGTTGTGGATGTCTCGGTGGGACTAGATCAGGGAAGGGAAAGCTCAGCTTGCTGGCAGACGGGGCTGTACAATGAGCTCATCATGGCTTTGCTCTTGCTCAGCTCATCGTCTTGCATCAGGTTTCAGCGATTATTCAGCCCTGTGGTTGTATCTGGAAAACGATATTAAGAAGTTGGTCCTGCGTCCTCAAGGCTTCTAGGGTTCTTCTTTCTCTGCTGTTAACCTCAGGAGAAACCGGTGGTCAAAAATATTAGTGTTGGCTGTTTTGAAGTTGGAAAATAAATGTTCCTGGCTTGTAATGCCAGAGCTGTGGTGGGAGGTTCAAGCCAAAGACTTTGTTCTAGCACCTGTGGAAATACTCTTTGGCTATAGCATTTCATGGGGTCTAGTTTAGTTTTCCTAGGAAGGCTCAACCACCCATGGAGAAGGATGAGGGATTAGCAGGGTACTCTGTTACCGCCGGCATTTCAGGCCTCTGCTTCTGGCTGGGAACGCTTCCTGGGGTGGTGTAACGTTGTAAGGAAATAGGGAAATAGCCCAGGGCATGGAGACAGAGGCTTTCCTCGCTGGGTGCTTTGCTGATGTTCCTCCAAGGTTTGTGTAAGGGGAGGTTTTGGCTGTCCCTGCAGAATGCTTGAGCAGAACTCATAGGCAAGTTTCCCAGGCACAAAAACTGCTCCAGAAATTGGTTCCTTGGAGTGAAAAAGCAAAACCCAGTGTGAGCCGTGGGGACACCTGCCCTGGAGGCTGGTGTGTGTTGGACCCTGCTGGAGTTGGCAGCAGTGTTGGGGGTCAACAACCAGGTTTGGGGGGTGAAATTCAAAAGGATGCTGGGAATTACTGAAGAGGGAAGGATCTGCAGTAGGGTAAACAAAGGAAAACCCAACAGCACATACTGATAATGGGTATTATCCCGCCATTAGGGATAGGACGGAGGGGCTGATCTGACTTGCCAGCCGTGTGTTGAGGGAGAGATCAGCCCATGATTGGGCTGGATCACCATGGTGGAGGATGTGGTTTCTCCAGTGTTGTGCCTGAAGAGGCCAGTGTGCAGCTGACAGCCTGGACCTTGCGGGGCTAGAGGTGACAAGAGCTGGCACATCGGCGACCTGTGCCTTGGTGCCAGAGGTGCAGGCTACAGGTCTTGGGCAACTAGTCAGCCATTTGGAGCTGGGATGGCTGCTCTACTTCAGGAGATGCAGCTGAAGGGTTTATCTAGGGCTTATTTGCTAAGAGAAAGCCTGGAAAGATGTGCTTGAAATAACACTTCTGCTTAGTACCCATCCACTTCAAGGAGACCTCAACGCTGGAGTCCAGTGTAGTGTGGTTTTGGAGGCTTTACCAGATTGGGACAAGCTAGGGGGGGAAGCTGGGTAGGCAACGCGTTAACAGAAAAACTGTTTTGCTTTTTCTGTGGATGAAGACTGCAGAGTGTTAACATGAAGGACCTGAGGGTTGCCCTGGCCAGCTGACATGTTGGATGCTACAAGCCTTCATCCCAGAACCATCCTGTGGACGTTTATGTCAGCATCTTCGCTGGAAGTGCAGGCTCTTCTATCTGAAAGAAAACCCGTGCCAAAAATCAGAGTAAAGCACCTGCTGTGCTTTCACCCTTTCGTCCCTCACCCTTGCTCTCCAAGAGGGGCACCTCTATCCCTCAGTGGAACCTCCTGCTTTGGCTGTTCCAGGCTGGATAGATGTCTAATGGTTGAGTCAGCTGTGCCTGTTCTGTGCAAACAGTGACTCTTTGCTGGTGCAAGGCTCTACCTTCCTAATGAGGGAACCCGTTTGTGTGGAGCTGGGTGTTCGGGAGATGCATATCGGCCCCAGGTGGAGGAGGAGCAGGCATGGCACCATACAGGGTGCTGTGGACCTCACTCAGTGGAGCACCGTGAGCCACAGCTCACTGCCAGCACCACTTTCTTCTTGCATCTTGGCCTCTCTGACCACGCTAAGCTTGTGAGAACCAATTGTGCAAGTCCAGGCTTTTATCCTGAGTGCCAGGGCCTGGAGCTCAGCCATGCTCCCATGGGTGTGAAAACACAGAATAGGAGCTGACACAAGAATCGCGATCTCCAGTGTAAGCCTCTTCTAGAGCTGCCTCCTGCCTTGTTACCGGGACTGACTGGTGGTCCTTTTGGACCTTGTCTCAGACCCCAACAGTGGAGGTTGAGTAGAAGCCACTGGTGGAAGGAAACTCCTAATCAGGTTGGGAGAGACGAGAAGCAAAAGCCCATACTGAAATCTGCATTGCATCAGCTAGAAGTGCACGAGCTCTGGCGTGACTCAGCAGTGGAACCAGCAGGTTCTCCATGAAGCTGTGTCCTGCAAAGTGAGCTTAAGGTGTGGTTATTATCACGCACAAGTGTCAGCTAATAGCGTGCTATCATCTGCCAGGCATTGCACTGCCACAAATCCATCACGTGCTGAATTTCCTTCACAGAAGCTTCCTGGGCAAAGGTATGTTTTCTGTCTAGGTCATCCCGAGTTCATTTGGCGCACGCTGCCGGCATCTTCGCTGGGAAATGAAATATCAACAAGAGCAGCTTAATGGCCCTGACTGTCAAACAAAGCAGAAATAGTCTCATTTTTAATAGGGGTGGGGGGACTTTGACAGCTCTTATTGCTGAACAAGATGTACTGCTGCCTGTCTGAGCAGGAGGCAGCTCCCGGGCGGGCAGGAGGGGATGTGCTTGCTTGTCCCTGCTGGCCCCCAGCCTGCCTGGCTTGGGGGTGCTGCTGTGGATTTGGGGGTGCAGAGAGCACCTCTTCCCCCTTGTAGAGGACCCAGAGCCTGCAAACAGGGCAAGAGGCATGGAGCACAGCAGAGAGGCTGTTTAGTGGTGCTCAACAGACACAGGAAATAATGAAACCTGGATGAATTTCTCTTCTTGGCCAAGTGCAGGGGTCTCTGGCTACATGTGCGTTAATCAGTCGCATCCCTCGCAGCCGCCACCCCCAAGCCCTTCTGCAGTGATGTGTGGTGAAATGAAGAGGAGGATCTTAATAGCACTTACTGGAAATGTTTGCTGGTGAGTTAGTGTGCTGGCTCTCACAGGGCAGAGCGCTTCTCGGACCAGCCCAGCCTGCGAATTGCCTGCATCTCCTGGGATCTCATTGCCTGATTTTGTGCAAAATGCTCTTCCACTGATCACTTAAGCTGCATTTCGCTCTGGTGAGCTGATGTTCATGGTATGTCCTGGCCATCGCTTCTCGAGTTGTACCCTGTGCTGCCGTGAAAGGACCATGGTGGAGAGGGCAGTGGCAGAGAAGTTTTGCTTAGCAAAAACCTGTATTAAGTGCTCTGCTAATCAAAGCCCTTTGGCTTCAGTAGGACTTAAACATGTGCTTGTAGTTAATCAGGTATTTAAGTCGTTTTCTAACTTGGCAAGCATGAGATAAGATATCCCAAAGGAGAAGGAGGAAAGCAGAACCGTGGCCTCCCAACTAAAGGTGTTAGCAAATGTGGACGTTCAAGGCAGAAGGCAGCAGTGTGTGAGTCTGGGGACGTGGGTTTAACTTGCTCAGACTCAGTTTCTCCGGTTTGTTCGGGGGAAGACACTCTGCATACCCCACAGGGGCTTTGAGGCATCAAAGATGATGAGAAAGGCAGTGGTTAAGTGAAAGAGGAGACGAGCTGGCATCGGTGTGTCACGGTAAATGCATCTGAGCCTGCAGTGGAGGACAGAGGAAAGGTCCCACCAGCGGCTGATGAGCTCCAGGGGCAGGCATCTCCTGGAGAGGAGGGCTCTGCCAGACGCCCAGAGCGAGAACAGAGGGGCTTGAGAAGGGATTTTAGGGGAAATCGCCTCACCTCACACCTTGAAAAGCTGCTGAGCATGAGGCACTCGACGGCTGTTCGGTAGGGCTGCACAGGAGAGGCTAACGCAGTGCCTTGTGGCAGCTCAGGGGTGTGAGAAATACTTTCCCTTCTGTTGTGGTTTAACCCCAGCCAGCAACTAAGCCCCACCCAGCCGCTCGCTCACTCCC
>NW_008794371.1:1194234-1207879 GCF_000699145.1 Aptenodytes forsteri | reverse complement strand
AGGTGTTCGGCCATCTCCAGGAAAGCAGGGCTCCATCACGCATAACGGTGGCTTGGGAAGACAAAAGACCATCACTCCAAACGTTCCCTCCTTCCTTCTTCTTCCCCCAGCTTTATATGCTGAGCATGACGTCATATGGCGTGGAATATCCCTTTGGTCAGTTGGGGTCAGCTGTCCCAGCTGTGTCCCCTCCCAACTTCTTGTGCACCCCCAGCCTACTCACTGGTGGGGTGGTGTGAGGAGCAGAAAAGGCCTTGACTCTGTCAGCACTGCTCAGCAGTGACGAAAACATCCCTGTATTATCAACACTGTTTCCAGCACAAATCCAAAACACAGCCCCATACTAGCTACTGTGAAGAAAATTAACTCTATCCCAGCCAAAACCAGCACACCTTCCCTCCCTGATTTCACCCTGGAGGAACTAAGCAGTGTGGTTATCAGGAGTAATTAAATAAGCTCACACTGCCCCAGGGCTGGGGACCAGGCTTTTCAAAATATGGAGGGAGCTCGGCACGGTGGGTATCTTTGTGCAAGAGCGCGTGTGGTGGGTGTATAATGAAACTGCTTCTGAACCTCCTGCTGTCGGTGTCTGGAGAGAAACGAGCCACAAGCTCCAAGTCTAATTCATGAAATGGGATTGCTGAGGAGTTTGTCCCTTCCCTGCGCTGCTCAGACAACCCCTGCCCCTCGCATAGCTTTTGGGAACGCGTTGGATGGTAACCATGGGTGTGCCTCTCTGTTCAGCAATGGAAGCCTTTTTTTATCATAATCCAAGGACATGATGGCACATAATATATCCTTTTCCCTTTTTTCAGGTGAGGTTAGGAGTGCCAACCCTCTGTGTTAAATAGCATCCTCCCTGATTTCTTCTCCCTGCTGCAACCGCTTCGTGCACATGTTTGTCTGGTTTTCTTGCTGGGTAGTTCTTCGGCGGCTGTTCCTTCCCAGTGCCGGCTGCGTCCCACTGCAGGAGAAACAGACCCTGCCGAGCTCGTTAGGTGGCCTGGGCTGGTCTTGAATATGCCTCCATATAAATACACAGCATTATAGTTATCATGATTATTACGCAAAGCATAGATTATTCTAGCATACGAGTGTGTTACGTATTGATTTGGCATTACTTTGAATCCCATTACATGAATCTCCTTTATTAATGGACTTTGTCCATGCTTGAGATTAACTGTGATGCTGGATTTGCAAATGAAAGAATTGAAATTCATGTTGTCCATATTAATTACTTGTGCAAAGCTAGCCGCCTTGGCAAGCTGTTAGAAGCTGTGGAAACCTTTATTTTTATTCTATTCCCGTTGCTCTGTCTTAAGTAAGAAAATTAGTTTGGTGCTGTGGGATTTGTTTGTTTTGCTCCTTTGCTGGAAGCCTCTTTTAACTGTTGAGGAGGTACCAAGCGTAGAAAGAGGCTTCATCCTTGGTGTGGAATAGGCTTTTGTTAACTCAGGGTAAGTCTTAGTGCAGAAAGGGGCAGGGAGGTTTTATTTCAATGTCGAGTTCAACCCTATTTTCTCATCTCTTGCTTTGAGCTAAAATCTACCTGTATCTTGTTCCCTCTAAGGTTTTACAGTGCAAAATCTCTAATATGTGTCTTCTTGCAGCGATACGTAGCCAGACTCCTGGGTTAAGCGCAGCAAGGGAGCTGTAAAGAGTAACTCCACTCTACTTGCTGGTAGAAAACCAATTATATACCCGGACTTCGGATGTCCATGTGCCTGCAAATCAAGACTGAGATGAGAAGACCTGTTGTGGATCAGGGAATCAAGATTGCCCCTTCCGCCGCATTCAGGTGGTTGACGCTTAGGTCTGGGCAACGTGGAGTCGCCAGTGCAGTTCATTTGGTGCACGTTTGGGTGGGGGGAAGAGAAGAAGACAGAACTCTATTTTTGGGAGGAATGAGGTAGGGAGTGATGCCTTGGGGCAGCGGCAGGACCAACATGGGGTGCTTGGGGAAGGGCAGCAGCGCTGTGCACGTTGCAGGACATGCACATGCTCCCATTTCTCCTCCTGCAGGATGCACCCATGGGTGCCTATGTAGAAGACAGGGTGCTCAGGCTAAGATGGGAGAGGAGCATACCCATTGCCTTGCCTACCGGGGCATGGTTTTGGCTACGGCAAAACATTTTGCCTTCTGATTCAGCTGTGTGTTTGCTTTCCGGAGGTACCGATGGCAGCCCAAGAGCGCGGCAGTGCATTGGAGACGTATTTGGTGTGCTTTGGGTAGTGCCAGTGGTGCACATTGCAGTGTCTGGCTCTTCCCTTGCCACTGTCTATCCAAACCCATTTCTGTCCCTGCTCTCCTCTCACCCAGCCTTCTTCAGTGGTATAAATGGCACAAAAAAAGGCTTGACATGTTTTTATTGGAGTCAGCTGCAATTTGTTCACTTAAATGATCTTTTTGTAATGTTCACATCATTCCACAGCAGCCGGTTTAAAGAGTTAATTGAATATTTCTCTCTCTCAAAGATGTCTTCAATTACTTCCCTTGAATAACCTACTCTGGAAAAGAGCTGTGTTGAGGAATCATTGACGCCTATTTTTACTAGCGCCCATATCAATAAGATCTTAGGTGCTAGAATAAAACCTATCTGCTTTGAAGGATCCCAAAGCAATTGTCAAAGCATTTGTATAGTCTTCCACCGCCGAAATTCAGTCCCTTTGAAGTAGAGCTTAGCATTCATTGAGCGGTAACAATACATCCCTCCATAGCTAATGCAATAATAATCAACCCAGGGCTTGGAAGTGAAACCAGGTTTTAGATAGCAGTTATTGGATTGCAAGCTCTTATTGTACGTGCAGTAACGGATTGATTTCTCTTGGGCGCTGGGGGGTCTGGGCGGCTTCCCGGTGATACGGTAACACTATTATTGACGCCGCGGGTTCAGCATGATGTGCCTGGGAACTTCAGTACTTGGGGATGATGTGGGAGTGTTTCCCGGCAGCTCACATGGCTGCCTGCGAGCTCGCTGCTTGGCAGAGCTGTACATCAAAACAAAAACCCCCTATCAGATAGGTGTGGGTAATCCCCATCTCAGCATTTTTGGCAGCACCGCTAACACGGACCTGATTGATCCCCCAAAATTGTCAAGTTTCTTTTTCCATCATTGGATTGCAACAGCTCTCCTGGCTGAGGAGAGGAAGAGAGATTTTCAGAAAGCAGCATTTTGAATGGGTAGAAAAGCAAATGTGACTTTTCAATGGTGATTTGCAATTTCTTCTGTACTTGGCTGTATTGGGATTGCCTTCTCCTGGGAGCAGCTGATTATGCTGTGCTCAGACAGGACTTTTCATCCGTTGGGCAGGATTGCATTGTTGTACATCAGAGGGAGACCCGTGCTGACCTCCTCCTGAAATCTCTCGTGGTGGCATCTGCTGGAAACAGGAGATGGGGCTCAAGTGGGCCAAAGCAATAAATCCTGCTTTCCCACTAACTGGGGGCTGGTTCGACAGAATTAATGCCAGAGCCAGGCAGCTCATGCTGTGTTGTGTTAATCTGTGAAGCGAGGGCAACTTGGATTAGAGCAGGGAAGAGCGAGAGGTGAGGACTCCCATTCTCTCATCTTTTCTGTTTAGAAAAGAGGGTGGTCCCCAGTGCAGGGCCAGGTGAGGCTGGCTTTCCTGCAGGCTTATCTTGGTTGTCCATCACATCAGCCAAACCTCAGGGAAAACCCAGCTGCTCCCAGTGTCCTCCCTCCTTGAGGTCCCAGCTGGACAACCCTGATGGCAGCTGTGGACCATCTGGCCCAGCTGCGGACCATCTGTCCTCCTGTCCATCCATCTGCTGCCATGTGGGGTGCACCACAGCCAAGTCCTGGTCCTTCCCTTACTGGGGTCTCTTCCTTCCCCCGACACTGATTCCCCAAAACTTACAGGACCTTAATTACCTTTGAGACTTTTGCCCCCTTCCCATAGTTTAATGAGACTGGCTGACACAGGGTTACCTGGGGAAGGACAGAGAGGTGGAAGGATGGACAGACAGCACAGTCGCTCAAGCCTTGTTACCTGTTTGATTCATTATTAAGGTTGGGCCATCTGAGTCAAGATTTTTGGACTCTTTTCTTAGCATATCCCTTAGCAGAGATATTTGCAGGGATGTGTAAAGCAAGGATGTTTGGCTCATTACTGTTAAGGAAATGCAGCACGTGCAGGTGGGATATAAGGAACAGATTGCACGAAGTGCTTGTAGACTCGCTGTTGCTCCAAGAACTCTCATCAATTGTAGCATGTGCAGGAACTCTCATCAATTGTAGCGTGTGCAGGGAGACTCGTCTGTAATTTCAAACAGGGAAAGGTGTGAGATTGTGAATGCTGCTCTTGTATTGGGATTCGTTCACCTACTGTATGCCCAGACACCGGGGCAGTCTCTAACAGGCAGTGGAAATTATGAAGGTGAGTGATTCCTCCCCATCTGACAGTGTCGTCTTCTATTTGGAAATCTCTTCCCCTTTCCTGCAAGGATCTCAGTTCTGCCTTTTTTTTTTTAGTTCCCGTAAATACTTACTGTAAAGACATGTGTGTGTATTTAGTGCATGTGAACACAACATGGTACAATATCTGCATGCACAAATAAAAGTCTTCAGTGCCCATAAGGCACCTACTGTCACCTTCCAAAGACAGGAGTTGTTTGAGCTCCCGGTTACCTCTAACAAAACAGTGGAGGCCTAAAGCAAAACCTAAAAACGTAGCTAGTATTGATGAGTGATCAGCTGCAAAACAGATGGGGCTGTTCTTTGGCTGGAATAGTGGGTATGAAAGCCATGCAGAGCTCTGCGCTTGCTGTGCTGGAAAACAAAGGTGGGAACAGTATGAGTGGGATTTTCCTGCTCCAGTTGCCTAAACATTACATGTCTAGGATAAGCTAATTAGAGGGGCTTTTCTTGGCGGATAACTGATAGGGACAGCTACATCCAGAGACTGACTCAGCCCAGCTGCCTTAGAATAGGATGAATCACCATCTTCGTATGAATTCACAGTAGACTGAGCTTAGGTGACAAGTCTGGATCCTTACCTGATGGGAGACGAGATGCATCCTGTCCTGTAAGTCTGTTTTCTGACAGAGATCTCAGAGACTTCTGCAAGGGAAAATAAGTATTTTTTTGCATGTGGGGTGGCAGGGAGAAGAGGTGCAGTTAGGAGCTGGCAGCCGGCAGCACAGTGCAGTCAAGGCTGGGGCTGGTGAGTAGCCTTCATCCTGGGGATCAGCCACTGACCCATGCTGGGGCAGGAGTCCCTGTGCAACCCCTACTGCCTTTAATAGTGAAAGGTACTAGTCACAGAGCAGCAGGAATGATAAATTGAAGTTCTCCTTCTGACCTGTGGTTTGGACACTCCAGTCAGCATCTGGGTTGTTCCAGCAAGCTCTTTTAGCAGACACATGAGGATGGAAATCACAGATGCTTGATTAAATTTGTCATACTTCCTTTTAATGCTTCACTGCGGAGTTGTTAATGGGAGTTCCAGCAGCAAGAGCAGAGTTAATAGGGTGGGTGTCTTGCAGGGTTGATGCGTTAACCTTTTTCTTTGAATTTTAGCCATGTAATGTGGTGGGCTCTGGGTGGAGTTGGCTAGCAGGAGGTGAGGAGGCCGTGAGAGTGGCCCTTCGGTGTTTGTACTCAGCTGTCGGCAAACTGGAGAGACCGGTGTGTTTGCTCACAGCCTCCTCCACATCTTGCCCTTAGACCTGTGGCTTTTTCTGCCCCCGTCTTTCCTTTGCAGGAGGAAGACCTTGGGGGATCGCTCTCCTTGGAAGCATTTTGGTGCAGAGCAAAAGAGGCTCTTTGCACCTTAGGGCTGAGACTGGCTGGGGTGCGTTGCTGGGAGGTTGCTGCTGTCACCCATCCATCTGGGGAGCAGGAGAAAGAAGCGACAAGTCCCACCAGAAAGCCATCTGGTGGAGGCTCTGCGTGGCCAGCAGGATCCTGGCTTGGGGCTGGAGCCCCAGATTGATGCACCAGGTTGGATGGGAAACCGGGATGCAGGCAGCTCCCGCTGGTTTAGAAGGGATGAGTGAATAATATTTTGTGAGCTTAAGATGAACTCTTGTGTTAAAGGCAGTGATGGATCTAAATTTTTTTATTGTTCAAAGGAAGGCCTGGAGTCACTTTCCCCAAATAGTGTTTCCAAGCTTTTTCTATACTGGGATCCCACTGTAAATCAAGATGGGGTGGGTAGCTGAAGCTATCTATTCTCATTAAATATCCACAGGCACTTTCCTGAAGAAGTCTGTTAGCTGTGGTCTGGCCACACTCCAGTTGGGGTAATTGCATTTGCCTCTCAGTTTAAAATAAACACAGCGCATTCTTCTGCAAATCTCTTATTCGCAGTTGTTTATTATCTGGATGACGGCATCATATCTCTGTCCATTAATCCGTCTCTCCGAGCTTCTATAATTCCGGCCTCCTGGAGGGGGTTCAAGCTGCCACCATTTATTATTTGAGTCAATCTGCCAGGGAAATGTTTACTTCTTCACTGAAACATTGACTCTCTTGTCTAACTGTACACTCACTTGAGGCTTGAATGAGCAATTGTTGGTTCCAAACCAATATTAACTCTGTTAAACAGAAAATATCCCACATATTTAAACTCCATTTTTGCATCATTCTGGTGGATTAGACATAGAAATTTGCAGTAGCAATTGCTGGTTTGTTTGGAGGTTCCCAGGGTGCCTTCTGCGATGCCCCATCCAGATGTACTGGTCCCACCACCGGCTGCTCGGTCACAGCCGAGCCACACGTGGCTGCTAAATGTTGCCTGCCCTCTTCGAAGGTGCAAACTTGGGCATCTTTGCATTGCTGAGGTCTGTTTTTTCCCAAAACCTGTTGGAACGTCATTACCTTTCAGATGCTTTACTCCTCTCTCAACCTGTGAAATTGGTTCCTGTGTTAAAAGCTGCTTGGGGAAGAGGAGAAGGAGATGGATGGATAGCGTGACTATTTCAGCCTGGTTTCCTTAGGATACCCGGTTAAGAATTAAGCTGTTTATAGCATGTCTAAAACACCTTATTGCAATGTATAAACGCATGGTTTATAGGGGGTGTACGCGAATGAGTGGAGCTGTTGGGCTGCAATAAATGCACCAGGCAGATAATCTTTCCAGCAATGCTCTTCCACATTGCTTGGTCTTATCTCATAGGAAAGTAAAGCAGCACCAAACTTATTAGCTGTGAAGCAAATGCCGGAGGGCTCATCATGTGCAAAACAGGTGGAGGCTGATCCTAGGCGCTGTGGCCAGCCACGGCCATTTGCAGCTGGCAAATCCATAAATACCAAGTTTTACTGTGGCTTACTAACCTCATAAGTCAACCCAGACATCGGAGGATTTGTGATGGAGTCAAACATCCTAAAGATCAAAGGCAAGAAATATTTTGTTTGCTTGTTTTCAAGGGGGTACTTCACAAGGCACGGGGGTTGAGCAGCTAAATATGTCCTCCATCAAGAAAACCAACCCCGTAGCCTTTGAGCAACCCACACTGTGCTTGCTGTTGAGTCACATCTCACATGCCTGTCACTCTGAGCTGACCTTACTCACCGCATTGCTAATGCTCACCTCATGAAATCATTTTTCCCAGATAAGTTCCTGCAGATGATTGATTTCACACGATATTAATCCTTCTCTTCCTTCATGCCCAACCCTTGTTTATAATACCAACCTCTCCGCTTGGAAATTCATTATGCTGCCCTGGCTATTAGTGGAGATAAGAAATAGTTTTGGATGAGGTGCTGGCCAAATAGCAGCTATCAGGATATTTATGAGCAGCCGTGATTGCAGAAGCTCGGGGTGATATTTTACACAGTAACCTCATACGGCAGCTGGTAACTGCATTCACTCCGTGTTAATGAAAGCAGCAACAGCATAATCTGCTTTCTCGTATGACTTTTCATGTGGACCTGCTGAATTTTCCTCTATTTGCAATTCAATTTGCAATGATAAATAGTTTAATAAGCGGAAATGGGCTTGACTTCCATTGCTTATGGCTCCTTGTGGCTTAGGGGAGTATTACACGATGCCGTGTCTCATGGAAACACAACTTGGAGCTTCAAAAGCCGGTTGCTCAACTGTTAGCTGTTGTCGTGCTGCATTTTTTGACAGGCAGCAGAAGGGGAATAACAAGTTGTTTTACCCGGCACTAGGGAAAGATAAGCTGGGGGTACAGCTCCCAAATGCCTTGCATTCATTTTTCCTTTTTCACTGGCAAAATGGCATTGCTTGGGTAGTGTTGGCCTGGGGAAGTCAATGGTGAGCTCTTAGTTTGGGCTGGTTTTTGGGTGGAAGGGCTGTTTCTGTGGTTTTTGCTTGAAAAAGGGACGCAGGTTGAAGAGAGCATCTAGCACAGCATCAGCTCTGCGGGGCAGCAGGACTGACCGTGCCTGGGCTCTCACCTGGCTTGGTGTTTTTCCAAAATAATTGGGTTCTTTTATGCCTTTCATGGCTGTGGCTGGGAAGTTTCCATTGCTGGCTGCCGTGGAGGGAGGCATTACATTTTTCTGCCGGACTGCTTTGGTTTAAATTTCTAATTCCTTCACAGTTTTTTTTTTTTGTTTGGTGGTTTTTTTGTGTTTGTTTTTGTTTTTTTTTTTTTGTTTGGTGTTTTTTTTGTGTTTGGTTTTTTGTTGTTTTTTTCTTTTTTTTTTTTTTAAATCTAAGCTTTGCGTTGCTACATTTGCAGAAGACTCTTCCTGTGGAGGCTGAATGCAACTAGTTGGTGGCAGGAAGCTTTCCTTCCGGTGGGTAAGCCATCCCCAAGGACTGACGAGTGGTTTGGCTTTCTCTCAGCCTCCTAAAGCTGGAAACAAATCAGATAAATTGCAGGAAGGTCATGGCTGACGGCAGAGAGGATGCGCAGCAAAATGAGTTGAGCAAGACTCCTGCTTTTCTGTTCAGCCCCAAAGTGGTCTCCTCTCCCTACTCCTTAGTCTTGCCTGGCAAAGCGAGACTTTAGCTGATGTGCTCAGCAGTAGGCACGGTTTGGTAAGACAGACTCAGGGGCAGCAGCTCGAGTTGCAGGGAGCTGCCTGACGTCAGGGTTGGCAGCTTCTTCCCCGGTGCTTTTTGATCCACTCAGAAGCAGCCTTTGGGTTGCTTTCAGTCACTTCTGCGTTCCTGACTTCCTCTGCTTGTTTTGTGTCGTTAATCCCAAATCCTGCTCGAGCTGGGCATTAGCGCCAGCTGCCTCATGGGGGTAGATGTGCTGTTGAACGTGCTGCTCTGAAGTGTCCTCTTGGCCTCCTCCTGCCAGTACCCATGGGGATGTCAGGACTCGAGGTGGCTCAGGGATGCAGAGATGTTTCCCTTCTCCTGCCGCACATGCGTAAACCTTCCCGAACCATCTCAGCACAGCGCGGGGTTTTGGGTGCACACTAGAAAAACACCCCTCTAGCCTACGCCAAGAAAGTCATGGTCCAGCCTGTCTCGTAAGTAACATCATTTTAAACCCTTATACCCTACCTATTGAAAGTTGCACTTACTATCCAGGTAAAGATCCCCTGGGAAAAGGGAACGTGCTGAAAAAACCCCAAGTGACTCGAGCCAGATGCTGGGCGTTTTCTCCAAAGCTAGCGATTCGTGATTTGCTGCTGACAGCATGAACTGGTGTTAAGTTATTAAATTGCAGATGAGCTCATCACTTGGCCTTGAACAAGTTTCAGCTTTGAGTGGCTTTAAAATATTACATGTGGTGGAAAAAAGACAATGTTGGTGTGGCAGAGAGATTTAGGGAGCAGCTGAGAAAGACATCTGCGCATAAAAAAATGCGTACCAGGAGGGAGGAAGGAATACTTCGTGTGAAAAATGTAAGCTCTCCCAGGAGAGAGGAGGAGAAATTCTCCGATTTATTGGTTCTACATTTTTAATTTTAGCTTAAGAGAAAATTGTCAGACTTCTGAGATGCTTAAATGGAAGTGGAAAGATGCTAAGCCTGGTTTGATCCTCAAAGATCCCAGCTGTTGAGAGCTGCGTGTGCAGGATTACTTCTACCAGGCCCCAAAACCAGCTCCTTCGGTAGTGCGTGGTGTTTGCCAGTGATGCCATATGACCGTGGGCCAAATCCAGCTTTTACTTGATGTTTTCTTAATCCCAATGTTGAGCTCTACCGGACTGGGAAGGTAACATCCGCACTGCTGTTAGGAGAGGTGTTTCTCTCCCTGAAAGAGTGGGAGTTTGCTTTGAGGATCTTCCTGCCCTACATTCTCTGCACAATATCTATTTCTCCTTTTTTTCCTCTTGCAAAGGAGCCCAAGTTCCTGAACCCATCCGGTTCTGCGCAGTCACCCGTGGATCTATATGGTGCTGAAATACATGAGGAGGAAGACGGTGTTGAACAAAGGAATTAGTTTTTCCAGCCTAATTAAACCCAACCGTGCCGGAGCCGCTTTGGTGGGCTGGCCTGGCTGCCACAGTGCTGCTCCTGGGGAGCACAGCGCACGCCCTCATCTTAGCTCTAGATCTCGATGCTGAGATGAATTCATTTTTTTTAAGTGCCAACTTGGCAGAAGCCATGGGATAGATCATAAATCAGTTCAGCCTCTTTATTTTTCAAACTGGGTATGTTTGCAATCAGTAGGTGCATTGGCCGGTTGGGTTTCGTGGCCGGTTGGATTTATTGTTTTGGGGCTTTTTTGGTGCTCCCGGCAAGGGAGAACAGCTCCAGACATGTGGTTTTTTAACTGCCTCGGCTCTTTTTACCAAATGGCGTGTTTGCAGTCAAAGCGTCGGGAAAGCCGGTGTTAACTCAGTCAGTGCTGCGGTGATGCCCCTAAAAATAACAAGGAAACCAGTATGCTGAAGACTTGCTGTAATTGCAAGTGGAAAGATGCAGACCCTCTGACTGCTACAGCCAGTGTCTTAAGATGGAATAGATTTTTCTTTTTTTTTTAAGTGAAGATGATCATTTTCAGCCTGTCTGAAGTCACGGAGCATCAGCACGTACAACCAATGTGCCTTCCCACGTGGTTCATAGGGGCCGGAGCATCTCTGAGCTCAGGACAGGCTCCAATTTATTGCAGGGTGCCAAGGTGTTATTGGCTTGGATTTGCTGTAGTAAAACACTGGGGGCAGGAGAAAGGGAACTTTTTCTTGTAAATTATTAACAAATGGCGTGTGTGGCTGTTGATAGTGAGCTACAGACTGCTACCCTGGGCGGAGCTCGGGGACATCAGCCGGGGGACAGTTGTCTCAGGGTTTTTAACGCACACCTAAGCTGATCGAACTGCAAAGTGTTGCCAGGATTTAGGGGACAGTCCCCACCTTCAGCCACACGTTTCTGTCCCCATCTGTGCCCTGGGTCTGACAGGGATCATGAATTTCTGATAGTTGAAGCTCCTGAATTGTGTTTCTATTTTTCTGCCTGGTCTTTATCCATGTGTACATGTACAAAGGGAGGTTACTCAGGTCTGTGATTATCTTTTTTTTTTTTTTTTTTTTAAGACCATGTGAAGCTGCTTTCTTACTGCTGTGTTGATTTTTTTGATTTCCTACAACAGCAGCTATATCCAACCCTACTGCACTTCTACTTGTTTGGGCAAAAACTGCATTTATACTGCGAGGGCTGGGAGCTGCAGTGCTTTGGCTGTAGCCCAGGTTTGAGGTGGACTCCTTTCTCACACCTGCAGGGCTTAACATCTCACTGAGCTGCTCTGCTCAGCTCTGTGAGGGAGATAATGCCTCTATGTGATGCCTTCCTTTCCAATGCATCACTTCTAAATGTAAGGACTTGTGGTTGTGGGTGATAAGTGCCATTTGCGGTTGTGAGATGCTCTAATGTCCTCACATGACATGTTCTGCAGAAGTGCAAAATGTTCAATAAATAACAAGTTACTAGTCGAAACTATAAATAAAAAGAGAGTCAGGAAGGACTGCTTTTTGCAAGGTGATGGTGAAGAAGATTGTCCCAGCCCTGTGCTGTGTGCCTGACACTTTTTGATTTTTTTTTTTTTGAAATTTTTTTTTTTATATTGAGTCACTTTGCCAGACTGAGACTCCCATGTGGCCAAATAACACCTTCCTATTACTGGCACCTTATAAATAACTTTTATGTTTCACTTTCCTCAGCTCCACATGACAGCACCCCCTGGCCTCGGGGTCCCCTCCTACATTTCATCCCTGTAGCCGGTTGGTTTTCCCTAAGAAGAGGACCAGAGCACCAAATGCGTTCCCCTTTATGCATGTTTCTTGCATTGCTCATTCCTTCTTCACCTGAAACTTCCATCTCGTTTTTGCAGCTCAGCTCTTTTCAGCCTCACATACTTGGTAGAACTGGGCCAGTTTGGTTTGATGGCACCACGATTAATCCCTGGGAGTGCTGCCAGTGGTGGGCAGCAGGCCTTTTCACCACCAGAGACACGTGTGTTTGCATGAAATTCATTAAATTCTTCGTGCCAGATGCCACCAGCTATGTGGGAGGAGGACTTGGCATTTGACACAGCTGTGGACAAGCCTCTGTCTCCAGCGTGCCTGTTCTTGGTATCTGTCTCCAGCGTGCCTGTTCTTGGTAGTCAGAAGTCATTTTCCTCAGTGCTAGTGGAGATATAGATAGGAGAAATTAATCATCGCCTGTTTTTTAGTGGATAGTTGAAATGATTCCTCATTTCTGCTGTGTTTTGGTTCAAGAAGCAGGAGTAGACGCTCAGAGCTGGACCAGCCCACCAGCTTACAAACCCAGCTCCCGTTGCCAGTGAGAGCTTGAAGGACCAGAGCTTGTGGCTTCCTACACAAGTGTTTGCACTGATGCAATGCTGGCGGTCAGTTCTTCCTTACCAAGTTACGTCTCCACTATTCAGTGTTGGCTGACAAACAACCGCTTCCACGTTGTTTTGGCAGTGTAGGGGCTCTATCTTGCCAAAATGCGTGGCAGGATGGCAGGCAGGTCTCAATATGGATATGTCCCTGCCCACCAGGTCTTGTAGAGGTCATCTGGAGAGTAAGTACCTTGGGGTAGGTGTGGTGGCATCTCCGCTATGGGAAGGTAGACGCATTACCCAAAGGAGAGATGAGTTTCCTGAAATGCGGTAGGGTTTATGGGCCTTCATTTTGCTAAATCCCATCCATAGTGAGTAGAGGAGGCTGCTTCTGGGCTTCACTCTTTAAAAGCGAAAGCAGGCCTTTGAAGAGAAATACAAACCATCTTATTCCTGTCAAAAATAAAAGGCAAAAGGGAAATGGCTTGCTCCAGCTCAAGCCCCAGTAAGACGGGGCTGGAAAATGAGCCCAGCTCTCCTGGAGCTCAGGTGTTGGATGAGACCTGTGAGGCACATCTCCTTGATGGACCCACTCTGGCACAGGGTTGTCCTATGGGGTGGCTGGTGGACCTCTCTGCAACATGTGTTCATCTGAGAGGAGTGCTGTCCTGTCCCCTGATCGGCTGCTGCTGAGGAACAAAACATAGTGGAGATGAAATATTTGAAGTAAAGGGAGTACACTATATATAACCCTTCCCCTCCTTGTCCCTGTGCATTAACATATTTAATATAACGATGAGTTCTCTGCCAAAATTCCTCAAATTATTATGTCTAAGGATTGAAAATCTTAGAAAATAGTCTTGGAGGGGACCTTGAGGTCTGATCCATCCCTAGGGCAGGATCAGCTCGATCTGAACTGTTCTTGACACATCCTTCTCCAATCTCCAATGGCAAAGCCTCCACCC
>NW_008794371.1:1149832-1194061 GCF_000699145.1 Aptenodytes forsteri | reverse complement strand
CCGCCCCTTGTGTGTGGTGCTGACTCTTTTTGATTTTTTTTTTTTTAATTTTTTTTTTTATATTGAGTCACTTTGCCAGACTGAGACTCCCATGTGGCCAAATAACACCTTCCTATTACTGGCACCTTATAAATAACTTTTATGTTTCACTTTCCTCAGCTCCACATGACAGCACCCCCTGGCCTCGGGGTCCCCTCCTACATTTCATCCCTGTAGCCGGTTGGTTTTCCCTAAGAAGAGGACCAGAGCACCAAATGCGTTCCCCTTTATGCATGTTTCTTGCATTGCTCATTCCTTCTTCACCTGAAACTTCCATCTCGTTTTTGCAGCTCAGCTCTTTTCAGCCTCACATACTTGGTAGAACTGGGCCAGTTTGGTTTGATGGCACCACGATTAATCCCTGGGAGTGCTGCCAGTGGTGGGCAGCAGGCCTTTTCACCACCAGAGACACGTGTGTCTGCATGAAATTCATTAAATTCTTCGTGCCAGATGCCACCAGCTATGTGGGAGGAGGACTTGGCATTTGACACAGCTGTGGACAAGCCTCTGTCTCCAGCGTGCCTGTTCTTGGTAGTCAGAAGTCATTTTCCTCAGTGCTAGTGGAGATATAGATAGGAGAAATTAATCATCGCCTGTTTTTTAGTGGATAGTTGAAATGATTCCTCATTTCTGCTGTGTTTTGGTTCAAGAAGCAGGAGTAGACGCTCAGAGCTGGACCAGCCCACCAGCTTACAAACCCAGCTCCCGTTGCCAGTGAGAGCTTGAAGGACCAGAGCTTGTGGCTTCCTACACAAGTGTTTGCACTGATGCAATGCTGGCGGTCAGTTCTTCCTTACCAAGTTACGTCTCCACTATTCAGTGTTGGCGGACAAACAACCGCTTCCACGTTGTTTTGGCAGTGTAGGGGCTCTATCTTGCCAAAATGCGTGGCAGGATGGCAGGCAGGTCTCAATATGGATATGTCCCTGCCCACCAGGTCTTGTAGAGGTCATCTGGAGAGTAAGTACCTTGGGGTAGGTGTGGTGGCATCTCCGCTATGGGAAGGTAGACGCATTACCCAAAGGAGAGATGAGTTTCCTGAAATGCGGTAGGGTTTATGGGCCTTCATTTTGCTAAATCCCATCCATAGTGAGTAGAGGAGGCTGCTTCTGGGCTTCACTCTTTAAAAGCGAAAGCAGGCCTTTGAAGAGAAATACAAACCATCTTATTCCTGTCAAAAATAAAAGGCAAAAGGGAAACGGCTTGCTCAAGCTCAAGCCCCAGTAAGGTGGGGCTGGAAAATGAGCCCAGCTCTCCTGGAGCTCAGGTGTTGGATGAGACCTGTGAGGCACATCTCCTTGATGGACCCACTCTGGCACAGGGTTGTCCTATGGGGTGGCTGGTGGACCTCTCTGCAACATGTGTTCATCTGAGAGGAGTGCTGTCCTGTCCCCTGATCGGCTGCTGCTGAGGAACAAAACATAGTGGAGATGAAATATTTGAAGTAAAGGGAGTACACTATATATAACCCTTCCCCTCCTTGTCCCTGTGCATTAACATATTTAATATAACGATGAGTTCTCTGCCAAAATTCCTCAAATTATTATGTCTAAGGATTGAAGATCTTAGAAAATAGTCTTGGAGGGGACCTCGAGGTCTGATCCATCCCTAGGGCAGGATCAGCTCGATCTGAACTGTTCTTGACACGTCCTTGTCCAGTCTCCAACGGCAGAGCCTCCACCTCTTCCCCAGGCAATCTAGTCCAGCACTTCGCTCTTCCCAAACCCCCCCAATTTATCCTCCTGATTTCCTTGCTGCAATTTTAGGCTCATTCCTTCCTCCCTATGCACAGCAGACCCAGAGCACATCTACGCTGTATTTATTCTCCAATTCCAGTTTCATGCTGATCAAACTGTCACGTTCACTGGAGTCATCTTTGATTTTTACCTTGTTGCAAGCATACTGTTCGCTCGGTGGATTTATGGCTTGTGAGAGGCATGAGGGTGTTCACCCTGCAGCCCTAACACCTCTTTGCAGAGCAGATAAAGCACAGGAGCGCAGCTTTCATGCTCACGTGTTCCTTCCTTGTGTTGGGTGGTGGTGGTGATCGCTTCCTTCTTGGCTTCTTCATGGGGACCACCAATGTGGGCTAATTTTAAGATCCATGCTAGCGCTGGCTTTTGTAGCACGTCTTATATTGCTCCTTTACCCTGTTTTCTGCAGGATTTGGGAATGGAGTCAACCTCTCTGGATGATGTCCTCTATCGATACGCCAGCTTTCGAAACCTGGTGGATCCGATCACTCATGACTTGATCATCAGCCTTGCTAGATACATCCACTGCCCCAAACCGGTAGGTACCATGGACTCATTACACCTCCATAACTGTGCTGTCTTGGGAAACAGTTCTGCTGGGAGAATAGAGCTCACCTCTGAGTTCCAGGGAAAAAGTCTGCTGGTTACTGCTGTGCTTGTGTGTCTTTGGACAGAGAGGACCTGCTCGGAAATCGTGGTTTGATTGCACAGTATCGGGCTTTTCAGCTGACCAAGTGACGTTCACCTAACGTTAGTACTTTGGCTGTTAGCACTCTGTTTTGCAAATGATTTCTGCTTTCTGCCACTTTTTCTTTCTGTGTTAAAGACCTTACCCCATCAGGAACACTTTCTGCCTCGCAAGGGTAACAGACTGTTCCTCACCCTTGTGTGATATTTATCATGACACCGAATGACGAGAGAGTCCTTGGCTGTGCCTTCAAGGCCAGGTTCCCAAAAAAAGCACAGCCTCCGTGGGCTGATATTTGGGCTCGGACATGAGCAGGTTTCTCTGTCAGCGCAGTGCCAGGCAGATGTGGGCTTTTAAAACTCTCAGCCCCGTTTGCTCACTGGTGGCTATAGCATCACAGGGCTTTTGAAAATCCCAGGCTGACTCCCTTCCCTTCCCTTCCTTTCCGTGGTAAATGTGACTTTGTGTGGTGGCCACTGGCTGTTTGGTTAATTAAGGTTTCTTTCCCCAGGCTTTCTTTTAAATAAGCAATATTGTTGGTGTCTGATTTGCAGAGCAGCGTAGGCTTGGAAAGGTATAAAATGTCTGATCTCTCAAAACACGCTGGTTGAGGAGGAAGAGGGGTAAGAGAGAAGACCAAAAGCTACCAGACGGTGATCATAGGAGATGTAGGTGGCATCAGATCTCTGGGGATTTTTGAGCTCTTAGTCCCCCTGTGCTGCAGTTCCCTATCTGTAATTTTGGGAGGACGGCACAGCTCTGCTAAATCGGTGTGATGTGTCCTGACGCTATAGTCATGGTGACATGTCGTGCACCAAAGATGAATCATTTGCAAGTATCTAAGATATGCACCTTTCAGAGGAAATACCTTTCCTCTGCAAAGCACTGTGCAGGCTGTAGGGTGAGCAGGAGCTGTAGTCAGTGATGCTCCCTCGACTCCTCTTGAAACTCCCAGGAATGGGCTTCCTCCTAAAGAGACATTTCTGTCCGTGTTTCATCTTGTCTGGTACAAGTCAGAGTGTGGTGGGGGAGCTGAAGGCTCATCTGTCATGGTTGTGTTTTTCTTCTCCCCTGCACATTGCTTGTCAGGAATTAAGGTTGCATTTAAAACAAATGATGTGAATTGTAGGAAGAAGCTGAGTGATGTTTTCCGGTAAGCCCGAAGGAGGGTTTGCAGAGCTTCCTGATGGGACATCTTCATTCTAACAGCTTCCCTGGGAGTGTGGGAGCTGTGTGGCTTCCCTGAACTTGCTGTCTGGAACCAATAAGCTACCAAAAAGTTCGCTTTGAGCAAAAAGGAAGCACTTCCACCCCCGTAAACTGTGTTTGGCTCTGGTCACGCTTGCAGATGTGATGGAGCTCTGTTTGAGGGCCACCAGGAACCACCTCCCAGGCCATGTTATTCCAAACACTCTCCTTCCCCATCCTCCAAACCCTTCCCATGCCTTTTTGTCCTTGGGAAAGAGCTGCCTGGAGCAGCGCCATGGCGTCAATCATCCAGGTTCATTACTGCATATAAGACTTCATACACTGACGTAACCTGAAGCGGGGAGGAGAGGTGCAAATGCCCCAGGCGGGGTGCATACCTGATGTTTGTGGGTCCATCCCCTGTGATGCAGAGGGGTGTAGCCCTTCCTGCAGCCCCCCTGGAGGGCAGTACCACCAATGTCCCAGCCATGTCTCAGGGGGGACATCTGAGCAAGACCCAGTGCCCGTTGGGGATCACACGGTGAACCCCAGATATTTTTCGGGTGTTCCTGGAGGGGATGTGTGTATCTCCCAGCAGGTCCCAGCGAGCTCATCAGGCCTCTGAATTTCTGCCAAGAGCACGCTTGTTGCACTCTGTATCCTTGGATTTTGTTGGAGGGGGGGGTTGTTTGTTCGTTTTTCCCTCCTGGAGGCAGCAAACTCAGAGCTAGCTCATCTGTTCTCATCTCTGCTGCTGAACTGCAAGGTGCTTAGCCATCTCATGCCTCCTTTTGATTTGCCTGTGGCATTTTTAAGCTCTTGTTGGGAAGGGACAGTCCATAGGTATGATGTGCCCGGTGTGATATGGCAGGGGTCCGAGCTGGGACCTGGAGGCATCGCTTTCCTGTACTTACTGCTAATAATGGGTCTTTAATTTCCTGTAAGAGTGTATGAAGGGATAGAGTCATTCACTGCTGTTTCTTGGGAATGTTTTACTTAATAATAGCCTCCACCGCTATTTAAAAATGAGGAAATTACTTTTTTGAAATACTTAAACATTTCTTTAATTTTGCTGAGGAAAAGCTGCAGTGATGCTCGGGGTGTGTTTGCCTGGACTACGGTGTGAAACTGGCTCTGGGAGTGCTTCATAAAACTCTCTACACTCAATAAACCATGTTGGGAAGGGTGGAGCGAGTGCAGCAGCGTGCAGACATGGCTCGGGGACATCAGGGACCTAAATCTCTCTCTCTAGACCGAGGATGTCCCGTGTCCTACAGCATGAGCTCAAGATACAGACACATCCCTGTGCTGCATAGCTAAACCCCTGCAAGGATACCAATATATCCCTTTCCCTTTTCTTATGGAGAATGAGATCCTCTCCTCTCTCCTCCCCCATGGGGCAATGAGATGGGAAACTGGAGAAACCTATTTTGACGGGCGTGTTTCCAGGCAGAGAGGCCCCGTTCCCCAGCTGAGGTTACCCTTTTCCAAAGCATCGTGACTAAACTGGTTTCTCCTCCACGTTTTGCCCTGGGAGACTAATGGTGAGCCGCGGCCAAGTGTGCGCTCTGCACTCCTTGTAAAAATAACCCGACGCCGCTGATGCAACGGCGAACTGCTACACTGTTGAATACCTGCTTTTGCATGTCTCCCTGCACGTTTCTTTTGGCACTAAATGCTGTGAAGAAGTTAGTGCCAGTGTAAGCATAGAGATGCAAACTCCTAATACTGAGTCATGGGCTTCTAGCAAACTGTGGTGGTAAAACATGCAATAGCAAACCCGAATAAGTCCAGCCCATGCAGCTCTGAGGCTCTTCTTCTGCATGAGATGCTGCTTGTTGGATGCACTTGGTCCTCCCCCCGTCCTTTGCACAGCTCGGGGTTTGCACCATGCCATGCAGTTGCTTTGGTGCTGGAGCAAGGGACGGCTTCTCCAGGCCAGCGGTCCCTTACGAGGCTGCTGCGGCAAATGCTGGCAGGTGGCAAGTGTTCGCATGAGAGCGGCGACAGCTGTATTAATACAGCAAAGAAAATATCACCATATTCTGCCGTGCAGCGAGGCACTGCATCAGGGATCCTCAGGGGCTCGCAGACAGTTGCTAAGCCCTGGAGCATCCCTGGGAGATTGATGGGTGTTGCCTTGGAGAGGGAAGCAGGGACTGCACAGGTGACAAATCCAGCAATAACAGGACTGTGCTGCAGCTCCTAGTCCGTGACTTAGCCTTGCTTGGGCTTTAGGTGCCACCAGCTGTGCTTTAAACCCTCTTTTTTTTGGCAGCTCAGGGTGCTGGGTGAAAAGTAATTTCATCCCAGTGTTTGGCTGTGATTTTCTGAGACGCTGATTTTCTTTATGTCCCCAAAAACCTGCATGCCTTAGTCACCTGGGTTATTTTCCAGCATCCAGTCCTCCTTTCCCCCAGACCTCTTTCCCTCCCTGCAGTTTCTTTGACAGAGACTTGGCAGCAGCATATGAGAGCAGGAGAAAGCTCAGGGCCAGGCGTGTTGCAGAAGTTTTGGCTTTTGCTCTGCCTGCCAAAGGTATGCCGTTGCATCCCGTGGCACGAATATACATGAATATGTAGGTTGAGGCAGCTGTGAACTTGCCCACATCCATATAGAGGTGGGACAGATGTGGCTGAAGAATGGGGCTGACCTGGACCCTGGTCCCTTTTAACCTGCTCTATTAAATACGTGTCTGCTCGGGGTGATGGGGTCTTGCTTTTCTCCTCCCTCCTGGAGAGAGCACTTCTCTGGCTTTCTGTACGTTGCTTTTTTCACTCAGCCTCTATTTATACCACCCTTAGCTTAAAGGTGACCCCTTGGTCTCTCCTTTGAGCTAAAATAAAAGTTTAATCGTTTTTCTGAGCTCTGGGTAAACACATCCTGGTCTGTGTGGCCAGAAAAAAGTTGGCCTGGGCTCTCCAGCATGGCTGTGGCTCAGCACAGTTCAGTGGATGCTTATTCCAGCGAGTAAATTCAAACCAGCAGCAAGGCAAGAAATGTAACTTGTGCTGGAGGAGCCTGGAGTGCTTTGAATGAGCCCGACTGCGGAGATCATTTGGGTGAGCTTTCGTATGGACATCGGGGTATGTTGTGCAAAGGCTGGACCGCGTCCCTCCAGACCCCGCTGAGATCCCAGCCTTCCCCGAGGCGCTTGTGTTCTGGTGATTTTGCTAAAGGAGCCAAGCGAAAACTCTTTTCCAGATCACTTGGAAGTCAGGGTTTGGATTCGGTCCCATCCTTAGTTACAAACCTATAATGCAGTTCAACCGAAACCGGGTGTCTTGAGTACCCCTTCCTCGAGGGGCCGGGACGTGCCTGCAGCACGACCACGCGGTGCCTCCAGAAATGCCGATGGAGCCGTGTGAGAGCAACCGCCCAGCTCTTGCTGTGGCTTGCCGGGTTGTTATCTGGTGGGGAAGCTTTCAGATCGGACAAATGCTGCTGTTGCACGTGAACATCGTTTTGAGTGGTGCCCATAGACGTTGCACTCCCTATTTATCACCTTGTGCAGCTATTGTAAACCTTGGGTGTTTATTGTGCCTTAGAAGAGGCAGTTTTGCTCTTCAGGAAACTCTCAAACGAATTGTGCAGCAATGCTTTTCCAACGGGGTGTTTGCCTAGGATCAAAGGCATTTGAACAAGTGTTTTCTTCCCCATAGCCATGACCTTGGGGCAGTCTTTTATCTTCCTGCCTCTCTCCAACCCCAGAGCCCACGGGAAGGTGCCAGGCGAGTTCCTCAGAAAGTGGCTCAGCGCCAGGCACAGCCTGCAGCCGCCCCTTTCCAAAACGCGGGGCCAGGGTAAGGAGGCAGCCGGTGCTGCTGGTGCTCTCAGCCCCCGGGGTGATGTCTGTCTGTCCTTGTGAACAGAGAAAGGGGACAAAATGCTTTGGCAAAGCCGCGTGGCGTGGGACGGAGCTGCCCTGATGCCCCATATCTTTCCTGCAGCCGCTCAGGTTTCCACTGGGAGTTGTTCCAGGCAAAGGAGCTGAAAACACAAACGTGTAAGGAGCAAAGGGCCCCCGTAAAAAATTTGCAGCTCTTTTTGCCAACAGGAATATCTGGCCATAAGCTATTGGAACATTAAACTGGTTTCTTTTTCCACAGACCAAAGCCACATGTATGGATGACTGATGACCATGATAGGGAATGAGTCAGGCTTTCCTCCGGTTTGAGGACTTGCTGAACGTGGGATAAGCGCTGAGTGGAGCCGAGAGGAGCGGAGAAAGTGAGGCCTTGGGCAAAGGCTGCTTTTTTCCCTTGCAACCTTGGGGTGTTTGATTGCACCGGCTCTTACCGGCCTGGGGATGTACCATGGAAGCTCCTCCAGCCCCTGAAGGCTGCCCAGAATAAATCCAAAATGAGGTTTTGGCTTTGCTGAGCCCCATCCTGCTGTTTTCTGTGGAGGAAGGCTTTTCTGCTGGTCGGTGGCCAGGGAAGGGCTGGCAGAGCAGCTTAGCAAAACCCCGTCCCAAAGTCCAGCTTTGCCTGTTCGTTCTTCTGTCGGTGCCAGGACCTCTTAAGTTGCAGCTCCACTAAGAAGACAGGTGAAAGATGAAATCCTGTTTCCATGCAGGGTGCTAGATAGGGGCAAACACCTCAGCGTGGAAGCTGTGTACAACAGATAACGTGGTCCTCAGCTTCCCCACCAAAATTCATAGTGTTTCAAGATATATGGTGACAGCAATGTGTTAGGGAGGGCATTTAAAAACTCTTCTAAGCAATTGGTGTAGCTGGAGAGGTGATGTGCTGGGACTGGAAGCAAAATGCATTTTGCCCGTGTAGCTCTGGAGAGAGTGAAGATCTATTTTCTTGTTCGCTTCTGTGTCATTTGAGAAATATATGCTTAGCTGCATCCCCGGCTCAGATGTCTTTTCCTGCACGAGCCGTAAATTGATCAGGTTTGCAATATGGGTTTGATTCCATGAATTGTCACCCATGAAAACAAAGTACAGAAAGAAGAAGTGGTTATTGTGACCTGGATGAAATAATCTATTTCTAACCCTTCTTCAGCCCCGTGGTATAAAGATTTAACTTACAGAAGATATTGAGGTTTTTATGCCCTGCATTTTTAAAACGTGTTATTTCTGATGGAGCTGTGTTGACGCTAAAATGAGCATTTTCCCTCTTATTTACTGTCCTGTGTGCTGTGACGTGGCTAAAACTGTATTAATAAACTCCGTTTATACAGGACGAATATAATTAGGATACCGTGACCACCAGCTCGTGCCTTTATCCCCAAACCAAGCACATAACACACATGAAGGAGGAGCTGGATTATTATTTGATCTTGAATTCAAATTATCATTCCAAGTTTCTGACATCACACTCATTTTTACAGCAGCGCGAGCTGAAATTGTAGGTATGAAGTGATGACACATTGAGGGACATTCAGGCACAGGCTGTCGGGTGAGCTTGTCAGCCTCGACGAGTTTCTTACCTTTCCCTTTTGCTATTAGATGTGCAAGGAAAATGCATCTCACATCTTGCAAAGCTCTCAGATTGCAGATGCAAAGTGCTACGAGAGCATTAAGTATTATTTGTTCTTTGCTGTAAGAAACATCATAAAAGGAAGCTGATTTATGAATGAAAACCCTCTAAAACTGCAAATACCTGATATAAAAGCAAAGGGGATGATGGGGATTCAACTAAGTCAATGGTATTCTTTATTAATGGCTCTTGTTTTTTTTTTTTTAAGTGCCCCCCCCCCCCCCCCCCCCGCTGGTCTTGCTCCAAGTGTGAAGATCACTCTTTATGGGTATTTAAGACATCTGCAATACATTAAACGATCCTGCAGTATGAAACAGGCTGCGAAGCTCAGACCCCGCTAATGACAACTCTGGTTCTTTCCTAACTCATTGTGTCGTACCCTCTGCTCATTTTTTCTTTACTGAAAGAGTGGTTAAACGTTGGAACAGGCTGCCCAGGGAAGTGGTGGAGTCCCCATCCCTGGAGGTATTTAAAAGATGAGTAGATGAGGCACTTAGGGACATGGTTTAGTGGACATGGTGGTGTTGGGTCGACGGTTGGACTCGATGATCTTAGAGGTCTTTTCCAACCTTAATGGTTCTATGTTTCTATGATCTTTTCTTTGCAAAAAGAGAGATGTTCTCTAAAGCCCCCGTGTGTGAGCTAAAGCTGAGCAGAGTGCCCTGGAAACAGGGGAAAACAGCACTTTGCAGGTTTTTTTAAATATTAAGGCTAAAAAGGGTATAACAGTGAGGTCTGGATGGGCTGTGATGGTACCACTACTGGCAAATTATTGGTTTCGTATGTGAAATGGGACTGCAGAGAGAAAGTGGATGAGCCCTGCCTCAGCCTCCTTGTCCAAACCCCGTGTGATGCGAGGGAGCCCCTGCTGTCCTTGTTCCTCCCTGCCTTATGAATTTGCTCCCCGGTACTCAGACCGTTTGCGCTTGGGGATGTCGAGCAATTAATCACAGTCTGATCCATGGTGCTGTTCTGCTGGCGTCTTATTTTTCTTTTTTAAAAAATACACCTCACCAGCATCAGCGGGGAAGTGGCAGGATGCCACCCTTTATTTAAGCACACTTCATGGTGTAGGAACCCAGGGAGAGTGTTCCTGTCCTTTTAAAAAAAAACCCACGTTAAAATGTCAGGTAGATTAACTGTATTTCAAGCAATAGCACCTCATAAAAGATGCTAAATCTGTATTCCCCCACAGCACCAGTGTCACGGCCATAGGATGAACTGTCCTCTTCTTTGTACAAGACACTGTAATTTTCTGTTAAGGGTGTGTGGGTGTAGGATTTGTCTGCCCTTAACCCCCAGGCTGCTTTGTTTTCCCTTCTCTGAGGCAGTGTGTGATGGGGTAATCCCTCTTTCTGGCTAGCTGGTATCTCCCTTGGATGCCTGGGCTAATTTATGAAAATCATGGCCTATTTATGAAATTTAGGTCTCTCTTTACAGACTTTTATACCAGTTATGTCTCTCAGGGAAATTCAGCTTGTGATGGGAGTTGAGCCTGTTTGGTGCAGAAGATACAGGCGTGGGGGAACAGCCTGGGGAAGCCCACCCGGCACACCCTGTTATCAATGACATAAAAAATGCCCTTGGATTAAAAAGTATTGAGTGTTTTATGGGATTGGGCTAAGGCATGGCAGCATGTGCAACTCCTACTGCAACGTGGAGACACAAAGAAGTCTTTCTCACGTTCCCAGCTACCTAACTGATACCATGTGGGGGTCAATGAATAGAGAATCTGTGATTCGAAAGTCTCTGAAATGCTGCAGCACAATTTGGGATGAAAGAGATTGTATAAACACAAATGGTTATTGGATGAGCTGACTGAGGCTTTAAAAAAAAAAAAATATCCAGTGTGGCCAGGGTGACTTTTATCAAACTTTTATCTTTTTATCTCTTTTGGGTTGCTTAAACCCAAAAATCTCAACGCCAGCTGGCAGAATTGCCAGGCCCCTCGCTCAGTTCCCATAATAATAAGACGACCTTTCCTAACCACTGCCTAACCATCTGCAAACCCTCCTAAATGCCGCAGGGTGGATTTTGTCGGCTGGGAGGTGGATTTTGCAATGCCTCCAAAATGTCAGGTGCCACACGAGCCGGCGAGTGATGTGCAAAGCGCTGCGTGCACAGCTTCCCCTCTTCTGCCAAGCAGTCGAGAGCATCTTGGGTGATGCCACTTGTCAGTGATGAGCATCATCACGCAGGTCAGAGCTGGAGCAGAAGATTAAAAAAAGAACCAGGAGTAGGAAAAGACATTTCATGGTGGCCCCATCTTTTCTCAAAAGGCAGCAGTTGCCAAGCACCCAAGGTAACTTTCAGAGCTGAATCCAAAGCTGAAGACGAGGGAGAAGGGGCACGTCAGCACAAGTATTTTAGTGCCAAAAAGAGAAGGAAAACGTTTGTGGCTGCATTTTGGAAGGATCTACCAGTTCCTTGGGTCAGTTGTTTCTTCCCTGCCTCCTTGTTTCTCTTCCCAATTTCTTCTCCTCTAGAGGAAAAAAAACCCGTAGGAGATGACAGAGACCCCCACTGGCTCTGCTCTTGACTCTCCCATTGATGCTCTATGGCTGGACAGAGAAGGGGCTCCTCTCACCTTGCTTCTTGGTGGCCTCCCCTTCATGGTGGGCAACTAAAAGAGCCATAAGAGATGCTCTGCTGTTGGTCATGATGAGCAAGGCTCAATTCTAGTGTCAGTGAAGTCTCTTGGAGAAGGCTCTAATATTTGTATTGTGGCAGGACCTGGGGCTCAGCAGCTGTGCCTTGACATAAAAGAAGAAACTACATCTTTAAATGAGGTGTTTGGGGATTTCAGATTGTCTTCTGGAAAACACTCTTTCCTCACCCCACACTTGCCCATCTGCGCCATCTCCTGTGGTGAAGCTAGATCTTACAGATCTTAGCTGCCTCTTCCTTAGACCCTCAAGTCCGTATAAGACATGGTTGTCACCTGCGTGCGCTGCTCCTCTGCCTGCAGACTGATACCAGCTTTCCAAGAGGGTTGTCAGAGGCAGCATTTTTTGGTCTCTGGCTGAAAATGATCTGAAATTTCAGAAAAGTCAGTCTGTTGATACATGGGAAGGGTTTGCTGCTCAGCCCTGTCGATGTGATAGAGCATAATGAAAGCAAATGAATGTAGAGAGCATCTGAACTGAGTCCTTGGTCTCTTACTCAATGCATCGCTCCCCTCTGAAAAATGTCACCTAAGAAGCACATTGAAGAGCCACTCGCATGCAGTCCATGCCACAAACCCAGTTTGGGTCAAGCAGACTTTGTCTGATCTTGTCCCTTACTCCCAGAGAATCACAAGATGGGGAATATTGCTAGGAAAAATTGTGATGAAGAAGGATGAACCACTGAAGCTGAGCTTCTTTCACTAGCGCTGGCAAGGGCTGTAGTTGCCCTGGTTAAATTTAAATCTTTTCTAAGGACCCTTCTGGCACAGCTCTGGCAGCCAGGAGTTGTGTGTCATTGCACAGAAGTACCGGTGGAAAGGCAGGTTCCCATCCGCATCCCGAGCTGAGCATCCAGGATTGTCCACCCTGCCACGCGCTTCACCTGCAGTCTCTCCAATAACTTTAAGTAAGTGTCCCCAAGGGAAATGACGGATGAAGAAACAGGTACTTCATTAAACAGTAACAACATATTTTATTGATGTTTTCTGATGGTAATTGATGTTTGAGTTCAGCTCATTTAGCTTTTAATCAGAACATAATTTACCGCAAAGGAAGGAAGTATATTGATTCCCTGCCTCCTCGTGGAGGCGTTATTTATTTACTTCAAGCACTGAACAGTGCGTGGTGGGGTCCTCTCCCATGGTACAGCTGGAGAGGAGAGCTGGGTGACTTGGGCACTTAGATGGGTGTTTTAATATCTATTTCCAGCCTAACTCACAGGTGTGTGAATACTAAGCAAGCAAACGGTCTGCTGGCAATGTGGATTTGCAGAAATGAATGGTTTAATAAGGAGAGTTTGAGGGGTTTAGTAAGGAGGGGTTTCCTCTCTATTGATAGGCTGCTGCTGATGGCTGAGGAATTGCCCAGTCACGGATTATGGCCACATCTGACTTGGTTCAGGCAGAAAAGTCCCGCTCACCATTTGTCAAGATGGGTGAAAGAAGCTCTAATAGATATTACGACCCGATCTCAGCTGTTCTGGGGCTGCAAGCAACTGGTACACCTGTTTTTCAATCCTGACCACCGAAGGCCATCAGTGCCCAGGGCACATTTTGGTAGCCCTGTTGCATCCCGGTGGGACTGCTGCTCTCCTGCAAAGCAGGGGCAGTTCCCCAGCGTCTGGGGGAAGGGATGGAGATGGTGACATGTCTAAAGTCTCTGGAAGGGCAGAGAAGCGAGCCCTGCTGAGGAGCACGTGGAGCTTAGCTAGGGAGGGCTCAGCGGCACTGAGTGATGTAGGTACAGGGTCCTACGCGATGGTGCAATCACCTGCCCCAAATCCTGCCTTTGCCCCGTGCTGTGGACTTGAAGAAAAACCCATTGTTTTGCGTGTACCCCAAATTTCAGCTTCCTTGCTGGGTAGCGTGGTCAGCCTTTGCAGGGGGGTTCAGAGGTGCTGAGTACCTGCGACGCTTCAGGGTGAGCTGAAAGCCCTTGAGGATAAAACACTGTTACTGCCAAGCAGCTCTCCGTGCCCTTTCCTTGCTGGTTCCTCAAGCCCTGTAAGAAGAAGGAAAGAGCATTATCAGCATTTCACAGTAGGGGAAAGCGATGCCTGGAGTTGGGAAGGGCTGTGCACAACACTGCACTCATCAGGGCTGAACCAAGACACCTCCGGGTCTCGGAAGCACTCGCATTTCCAGCACTAATCCTGGAATTTGAAGTTACTCGCGTTTAGCCCGTCTGCAGCATCACAGCTGTCTTGATGTATGCTTCAGGCTATTTCTTGGAGCAAGGAGTTTTGCCCTTTGCTACTGATCTCCAAGCTCTGCCTTTGCAGCCCCCAGCACAGAGTCACCTTGCCGGGGCAGGCGCCTCAAGAGTTTGGCTGTGCCAGGTCTCGGAGATGCTTTCACCCAGCCAAATAGAGGAGATGTATCAGTGAGCAGCATTGCAGATTTGGGGTGGGTCAGGACCCCGTGGGGTGCTGATGAGGTAAGAGGACCCCCTCTGTCTGGTTCACCCCACGTGTACGATGTGTCCTCCTTCCCCTGGGAATCGCCAGGTGACTGCTCCTTCCAGAGGGGATGCAGCTGCACTGTCTCTGTTGGGCAAAAAGTAATAAAGAAATGCAAAGAGCCAAGGTCTTGCAGATAGGGAAGTTGCCAGCAGGATTTTCAGCGATTGCTCTTCGTAGATGACAGGGACTGTGATTTCTGGCCAAAGTCCAGCAAGCGATTATCTCACGGTTTGGGATATTTGGGAGTTTGGGTAAGAGCTTTATCCCACCCTTTCCATCTTCAAAGAGTTTTGCAATCGTTAGGTAATTTGCTAATCCTCCCGATTTTTCTGTCACTTTCCCTTTTCTCCTTTCCATCCAGCTTTCCAGGAAATCCCCAGTGCAGCGCTTGTGTCTGCATCCGCTTGGAGCACTTGATGAAGTGACCCCACTCCCTCAAGCCTCGCTGCCTGTTGCTGGGGGAGCTTGGCTGGAGCACATCCACTGCTATGAGCTGCTGCTTCGTTACTGTGATCTTATCTTTTTTTTTCTTTGGGAAAAAAAAAAAAAGAAAATTCCTAGTTCTCTTGTGCCTACGAGGGCCCCACAGTGGTTAACGAGCTGAAGCCGAGCATTGCTCTGAGGGTTATGCCCTTGCCCTGAGATTCACTTTTCTGTGCCCGCCTGCAGCGGGAAACAACAGGGACTGATGCAAGGGGGTCGCTGCTGCCCCTTCCCAGGCTCTTGTGCACGTCACGAGACTCCCAGGGGTTGTGGTGAGGGGCTGAGAGCTCCTGCGGAATGACATAAATATTTGCAATGGTATCCTGGGGACACTCCTGCTCTCCTCCAACAGCAATAACGGACTGGACTGGGGTTTGCTTCCCGTGGGATCCGGTGCGGTGCAGCTGAGACACAGGGCTGTCGGGCTGGGAAAATCTCTACGTGCTGTCCTACATCTGGGACATAAATAACCAAATAATCTACTTCTGGTTTAACCCTGGGGTGAGAGGGGTACAAAGAATGGTGAGTGGTTCCTGCATTTAGCAGCAAAGGCAGGTGCTGAGCTCCGACCTGCAGTTCCCGATGGGATGCCCCCTGAGAAATGCCGGCTCCTGCAGAGAGAGTGGCTAGGGCAGGTCTGGCTGAAGAGCCACGTTTGCTTGAGGCAGGATGGTGGGAGGTGTCACGGACACCGTGCAAAGCTCGATGCACCCATCACTCTCCAGCATCCATCTCCATCCTGTGTGCATCGCCCCCGAGCAGGGTCTGAGAGCCTGAAAAGCAAATAGAGGAGCCCCCCCTGGAGTTGCAGTGCTTGCTGCAGCCTGGGGCTGCGCGGGTAAGTAGAGACGCCAGGTCTGTAGGTGATGGACGATGGTGTTTGCCAAAACACGGGGGAGCTTTGCCTGCCAACCGCATTTGGACAGTGGCAGTGAGTGATGGGGAGCGGCTGAACCCTGCTGGGGAGGAGCTGCCCAAGGGTTTTGTGTCCCCCAAGGCTCCAAAATCAATCCTCCCTGTCTGTCCATGTAGGAGGATGGCGAGTGCCACTGAATACACTGACTTCAGTAGATGTTAGAGGTCGGCACCTCCGACCCCTCTTCCCATTTGCAGTCCAGTCAGCGCAGCACCTTGGGTATTTTTCTGTCTTTGCTGTTCTACACCAGCTATAATGATTAACTCGTGATCGGTTGTTTGCTGAGATATTTCCAGGGTAATGAATGGCTCTTCTGGATTTTTAGCTGCTTGCTGTGTTTTATGATAACTCCCTGCGTCTATCAGAAGGATGCAGATGCATTTATCATTAAAAGGATGGTCCAGTGACCCTTCCAGGAGCAAACACTGGCATCTAAATGGCCTTCCCATTAGTGACTTTGTTTATAGCACTGAAGTGTGTCCAATTTATTTGGCTGAGGATCTTACTGTGTGTTTCAGGAGCACGCGTTGGAGTGGTGATGCTCAAAAGCCTCCTCCGCAGTCACAGTTTCGCTGTGCACATCTCAACTGAGGATGCAGTCAGTGGCATTAGACATCGCAGCGTGGGGCAATGCCATTAATGGGTGAAAAGCAGCACAGAGATCCCCTGCCATTCCCCACGTCGTTTTGACTGCTGCTCATTTATCCTCTTCTGCGGAAGCTAAGCTGGGTACCCTCCAGTAGCTCTCACAAAAGATCTTTATATTCTTTTTTGCAATTTCCCTTTATCTTACATGCTCCCCTCAGGGCCATCTATCACCTCAAATTTATTGCCGCCTTTAATTGCTTCTCTGAAGTCCAAGTGTAATATTACTCCAGGATCCTTTTGAATGACTTCCTGAGCTGCTGCGATCCCATTCATCTCGTACTTCTGGCTCTCTTGATAAGCCCTATTGTACATTGCTTTTCATTTTGGTGTGTCAACACTGAATCTAATGTGTCGCACTTTGGCCTTTTGTCAAAGCGAATGATGAGCACTTCTTAGCGGTATCTGAGTTGCAGAATTGGTTTCCATTTCTTTTCGTTGTTTCTACAGATTTCCTCTTCCAATGTTCTGCTACTGCTGCAGCTTCGCCAGCTCCTAATTTGGGCTAGTTCAAGGCAGGGTTTAATTGCTGGGGTCCTTGGTACTCTGTGATCGTCCGAGGTGAGCACTCAGTACTCTGTCGGGATGCCCGGCGTGCCCAGTGTAGATGTCCTCAGCCATGGGTTTCCCAGGTTTGGCAGTGGCTTTGTGGTGTCAAGCCAGTCCAGAGCTGGACTGGTCTGGCTGGTTTTTGTAAGAGTTGAACAGGAGCAAATCCTTTACTGAGAGCAAAAGAATTAACCTTGCTGGTGCTCAGTCCCTTGCTGGTCATCTTAAGGAGGTTAACATCCACTCCTATCTCTGCAACCAGCATGTGATGGCAAGACGTGGTGATCTCGTGTCTTTGTGGTTTGGGCTGAGCTGGGGAGAGGGTTTGCACCATTGATAGATCTGCCCGGAAGCGGAGGATTTGGGGTTTTTTGAACCATGAAGTTAATGCACGTGCCATGCTCGATGGATGAGTATTTGGTTAATTTGATCAAAGCCGGTTGCTCCTTTTAGACCATGGAGTTAATGGGACCTTCTGGAGACCGACTGCAATGAGCATGCCGAGGAGTGATGGGTCAGGCAGTTGCCCTCAGCCGAGAGCCTGGTTATCGCTGCGGGCACCTCCTGCCAGGAGTCCTCGGGTTGAGGCCACTTACGGTTTGCACCAGCTGCTGACTTTCTCCCTCATTGAGTCTTATGCTGCTGTTGGCCAGGACTCCACAAAACGTTAATTTTGCTGTGCTTGCTGCCAGAGCTGATGCTGTCTGCCCTGGCACAGAGTACCTGCCATCTGCTAAGGGATACCTTCAGCCACTGCTCCTGCCAGTGTGTCAGGCTTCCCCAAGAAGGTGGTGAAGACCAGAAGTGCTGCTTTAAGCTACATGCTCTCAGCCCGGGGCTTGCAGCTAATCATGGCCCCAACCTTCAGTTAGTCTCATGCAAAAGCATTTTCAGCTTGGGGGCATGTTGTGCGGTAGCTGGGGCTGATGAGAAGTGCTTCCTCTCCTCATTCCTTGCAAGATCTCAAAAATGCTCCTTCCTGTACAAAAGGGTTGCTGCTGGACGGGAAGTTTTACTTTCTGATAAGCTTTTATCAAAGTATAGTTTATAGCTTGATAGAAGATTGGTCCTTCTCCTCCTCAAAAAAAAGCCATCTTTTTCTTTGCCTTTTATTTACATTGCTTTAGACTGCTGCTTTCACCTCTGCCCTTCTTTAAATGGGACTTTTTAATGGTAAAGCCTCTATCCTCGCAAACCAGAAGGAATGGAGTAAGGTTTCCAGTATGAACAATGTTCCTTACCCAAACAGCATCTGGAGCTGTGTTTGGTGGGTTTGCATTGCATTTTGGTGCAACTTCTATGTCTATTCATTTCTATTTCTGTGTATCTTTTAACATACCCTCAGTAGAATTTCCCACAAACCACTTCCTAATATTTGAGATAGTTTTATACGAAAACACCCCTACGTTAGGTGATTTGAAATAATTTATTTGATGCTAGGCTTAGACCCTCTGTAAGACCTGTTGAGTTCCTGTGGACCCACAGTGGCCACTGTAAAATATAACATCGCAGAACAGAAATGAGTGATTTGTCCGAGGTGGAGATGCTTCTCTCTTGGCAGAGAGCATCTGAGAAAGGGAGCCGGCGGTACGTGGTAATTTGACAGCTCTGCAAGGGTCTTGCTGGCTGCTCCCAGGCCCGTGACCTGAATCCTGCACCCCATGGACCCAGCTCCACCAGCAAGTGTCCTTCCACAGTGGGAACCTGGGAGCTGTTTTGGTTTTATTGTCTTTTCAAGCCTCCTGCTGCTACGTGGATGGCTGGAGAGGGGACATAAGCAGAGCTTGGGAAGGACTCGGCAGTGAGCTCGCTGCTGGAGCCGTGCTGAGAGAGGGGTCACCAAGCCCAAATCTGAATTTCCCATGCCAAAAAAATGCATTTTTCCTGCAAGAAGCCAAATGCCTCTTCTCATATAAGAGACCTTCATTCTCTTCCAGGACCAGCTGGTCTTTTCTTGGCCATTTCATAATGTGAATTAATTCTGGGGCACATCCTTCCCTTACGAAAGCCATCGGCGTGTCTCTGCTGCCAGTGAGTGCTTGGCCCTAACCTTGAGCAGGGGGAGGCCTGGGCGGTGTTTGGCCCCATGGCTGCGTACCTGGGGAAACCCAGGAAAGATCAAGTGGATTAGCTCAGTTGCAGTGAACCCTGCTGGGAGCAACCTCTTTCTTATTAAAATGACCTTTATTAAATTTGTTCTCTTTCTCCTCTAATTTGAATTAAAATGATTTATGATTTATTGATTTATTTTCAAAAGAATTTCTGCACGAGCGTGTTGGGTGGTCAAATGGACCCATTTAAAGCCATATTGTCATTTTATTTGGATTTTGTTTTCCCTCTGTGTGGACAAGATATATCACTTACATCCACCATGCCCATATCTGCTTGCCTTTGGGCATCATCCACCTCATCACTCATTCCCCACACGCTGGGGTCTCTTCCCAGAGGAGTCTGAAATGATGGAGAGGGAATTGCAATATCCTTAACGGTGATATTTTAAGGACACCTCCCTGGAAAGCTCTTCCCTACAGCACAACGGGGATTTTTCCACGTGCATTTTCATGCCTTGCCCAAGGAACTCAGTGACCGACCAGCCGTGCAGCAAGAGGGGTTTGTTGCTGGTGTGGATCCTCCCCTGCACACCTGGATGGGGTTGTAGGTAGGAGCAACCGCTGAGCCTCCTGCAGCAGGACGATCTCACACCAACCTGAGCACTCGCTGCCGGCTAGGTGTTGGCACGTTTTGACCTTCGGTGAGAGGGGAACGGTGGATTTAAAGCCTTTCCCACCTCCTCGGCTCCTGGTCTCACAGGAGGAGGACAGTTAGCTGGAGAAAACTCCATTAGGGCTTCAAAAGGAAAGTCTGGCGGTGGCTTGCTGGGGCCGGGGCTGGCTGCAGCGCAGATGTCTGCATGCAACAATAGGCTGCAATTTAGCCCCACGCTTTGAAAGCGAGGGGGGGGAGGGAAAAAGAAGAAGAAAGGAAAGAAAAAAAGAAAAGCAGAAAGCCATTAGATGACTTCAGCTCCGCGTGACTACATCAAAAGGGAAGGCGTCGTAAATTCAGTTTCTATTAAATTCCAGGGCCTCATCGCTGGGGAGCAGGATGCAGTTCTGGTGCCGGTGGCCAGGGAAAGCCCTTTGCGGGGCCGCAGGAGCGGCTGCAGGTTTTGGGTGGGCAGAGCTTTTCACGGCTGCTGCGTTGACCTGTGTTGGGTTCAGTTGCTCTGCGCTGGTGGATGGTGGACATGGCTTTCACTTAGTAATTGCCTGAGATGTGTCCCTGTGCCTTCTCTTGCAGCCTTCCTAGCAGGTATTTGGAGGTCCCTATGGCCCAGCAGCTTTGGCACATGTTAGGGGTCTCCTGGCGTTGTGAAAGCTTTGCACACGGAGACCTTTCACAGTGGTGAGATAACATTTCCTCTTCATTTTGTTGTCACCCTTTCCAAACCCCAAAGTTTATCCCTACATCAGCATGGGTTACTGTGGATTTGTTCTCCTTTGCTTCATGCTAATTTGTAATAACTGATTTGATGCATGTCAAAACCATTGAGGATGATCTCTCCTAGGGCTTCCTAGAGCATCTCTCACTATTTTATGTCTTTGTTTTACTGTGTAATAACTCTGTTTACCATTGTGAACATAGGTTTTTTCTCTCAACTTTTTTTTTTTTTTGCTTAATAGTCCAAACTATTATCCTATTGTCCTAGCTAATCATCCAAGACAAATAAAAGAAGGAAGAGGATTTGGAAAGAAATCTATCATTCTCTGTATTTTCTGGGTATGAAATAGGTCATGTTTTAAGGGTCACCGTCCGCTGAACTGTATGGAAAGCAAACATCTTGGCTGAGGGGTCTCCACACCAAACATTTCATAGGCGGGGAATGGTGCTCCCAGGATGAGCGCCGCTTCCCTGGCCTGTGGCTGCAATGGCTTGTGCATGGATAGAGCTTTTTGTGCACCGAAGCGGCGACTGCAAATCCTGCAGCATCCAGAAAGGAATGATGCAAGTTTGAAAAGTTTTCTAAAAGAAACAAAAGGGGAAAAAAAAATTAAAATTTTGATTAAGTCAAACTCATGGTTTTGGAGGGCCAGTGTGGGACTTTTTGCATGTTAAGATTTGCAGTACAGCACCTTTTTTTTTGCCCAGAGACTGATTGCAAGTGACAGAAACATGGGACTATGTAATAATGCGAGCAAAAACCTGTCGCTTCCTCCGACCTGAGACAATGGTTAATTGTTCTAATTTAGGTCAATCCCCTGCTGTGCTGCAGCAGGAATTCTTTACCAGGGCTCTTTAATCATTAATGTTGGCCTATTTTACACGATGTTTGGCCCCTGTGCAACCCCCCCCGGGCTCTGCACGCCACCAGGGATTCTGCTGCTGGGGGAGGAGTGGGTGATTCATTTCTTAATGAAAACAAATTAATTTGCAATAACATCTTTATCACGAGGCTTTCATATGCTTTGTGTCCTCCTCCGAGCTCTCTGGCTGCTTCTTTTGGAGCAGCCCTGAAATTCGGGTTGTGAATACAACTCTTACCTCCTTGCATCGCCCAGGTGTCGTTGCCACACGGTGATGCAAGGAGGGCAGGCAGTGATGCCATGGTTATTTGTCCCCAGCGAAAACACGGTCCTGTTCATCCCATGTTTGCTTTCCCATGGTGTCATCCCTCTGCTTCCAATTACCCCCCCTCCCTCCACCGGCAGAGCGGCAAGGATCGTTTATTTGTGGTTGAACGTGGTGTGCAGATGCTGGGTGATACCTCACCGACGGGCCCTACGGGATCTGTTGGTGCTGATAGAGGCTGAACAGTTTCTCTCCTACACCACAGGTGAGACCATCAGTGAGGATAAAACAGGTCCCCCTGCAGAAACCAGGGAAGGTTTAGCAGGACACAACGGGGGTGAGCCTGGCTCCTAGCCTTTACCTGCTCTCGTTTATCCCTGGGGTTTAACTGATTCCCATTTCAAGCGCTGTTGCTCCATCCCTTCATCCAGAGCTCTTCTCTTGGGACTGGAGCCAAGGTCAGGAGCCTGGTGGTCCCCCGCATGTGCTTGGGCACCCCCTCCGCCGTGGGGACAGACGGGGCTCAGCTCATGCCTCTCCCCTTCATTTTCCAGTTGAACGAGATCCTGTTGGCGTGGGGCTGGTTGTGGATTGCAGATGGGGCATGTGCCATGAATCCCTCTCCCAGCTGAAATCTGTTAAGGGATTAAAATCTCATGATTCTCTGGGCTCCTCCCAGCAGCGAGCAGCTGACGCCTTCTCCAGAGGGCTGGAGGCAGGCGAAGATGGAGGAGGAATGACGGGGAAAGGGGCCCTTTGCAGGGAAGAGCCTGTGCTCTCAGCTTTCCCCTCATCCCTCCTCCGTCCCGCGCTCAGCATCGTGTCTGATGGCTGGGAACTGCTCTGGGTCTCTGCCAGCTCAGAGGGGACATGGCCAAGTAGGAGCCAAGACATTGCCCAAAAACTGCTTATCTGAGCTGATGCTTGCAGCACCTGCGTTTGCTCTTGGTGGGCTCCGTGGCTGCCTGTGAGTCCTGCTGAGAGCTGGGATGCTGCGTAAACGTGCTCTGCGAGGCATGTCTTCTCCTGAAAACTTCCCATCTGAGCAGCCAAGATAAATTAAAAGGAAAGAGGGTGCCATACGGCTTTCTTGCTCCTTGTACAGAAGCTTTGCCCCCCATTCGGGTGCCGCTCAAAGCAGTTTTTCTGTGTGCATGGCACAGGTTTCTCTCCTTGCTGACGTAGGGGCTGTACAGGCGTGCGCAAGATCACGGCACCGAGAGCTTTTGCAAAGTCACAGATGTTTCCAGGTGTGTAGCTGATGGATCTGCAGGCAGATAGCTCATCACCAGCATCTTGCCACCATTTGTCGGCTGGCCTGTGAGTGTGGTGCTAAGAGAAAGGGCATATCCCAGCTCTAGGAAACAGGCTTTTTCCTGGCAGCATCGTCAGCTGGGAAAGCTGCACTCTCTGTGTGGTCTGTCCCATCTCCCCAAACCTAAGATGCTTTGCAGTTTTCCTCCCAGAGGTTGGAAACCAGAGTAACAAATGCACGTTCCCACGCACGTGCGCTGCGAATGCCTGATGCTAGAAGGAGCCAGGGTATCACTGGCGATGCCTTTGCTGGAGATTCATCCCTATGTGTTATTTCAGGAATGATTACTGCTGCAATTTGGTTCTGGTGGTAAGACAATATGCACGGTGAAAATGGCAGCTCTCGATGTATATGTCTTGTGCTTGATTATTGTCCCTTCTACGGAAAGGGCACATAGTGTTTGTCAAAACCCAGCGCTGCGGGTTTCAATTTCTGCAGATTGAGGTAAATCTGCCTCGCCACTCATGCGCCCTCTGACTACAAAACAAATCCAGCCGTGTATTGACCTTACGGCTGTAGTGAAGGAGTTGTTCAGTAAGCGATGTGATGCAGGTGGGGCAGAAAGACCTTTTGGCCACTGCTTTTGATTTTGAGGGAAGTGGTTAATCAATGGAAGCAGCACGGGAGGCAGCAGCAGCATCCGCCCACCCGATGGGGTTTGTGTCATCTCTTGCATCATGCCCAGGGATGCTGGTGGTACGGAGCAGAGAGGATCGTGCTGGATGGAGAGCAGGAGTGTTACCTTGCATCAGAGGGAGGGTCGGCATCATGGCGTAATGCTGGCATGGTGTCAGGAAGCCTACAGCTGCCCACGGGGATAGTGCTCGGCATCATTGCTCCTGCTGGTGTAATGCACTAACCCCCGGCTCTGCTGGCAGCCCCACATGTGGTGCTCTCCCCGTAAGCCGGGCAGCGAGGTTAAAACTTAGTCAACATGAGTGAGCTGGGCTAATTTTTAAGCTGACTCAGTTTTCAAACAAGCTCTTGGGCTCAGTCCCACCAGGGTGTGCGTCAGCTTCAATTATTTCCTGATAGACTTGGATGATAAACAGCGAAAAAGCCTTTGTTTAGACCGTCAGACGAGTGTCCAGCTCTGCCTTTGGCACCACGTCAGCTAAATCCCTTCTTCTGCGCACGTGTTTTGTGCAACCCAGGGCAGCTCTTGTATGCCGGGGGTCAGGCCTGGGGCTGCTCTGGAGCCTCCCGCAAAGCTCTCGGGAGGAATTGCAAGAGGTTTAGGAAGGTACCTAAAAAAAGTGGGTTCCTGAAGCAGAGAGGTTTGCGTCTCACCCATGGGCAGTTGAAGTGCAGTGATGAGAATAAGATGTGCAGAAGCAAGGAACCCAACCCCAAAATAGCGTGTCATGAAGGCTCTGAAATGGGCTGTTTATTTATCCCAGTGCTAAACTGGGGCATTTATCTACAGGCTGCTGCAGACCAGTGTGGAAAAGACCATACTTTTGCAGCTGGCTTATATCCTCGCATGGTACCGAGACCAGAAGGAGATGCCTGAGTTGCTGTGTGCAGAAGTCTTGTTCTCTAAATTGTGTTTTAAAACCCCAAAATAGAAGTCACTCAGTACCTGCAGGGCTCGTGAGTCGAGGTTGCTTGTGATGAAAAAAGGGCTGAAAGAGTGGCCTAGTGGGGACAACCACGGGAAGGATGAGCTGGTGGTGGCTGCTGATGTAGAGAGATAAGGATTAAAATACTCTTTGCCCTGCTCTAGCATCTTTCCTTGGAGCCCTCAATGTGCTCTATCAGTGTGATGGATGATTTTCTGCGTTCTGTTCGGGGGATTTCTTTGGTCTGAATTTCTCAGACATTGGCTTGATGTGAAGTTCAGGTCTGAGTTTCCACCAGCCATCTGGACACACCGCTCAGGAGGTCTGGCAGCTGCACACCAAGGGCCGGCGTGAGCACGCTGCTTGGGGAAAAAAATCTCTTATCAGAGAGAGAAGATGGTCCTGCCACATTTGTACCGGCAAAAACTTGTTTCTTTTACTTTCTCTGCTTTTTTGCCACATTACTCTTGTGAATCGTTTCACTTCCCTGACAGTTTAGTTGTCAGGATAATACTAGAGACAATTTTAATTGTCTCTTTCAGGATTATATTGGAGGCAATTTGCAGCACTGAATTGCAACACGGTGGCTAGTTACTCCACAGCATTTTAGCACGTTGTTTCCTTTTCAACAAGAGTTTTTCCACACAATGCAGTGAGGGCTCGGAGATGGAAACCACCGCGCAGTGCTGAGGGTGGACACTGTTATTTCAGGGGCTGTTGCAATGCTTTGCAAGGGTAACAGCTGAAAAAAATAGATTAAATGAAAGCCGATGGCACCAGGCAGCTTGCTGTGGATATTACGCAAAGGTAAAAAAAATAGGGTAGGTGTCAAAATTCATGGTGTTTTCTTCTCGCATTAGGGATGCCGGTTACACAGCGAGGAAGGTGTTGCTGGCAGAGAGCAAATGGAGAGCAGTTAGCGGGAGCAGCATATGCTGTTGCCTTCCCAAAATGTTTTGAGGCTTTAATTAAAGAATGGCTGCAATGTGTTTCCTGACCTTCCAGTGGAAAACATGCAATAAAACCTTCTCTTTCATTATTTTTTCTGTGTTAATTTGACAGGCTGAGCCTCCTAGGGTTCATCCATCCCCAAGCCTAGAGCACTAGATATTTCTTGCCGCAGGGTCGCCAGCGGGAGGGGAGATTTTGGCATGCCTGCGGTTTAGCATAGGCTGAAGTCCCATTGAAATTTGCGGGATTAAAACCCTTATTTCAAGTTAAGCGTGGTGATAAATGGAGTGTTGAAAAGTATGGGTTTAAATATGCTCTTAAACCCATATTTTCTCCTCCGCAAACTGGGAAACGGGAGGTACAGCCGTCAAACGCTTGCGGAGCTCAGATGTGAAATGGCTCCTGACTCACGCCATTTCCAGCTCATGCTGACACGGCGTTTTCCATACACCGTGCCCTGCTGGTACCTGTGGATCCTGAGTTTCTACCTGAGCTGCCGAAGCCATTTGCCACCGCTTGCCTGATGGAGGGGGTGAGCGCTGGTGCCATCTCTTTGCTGCCAGTTTGCGCAGCTGGAGCTAGGCAAGCATCACCCTGAATTAAATCAGCTTTTGATTGTTAGTCGCCACGTAGGCACTTGGACGTGTCTGGGAATAAACTACCCCGATTTCTGTCAAGGCTTCGTATCCTAGTGGATTGAACAGAAAAGCTAAAGGCCTCAAGTCCTACACTGATATTTCTGCTCCAGCCATCTGCAGATATGCCTTTTCCGTCCTGGTTTTGTGGTTTTTTTACCCTGAGAAAGCCTGCTGTAATTGTTTCCCTGCACACCCAGAGGTGATTTGTCAAAATCCCTATTGCTCCTTGGTTAATTCAATATTTATAATGTCTTTATAAGGCCGGTCCCACTCTGCTGACTTGGAGACGGGGTGGGAGAATGCATTGCATAAATTAGGCTGCACAAAACATGCAGCTCGCAGCTCTGCCGGGGCAGTCAGGCTCAAAGGGAGGACGTGAAGGCAGCAGTAACTGGGTGTCCAGGCAGAGAAGATGCAGCATCTTCCTCAGCATCCCTGCCCAGCTCATCCCAGCACACAGCAAAATCCTGAGCACTCAGCGTGAATGAAGAGCAGCAGCGAGTCAAGCCCAGGCTGACTGCTTATTTTAGGGCTTCCTATTCGGTTTCTGTGTCTTCTCTAAGATGTTTCATGATGCAGCAATTTCATAAAACCAGGCAGATGCCACAAATTGTCACATCTTGATTTTTTTTATCATTATTGTTCTTTAGGTCAGGTTAATCTCTGCTTGTGACCTTTCAGAGAGCAAGCCAGGCAGGGCAAGATGGGTAGTTTACATTATTGGATGTCACATCGTGCGTTAGTATATAAAGATCTTGAAATGAAACATGATTGAACGGTCCAGAAACTGGTATTTGTATTTTGTTTCATTTTTAGGAACCAAAATTTCTAGAACAAAATTCTTAGAAATTTTCAGAGTTAAAGTTTTCCAAGCCACTATCCTTTTGGGTGGAAATTTTAATCAGAATTGAGAAGACTCCACCAAAGTCCCTGTTTTCCTTGAAGCTTTTTTTTTCCTAACAAATATATATTCTGAGAGTTTCAGATGAGCGCTGTTCCCGAGATCTCCATCAGCTCACAAAGCCTCTTAGCATTTGCTCTTTTGTAAAGCAGTTTTAACGGTAATGGATGGGTTGTTTGGTTTATTTAATCAATCTCCGTAAAACTTTAGTGCTGAAAGCTATTATGTAGTGTCAAATGATAACAGTGCTGCTGCTGAATGAATTGCAGAGAGACGGCCGTGCCGTGCGGATCCCCTGAACCCCATCACAGCAGCCAAGAAGGGACCTCGTCATCCTTAACCGGGCAGAGCTCGTGCCCCCCTGCGTTCGCTCTCCAGCAGCAGTGTCCGCGGGTGTGCAGGACGGGGTGGCCCTTGGTGAAACACCCCCATCCTTGCAGCATCTTAGCAATCAGTGGGCTTTTTTTTTTTTCTTCTCCCTTCCTATACAAGTTTTAGCGTGGTCCCTTATGACTTGCCAGCTCCTAGCAGGGAGCCGCTCTGGGATTGGGAGCATCCCACGGGCATCACGGTAATGCTGCAGACACCTTACCTGGTCCCTCCCTTGTCTTCGCAGGAGGGGGACTCCCTCGGGGCCATGGAGAAGCTTTGCCGGCAGCTCACCTACCACCTCAGCCCCCACTCGCAGTGGAGACGCCAGGGCATCATGAAGAGGAAACCGCAGTCCTGGTGAGTCGGCTTTCGAAAGCCACCGTCACCCCCGCGCGTCTCTGTCCCCTCCCTGGTCCTTGAGTCCTTGGGACCACCCGCAGGCTCGGGAGAGTGGGAAGGGGGTTTTTCCACGATGCTTTTGGCCACAGTGTGCAAATGTGGGCGCTGGTGGGAGCTGCCTGTTGCACACCTGCAGCAATGGGAGGAACAAATCCACCACGATGAAGGAAAGTGCTTAAAACGGTTAGTCAGGGCTGCGAGGGAGCCGGGAGGTCAAAACCTTCTGAGCTTGCCACAGCCTTCAAAATCCGCAGTTGTCTCCAGTCTCACCGGTGTTTCCCCCATGCATGGCTGCGTTACCAGGTTGCATCATGCTCACCCAGAGGTGTTTTCCTCCTTTTCCATTTTCCTTTCCCTGTTGCATCCCGGTTGCAGAGGAGAGCAGCACGGTAGTGCCCAGGGAGGCGGAACGGGCTGGAAATCTGGAGCCATCCATCCTTCAAACATCCCCATGCTGGGCATTGGAGAGCAGGAGACAAACTGTTCTAAGACATCCTAATTAGCTGGTAATTAATGTGCTGACACATGTCACCACGTACGCCATGGCTTGCAGCGTGTTTACACGAAGGGAACTGTTCAATTAAAAATAGGGAGTAAATGACCCTCATCTCCTCCTCGCCCGGGTCCTCAGCAAAGCGTCCCAGCTGCCAACGTCCTGGATCCATGGAGCTGAAAAACCTGTGGATGAGGCTGATGGGAACAAAAAGGGCTCCTTGTTTTCCGCGGTGTTATGCATTACATATTTAATTTATTGTTTTTGTTTAAGGAAGTGAGAAATACAAAAGAAGCTGCAATCTGGCAGAGTCAGGATTTGTATCCAGGTGCTTGCTCGTGGTCCCAGGAGAGTTTTGGTTCCTGTTGTAGTAGATGCTATTTGTAGCCATAGCAGAGACTAATCCTGTGAAAAAACTTAGTCAGAATAGAAAAGAAGAGGGAAGGAAAATGGACACAAGAGGAAAACAGACACGAGGGAATAAAGGACTGTGTGGCCAAATAGGATTAGGACCATGTCTCCCAGACATCTGGCTTGGCATCCCTTGCACCCTGTCATCCTTAGAGACCCAAATGTGGAGAAACGCCTCCGTTCCACTAGCAGCGGTAACCGTACTTTTGTGTGTTGAGCGTTTTTAAGGTGTATTGATGACTAAAATTTCCTCTTTCCCATAAAGCGGCAGAAATGGAGGGAGTATGTTGGGGCTGCGTGCTGCGACGTACTTTTGTGTGTTGAGCGTTTTTAAGGTGTATTGATGACTAAAATTTCCTCTTTCCCATAAAGCGGCAGAAATGGAGGGAGTATGTTGGGGCTGCATGCTGCGAGGCTGTACCCCCCGGGCTGGGCTCAGCACACGGAGCCGGGTAATGACCCAGGGCTGTACCCCGCGGGCTGGGCTCAGCACACGGAGCCGGGTAATGACCCAGGGCTGTACCCCGCGGCCTGGGCTCAGCACACGGAGCCGGGTAATGACCCAGGAGCTCAGTTACCCCCGTGGGTTTTTTTTCCTAATTAGATTAGGATAGCACACACCTTGTCATCCCGCCAGAGCATTGTTAAAGTTACGCTGATGTGGCAGTAGGGAGCTCTTTAGAGCCCAAAAGACAAGAAATTCTTGAAAATGAAAAAATTTAAAGCAGTGCTTTGTGCCACTCTGTCTTTAATTACCAATCCCTGTCCTTAATTATCAGCTTGGAGCGGTTGTGCGAGCATGTCCGTGTGCCAGAGATCTGCGAGGCTTTATCTTACAAGTCTGCCGTAACGCTTCCCTTTCCTTGGAAGAGCTGGGAAATAGCTGAGGTTTTTCACGGTTTTAATAGCGGGGGTGCGGTTTTGGCCGTAAACAAGCCCTGACCACAGGGCAGCGACCCCGGGGCTGCCAACTCGTGGTGCTGGCTGCTGGCTAGCTGAAGCCAACCCTTTGCTAGAAGTTGAAGCCAACCTTTTGCTAAGGTCTAAATGCCTTAATATAGAGAATATATAGAGAATAGAGAGATCATCTGTCTTCCCTGTGCTTGAACAGCCACTGCTTTATTTGTGCGCCAGCAGTTACCCTGTTAGGGATGCTCCTGATCTCGTGTGTGTGTTAGTTGGTGGGTAGTTCCTTCCACAGCCGAAGACCAACGGGTGTTTGCCCAGAGCCCCCTGCTCTGGGTTGGGGTTTGCAAGTGCCCTGCGATGCCTCCAAGGGAGTAATGGGGTCTTGTTCCCAGGTGTCGGCACTGGCTTGACCCAGCCCTGCTGTCAGATGTTGCAGGAACTTTCAAATACTAAGTTTACACACTTTTTTGTGTGTCTGTTGGCCATCCACAACCCATCAGTGCTCTGCTCTAGGGTGTAATTAGTAGCTGGCTCTAATGACCAGGGAGCTACAGAGCTTTTTTTTGCATCTGTCTCTTTGCAAGGAAAAGAACTTCAGCTTGGTGCGGTGATAGCAGAGGGACTTTGGTCCCCGCTGGTGGAGTAGGAGAGTACAGGCCCATTTTATCAGAAATAAAAATGAGGCCTGTGGGAATACTTTCCCAGCTCTTTCTGTAGCTGGCTTTATCACGCCGCATCTTGTCCTGTTCCTTTGCTTTGCTGGTTGCTTTTTGTTTAGAAACTAAACAGAGCCAATAAATCAAGCGATTCCTGGGCTTTCTTCAAAGTTCCCATTCCTCCTGTTCCTCTCCCTCCTTGTGTGCTGGTTTTTGGGGGGACTGACTGTGCCCCGTGGAGGTGTTTGGTAAGTAGCTATGGACAACCCTTGTAATTAGGATATGTTTTATTTTGATTTATTAGAGGCTACCCTTGTAAAATCCCCACTTGCACAGGCACAGAAGCAGTGCAACCCGGTGTCTGGGACGTCTGGGACTTGTGGTGTGGATCCCATCAGTCTGTGAATCAACTGCTCCTCTTACGAGCCCAGGGCTCACTTGATATCTCTCCTTGATGCTCAGAGATACTCCTCAGTGGCCCCCTGCACCACGCAGCCAGCGGCCGGTCTGGGGCAGAGATCAGGTGTTAGGAGCTGTCTTTCTAAAAGGAAAGACAAGGACATCTGTCCTTGTTTTTGGGGGGAAACTGGCTTAAATTCACAACTGTGACAACAAGCCTTTGGTTATAGTACGGACAGAGCACAGGGGGCTCTGGCAATATTTTCAGTTGTGGGTTATTAAGGGAAAAGCATTGGAAAAAGCATTGCGGTACGCATGCTGTTGTGTTGCAATAGCGATTTAACAGCGTATAAATCATTCACAAAAAGTGCAGCGATCAGCCCACGAGCCTGCCTGTGCTGACGGCGGGATGAACGTCAAAGGCTGCAGCTCCCGCAGGCTGTGGATGCCCGCGCAGCCCCGTGGTCCACCCTGCGGTCCCCGGGTGGCCCTGAAAGCCGGTTCGTGGGTGCCTTGCAAGCCTTCGCCCCTCTGCCAAGCCTCTTCTTTGGGGGGATGAAAATGAAAGCTGAAAGCTTGGGCAGCACAGATGTAGCCTTGCTCACAGCAGGGGGGTTTATTGTTCAAAGCCTGTTTTATCCTGCCTGTCCTGGTGATATCAGTCATGTTTGGGGCTCAAGTCCCCTCTTACCTCCTTTTTATAGACTCCAAAATCCCTCAGCCTCCCTGGAATTACTCTTGCTTTGCAACGAGGTTGGTAAGGTCCCAGGAAAGCCCACGGCGCTGCCCGCAGCGCAGCATACGGTGGCTCCTCTCTACGGCAGCAGCCCCCAACGGGAGGTTATAGGTAGGAAGGGGTGCTTGCTCTGGGGGCTTCAGAGCCCTAAAACCAGGGCATCCTCCTCAGAGCCACATGTGAGCCCGGACGCTTTGAGGGAACAACGAGGCGTGAGAAATCGCCTTCCTTAGAGGTCTGCAGAGGAAAATGTGTCGCCTGCTGGGATGAGCTCGCCGGGATGAGCCCTGAGGCTGCTCCTCCTGCCGCTCCCAGCCCAGGCTGGGGAAAACAAGACAGGGGCTGCTGCAGAAGAGATGATGGTTTTTCCTTTCCCTCCTCTCCTTCTCCCTGCAGTACCGACCTTGTGACGTCCGCAGGCTGCACCATGTGAGTGATGCTTTCTTAAGCCATTTCTTCTCCTTTTTCCTCACTCTTCGTGTGGGGTCTGAGACCCCACCTGGAGCCCTGCGTCCAGCTCTGGGGCCCTCCGTACAGGAAAGACACGGACCTGTTGGAGCGGGTCCAGAGGAGGGCCACAAGAATGGTCAGGGGGATGGAACACCTCTGCTATGATGACAGGCTGAGGGAGTTGGGGTTGTTCAGCCTGGAGAAGAGAAGGCTCCAGGGAGACCTTATTGCAGCCTGTCAGTACTTAAAGGGGGCTTATAAGAAAGATGGGAACAAACTTTTTAGCAGGGCCTGTAGCGATAGGACAAGGGGGAATGGTTTTAAACTAAAACAGGGTAGATTTAGACTAGAGATAAGGAAGAAATTTTTTACAATTGCTCGACCGAACGCTGAGCAAAGCCAATAGCTGTAATTGGTCTCACCAGAAATGTGGCGAAATAATTACAAGGGAAAATTGCTTTTCTTTATTCTGCAACTGCTGTATTCATTACAGGTGATAATCGGAAGCAGAGCAGCCGGAGGAGGAGGGTGAGGACGGATGAAACAGAGAACTGGATTGTAAAAATTGTAAAAAATTTGCGTTTTTTGCATTGCATTTTTTACATGCCCAGAGAGGTGGTGGATGCCCCATCCCTGGAAACATTCAAGATCAGGTTGGACGGGGCTCTGAGCAACCTGATCTAGTTGAAGATGTCCCTGCCCACGGCAGGGGAGTTGGACTAGATGACCTTTAGAGGTCCCTTCCAACCCAAACCATTCTATGATTCTATGATTCTTTCTTTGCTCTTTCTTTTAATTTTCTTTCTTTCTTGTTGGAGAGGAAGTCTTCTGACTCTCCTGCAAGACAACTTTGGGGTCAGAAAGGGACAATTTGGAGTCATCCCCTGTCCTGTGTTGCAACCTGCCTGGAGGATCCAGCCGCAAGAAGCACGTAACCACGTGCTTTGGACGTGGAAACCTGGTCTCTCATCTTCTGCACAGTGATTCTTGACCTTGTAATGAGTGTTTTGGCTCTGTCCTTCATTTCCTGTTGATAATTAGGGATTGCAGCACAACAGCAGGGGCTGGGGGAGCCTGTCGTGCAGAACTCCCGGTCCGGAGCTGTGGAGTTACTAAAAAATACTTTGTTAATTAGAAATCTGTATCTTTGCGATGCATTGTGCTCCTGGGTCCTGTCTGCTGGAGACACACTCGTTAGCACTGACTCGTAACAAGCAGAAACACAAGCATTGTAATCTGTGCCGTGGCTTCATTAAGAGGCATCATTTCTCCGGGCTCACGGCTGCGCCCATCTTCTGATGCTCGCAGTCCCTTGTCCCCTGCAGCTGGGTTAGACATGTTGGAAGGGTTTGGGAAGGAATTGGAGTTTAATTATCCCTAATTATTGGGAGCACATTTGTGGGAAACAGAGGCTGATATGCAATCGCATCGGCTGCATTAGTGCAATGCTGATCCCTCTCTTTTATTAAAAGGTTTCCCTAGTTGTGGGATCAAGGGCGTCTCAGGCACTAGTGGGATGTTGCTCTCTTCTTGTTCAGGGCTAGTGAAGGGGTGGTGGCCTCTGGATGTCATTGTATTGCCACCTCCTCAGATGCCCACAGTCAAATTTTTAGTGGGATAGCATCCCTTCTTCACTAAACGCCCGCTGGCATTTCCAGCAGGCGTTGGGGGACGTAGCCACAAGCAGTGGGGTGGATCAGTCCCTCCTGGACCAGCCTGTCCTGGGACCCCCTGGTACCTCTGCCGAGGTCTCGCCGGCGCGGTGAGTGAGAGCCCTGCAGATGGGCGCAGCTCGACCGAACGCTGAGCAAAGCCAATAGCTGTAATTGGTCTCACCAGAAATGTGGCGAAATAATTACAAGGGAAAATTGCTTTTCTTTATTCTGCAACTGCTGTATTCGTTACAGGTGATAATCGGAAGCAGAGCAGCCGGAGGAGGAGGATGGGGACGGATGATAGAGAGAACTGGAGCTGATTTTTTTCGGTCGGTCGTGCTATGGCCAGGCAGCCTGCGGCGTAGGCAGAGGGGGAGGCTAGCGCTTTCCGTTTCCATCTCACCCCAGGCATCGCATTCGGTGTGTGCACGGAAAGAGCCAAATCGAGGGAGAAGCTCTCAGCGTTGGCTGCCCGCTCTGCCGTGCCGCCTGGCACCGGAGCACCCAAACCTCTGCCAAATGGCTTTTTTTTTTTTTGCGTATTATAAATCTGCCTGTCCCTCACTTGCTGTCTCCCTCTCCGTGCCTCCCTCTGAATCACATATATTTATATTAAACATCCAGGATGAAAATCAGCATTCTGCCTGATAGGGTAGCGAATAGCAGGAGGATGAAAACAGCCTGCTATAGTAATTTGTATGTCTCTGGCTCTGCCTAGGGACATGATTACAGTCCAGTGTTTAACTAGCGAGTATTGAATTAGATCCTGGAATCTCCCCGCTCCTCCTGCTGCCAAGCGCTTGCCTTCAGCATCACAAAGACAAAACTGATAATCAAAATTCCGCGCGTCCATAATTGCTTTGGAGCACAGGCTTGTGCGCTTCGTGGGGAGGGAGGAGGTGTCTCCCAGGGGACATGGCCTCTGTGGCTTTGCTGTGTCTTTCCCATCCCTGGAGAGTTGTGGCCAGTGTGTTTGTTACCTTTATTTGCTTCCCGCGTTGCCTCTGTGCACAGAAGCGATAGCGAGGAGCCAGGGATGCACCAGGGAGGGGAGGGAGCGGTGGTGCCTGCCCCGCTGGGCTGAGCCGTGGGCAGCGTCTGAAGGAATATAGATTATTCATATTGTAACTCCAAATCTAGCCCCGTTTTACATCAGGTAAAACCTTTTTTTGTGCACAGTTCCGGCTGATGCCACCGGAATGTGAAGCATGGAAGAATTTCAGGTGGAGCAGCTCAGTCTGAGTGCTGGAATTAAATGGGGTCGGTCTGGACTTAAATACATGAATTTTTTAACACTCCCTTTCATTGCACTCTGTTGTTGCTCTGCAATAGGTGGAGAAACACCCCAAAAAGAAGCCCGTGCCTGCCCTGAGCCTGGTACAGAGCTTACGGGGGGGGCTCCACACCAGGGTGAGCCAACGTGGTGCTTTCTTCACTTTCTGAAACCATTTTATGTTTCAGAGCTCCCGGCACTCACTCATGCAAATCCTCCCCCCAGTGCTGGGATGTGTGAAAAGTAAGGATCTGATTTTTTTTTTTCTGAATTCACATGGGTTTTTCAGGTGGCTTTACTTAGCTCCAGCCAACTCTCTTTTCTTTGCCGCTTGTCCTTTTTGCTGGTGACAGGGCCAGCCTGGATGCCGGGTTCGGACGCGATGCAGATGTGGGTGGCAGCTGGGAGTGTTTAGCACAGCACAGGGGTGAGGGGAATGTCAGCCCTGGTATGAGATCTGCTCCACGGCTGCACCAGGAATGCACCCGATGAGGATTCGCAGGAAAAGGGGCCGTTTGCTGTTTCTCTTTTCAGGGAGCGCTGCGGAGCAGCTGGCCAGCTTTCCCACAGCCCTGCGTGAGCTCATTCCTATGGCTGATGGAGAATCTTAATTATTTCCCAAATATTTATGTATATAAAGGATGAATCGTGCCCATAGTTGGTCTAAACAAGGTCTTAAACAAGGGCAACATTCTTTGCTGGCTCTGGTAACACTAGAAATATAATTTATTTGTATTTTTTTTCCTAAATCCAAGAGTTGCCCTTCTTTGAGACATACATGCTGGCGTGGAAACCAGCTCTGCCCACACGTTGCCTACTGCATGTGAACACTGTGCATGCAGGGCATAGCTTCACAGGATTTTTCATATTTAGCTTGTGAACACAGATCACTCGAACCCTATGGGCCAAATCCGATAGTGATAATGGAAACACAACTTCTGTAGGTATCCAGCTAGGGTAGGGAGCTTTCGGTTATGGACTGCGGAGCAGATACATACCTTGATCCAGCTGAATTTCTTGGTGAAATGGAGATGTCGTTACCTCCCTGTTAACACCATCCATCCTCCCAATGCAAGAGGTGGGCACGGTTGCTCTGTGCTGCCCAACCTGGGGCTCCAAAGCAGGTCGGAGCTAGACCTGTCGCTGGCTCGCTGCAGTGGGATGTCACATCGTTCAACGGGATGCCTCATTGTTCACTTTTCTTCTTGCAGTTTCTTGCATCTCTGCTGCTATCGTTTTCCCCACTGCATTTCCCCTGTCCCTTAGCAGCAGCCACCTCATTTACAGGCTTTCTGAGCTGTATCTCTCCTTCATTCCCATCCAAAAGCCCCTTTATTGCTTTGTTGCACTAGATATTGTTCAGTTAAATTCCAGTTTAAACAGAGTATTCTTTCATCTCCGCTTGACAAGCAGCGCTAGTCAGTGCTAAACCACATTCCTGCTTCGTTATGCGTTACTCTAACATGTCAGTCTGCAGAAAAATGACATTGCTCCTAAGTCACTCGAGGAGCATTCCTGTTTATACTAATTTATTGTGTTTTACCACAATAGCCATTGCGTTCTTAACTGTGGTAGCAAGGGACGAGGTCAGTGAAGAGAAAGTGGAGCTGCAGTGTTTGAAGAGGAGGCATGAGCGCGCCAGGAACCACTGAGGTCTTTGCATTTGGAAAAGTCAGGTCTCTTCTCAGGAGCCTGCATATGGATTTAGGACCCAAATATTAGGCTCTTATTTTTTTCACTCTCCTAAAGTTTAAGCCTAATTTTCTATTTTGTTGTTTTCTTAACACGCCTACGGGACTGAAGCAAGCACTCGTGGGGATGCTCTGCTCGTGCATAACCTCGATACGTCATTGCCAGTGCGAAGGGTGAGCCCCTAATTCCTCCAACGAAGGGGGTCTGGGAGCCTCACACATTTTGGCTTGTGGCTCAACACTTGGGCAGCGTTGATTTTTCTCTGGCTCAAACAGTTTTGCGGCTCGAAAGCCATAATTTTTCTCTCAGGACAGGTCAGGAAAGTTGTCTCGAATGGGTTGTCATTCTCTGAGATGGAGGATATATTTAATCACAAAAGTGTCCGACAGTAGCTGTCATTTTCTGTCTCTCTGCGAGGGTTGGCATGAATAGGGTGAAAGCAGCAAAACAGGTATTTTTTTCTCTCTTGCCATACATTTCTGCGCAGAAATTACTGCCTGTGGCCCTGCCTCAATGGGAACTGCACTGGGGGTTGTAAAAGCCCCTGCATAATAGGTACTTCTCCATGTAATATGTGCAAATTACACGGCTATGCATGATAAGGACAGACAGAATCTCGTGTTTGTTTTCTTTGATTTTCCCAGCCTAAGCAGGGCTGAAAATGCAGCGACTGTTTCCTCTCGCTTTCTGCATACCTCCAGCACCGGCAGCGCCTGGGTAGGAACCAAGCGCGAGTTTAGCCCTGCGAGACATTGTTTTGCAGCAGCTGCTGACGAAGCAACCAGTCACGGAGGATATTTGGTAGCCCAGGGTGGAAGCTAAACCCTCCTGGAGTTGGTTTAAAGGGCTGATACCTCCAGCGCCTGGTATCTGCAGGGTTTGGTCCGGCAGCCACAGTGTGCCATATCCATCGTACGCCAGCTCCATCAGCGTGGTGTAAAATAGTGCCGCCGAGGGCAAAAATCCTGCTTGATTCATCCTGCTCCAGCCCTGCCTCCGGCTCCTGCCTTGTCCCCAGCCCACGTCAGGCCCATGGTGCATTTGGGATTAGGGACATTTGGTGTTTGAGCTTGGGTTTACGCATCCACAGGCTGGATCTGTTGGGCTGGGAAAATAGGTACTGCCAAAGCAGCTGTCCCGGAGAGGAGGATGGAGCCGTGTCTGCTGCTTTATGGAGGCAGGAATCGGCTTCACAAGGGGAAATGCAGAGAATAGGTTTTCCCCTGATAGGTTTTCCCTGCAGAAGGGTGCTGTGTGCCTGGGACGAGGCCCCTTTGCTCCCTGTCTGCATGGAAAGCTAAACCTCCTTTTCTTCAGAGTGGAAGAGTGTGACGAGTTGCTTTTTCCCGAGCAAGACCCTAGTCAGTTATAAAAGCAACGAGTTGCTTTTTAACCCTGAAAGGGGAAGCGCAAACACCTCTCCCAGACCCCCTCGTTCCTCACTTGCCAGCATCTCCCATTGCCTTTACATTCTGCCGTGGTGGGATGCGGGATTCCACTTCCCTGGGATTTTGCCCAGTGCTTTGCAAAAGGCATTACCAGAGCATCAAGCATGACGCCGTGGAAACCTGCCAAAATATCCGACAGGAGCGGGAATGGGAAAAGTTTGGCAGGCATGCCCGAGACGGCACGCTGATGGGGTTTGAGCAGAGCCCCACAAGGCTCTGGCACGGTCCCTTGCTGCTGGAGGCAGCTGAAAATGTGCTCTTCTGCCTTCTTTTCAGGGTCAGCATAGCAATAATTCGGAGGTATTTCACCTCTGTGGGAGGCAGAGCTCCCAGCTCCTGTTTGACTGTAGCACCCGAACGCTGAGGGCTGCCCATCCTCCAACCGCAGCACCGCTGCTTGCTTGGTTTTCCGTGGTATTGCTTTGTTTTCCATGGTATTAAAGGAGGTGTGGAAACACGCCAATAAAATGCATTTCACCGAGGAAGAAGGCTTCGGGGTCCTCCTTTACACCTGGGAGTCAGCCTGAACTCCCCTTTGCTCTCTTAAGACCCCCTGATGTGAAATTGTTAGAAACCACCTTGAAAATACCCAGCTGAAAGGGCGAACGAATAGTTTGGGACAGCTTTTGGAAGTCAGGAGGCTCCATCAGGCTGCGGCAGTTTTTAACCCATGGTTACCTGTGGGTTGGATGTTCTCCATTGCGCTTGGCAGCCAGGTACGGAGACCTGTTAAAGCAGGAGAGAGGGGTGTTTTGATTTAGTGATGAACTTATGGGGGTTAAGCAGCCTTACTTTGTTGGTAGGAATGATCTTTTAGCATCCCACTCCTAATTTCATCAGGGGCACAAAACATTTCTGTCCTGGAGGAATGCTGATTTTTCCTACTTGCTTGCAGTGCCTGCTTACATTTCTCTACGAAGCCCTTGTGAAGCAAAAAAAAGGGAGTTTTCACGGGGGGGAAGCCCGGTGCATGAATAATGTCCCCTTCCTTTCGAAAACAAAGAGAGATGTAAATCCTCTGCTGCTGCCGGGAGCTTGTGGGTGAGCAATAGGAGAAGTTATAGCTCCTGCAACAAACGGTCTCTTCAGAGCATCCAAGACAAATCCGCTGTCAGTGGGAGGAGGCTGGAGCAAGAATTGTGCGGTCGCTCCTCTTCATTAAAATCCCGTCTATGTGTATGTGTGTGCGTGCACAGCAGGCGTGCTGGTAGCTGCTGCAGGAGAGCAGAGAATTTGCGAGCTGGAGACCTTTGGGACCCGTGCGTGGGCGATCTCTTCTGTCTGTGTCAATGGGACCTTATTTTGCCCTATGTTACATAGCTGTCCCAGAGATCAAAAGGGACAGAGCAGCAAAGTGCTTTCCGGCGCATGGAGCAAATGCTACGAAAACCAGACTGGGATAATATTGCTTGGTGCTGTGATTTTGGGGTGTGTTGCAAACCACTTGGCCTTTGCAGTAGAAAGCAGGCAATTTCCAAACCTCTCTGCTCTTCCCTGCATGGCCTGAGACTTCGTGCATGCGTTTGGGATGGAGAAAAGCAAAACTCTGGTTCTTGGTGGTTCTTCAGGCTGCCTGGGGTTGGGAACTCAGGCTGTCAGGCTTCATCAGTGGGATGCTCGGCCCTTGGCTTACAGGTAGGGTCCGGCATCTCACAGGAGGATGTGGGTGAGGGACAGAGGTGCTCCTGGCCATGGTGGATCTTCTGACCTTTGCTGGGTCATATCACAATGACTGAGGTCTGCAGCCTTGTGGCACCTGGGTGGTCACTGAGTCTATAAATCCTTGGGCTGGCATCGGTCTCAGGAGTTAAATACCTGCTGTGGTGGCTGTGATTTGGTGATGGTTCATAAAGATGCATCACCCCCTAGGGTGGGACCGGCTGTGACCCTCCGCAGCAGGAAGCTGCCGGTGTTTGCCCTTGTCCTCGCCCAGGCGTGTCGTTGCAAAGCTCCCAGGCACCTCCAGCTGTCCATGCGTTGGCTGCGGCTGTAGCACAGAGCTCTGTTTGTCTCTGAGATGATTGCAGTCTGGATGCAGGCGGAAAGCAATTCATTTCCCAGGGTAGGCACTAAATACCAACTGCTGTCTGCCTGTGCGTGGCAGTTGTTAATAAGAGCTCTACTGGGGCGGAGCGGAGCTTTTCCCTGGGTATATCCTGCAACGTTAGAAATATTGTGGTTATTTAATAAGTTTTTTCTCTTAATTGCCCTAAGAGGACAAGAGAGGCCATCTCCAAGCCTATTGTACCCTACTTTTGTGATTGTCTATACCAAGAGGGTTGGAAATTACTATTTTAATCTCTGCATATTGCTATCAAATCCCAGCCTGGCCGAGGCAGACCAGACTTTCCTCTGGAAATATTAAATGACCACCAAAAAAGTCTGATGTCTGGTTGTCCCTCGTCACTGTGCCAGCCGTTGGCCGTGCAGGAGGGAGTCCCCGAGCAGCAGGTCCTGCAGACCCGCTTGATGCGAAGGGGTGTCCCTGCGTGAGCACTGGGAACGGTGAGGGTTAACCATGGGGACTGAGTAATCCTCCCGTAATAGAAGGATGACTTAATGTGATGGGAAGACCTGGAGTGACACAGAAGAAGTCAGAAGGGAGCTAAGATTTTGGGAGAGAGGGTGGAAAACAAGGGGAGGATGACCGAGACAAAAAAAAACATCTCCCTTGGCTGCTGTCAGAGATGTGCCGAGTGATTTTGCAGCTCGAGGCCGTGACGGGTCTGCCCCGGCACTGCTGCGGGGCTGCCAAGTGGCTGCAGTCAGCGGTGCCACCCACCACGAGCATCGTCCTACCCGTGGTGCATTCAGCATCCTGCTTATCTCATTTTGTCTTTTTGCTTGGCCTTTCTTCTAAGGCATTGGTCTCAGACGGATAAAGCACCTTGCTCAGCCTTATTAATGAATTGCCCCAGTAATGAGAGCAATAGCGGGATGAGGTGCGGTGTTAACCCCTGTATCAGACAGACGGAGACGGCTCGGCCCCTTGTGGAGCAAATCCCAAGTACGCCCGTGGGCAACACCAGCATGGTGCAGTGCTGAGGATGCCTGGTACACAGGTATCGCCTCCAGCAGCTCCTTCGGGAGATGCTGACCCTAGGTTTGGTCCGGTACACGCAGCACTCAGCCAACATACATAAAACCAGAGTATTTTCTATACTTTGGCAGAAATGTTTGGAAACTGTTGGAGCCCTGAAGAGGACCACATGGGAGGGGGCTGTCTTCCAGCAGCGCTGTGATCGGCTGTTTGATATGGCTCTTAGCCACGCACAGTACGGTGAACGAGCAGGTTTGCTGTGGTTCAAGGCATACACCCCGGCGAAACAAAAAGGGAAAAAAAAGAAACCTTTCGAGGAACCAGGAGACAATAAGGAGTTGGGAGATATTTGGATGTGGGTGATTTTACAGCGTGTGTCACAGGAGTGCACTTTTCATCACCTCTATCCTTCTCACCTCTGTCTCCTTCACGGCCATGGGGCATTTTCTACATCTGCCAGCCTGGGACTCTTTGGCCTTTTTAAAGTTACTCAAGAGATGACTTTATATCTCTTTTATAGCTGAGATTGAAACAACCATGATTTGACCTGTCAGTTGTTCTGTTCTCAGTGCTCCTCCACATGATGCTTCTTCTGGGCTCCGGCCTCTTGAATTTATTCCCTTTGGCACATGCATGACTGGAAGTACAGTGCCTTCCGTATTTTTGCTCTCTGCTGGTCTACGTGGCTTCAAAACTGCCTGGTCAGGGGCTGCCTTGTTTGTGGAGCGTCCATTTTCCAAGATAGCTGATCCAGAGCAACCTTTTGGGGCTGTTTCTTTGCATGCTCCGAGGTAGCTGGCCAGAATTTTTTGCTCCATGCTGGCACCCCGACAGATGGATTTGAGCGGGTGGGGTGGGCAGGTTAAGCCTGGGGTTAAATACAGCTAAGCCCCTTCCCAAAAACGAGGGAGATGCTGGTGAGCGGTAGTGGCTGCGCCCTGGCCTCGCACGGTGCTGGGCAGCTGCCCCGTCCCAACCGGCGCCAGCCTGGCTGTCAGGAGCTGGCTTATCCCTGGGAAATCACGACCCTTTGAGGACACCCCACCGAGATGCAGCTATCTACAGCCAGGCATGCATTGCAGCACTCCCCCTTGCTATGTAGAAAATCTGATGAATCCCTTCTCAAAAAATGCTGTTTAACGTGAAGACATCCCGTCTGGCGGGTCCGGCGTTTTGTGACCATGCGAAAACCTGAGTGAAACGTTTTGTCCTTCTTGTGGGAACGGCGCGTGATGTTGGAGGGGAGAGGATGAATGGGCCAGCAATCATCCACCGCAGGTCAGCAGCGCAGGCTAAGCCGGGTGGGAAGAGGGGAAGGATTTCATCCAGTTGGAGAAAGATATATGTCTGCTGCATGAGAGAGGAATATAAAAACAAGCTAAGTCATTTTAAAGTCAATAATGTACAGCACTAAGCAGCTTTTGCTTCAAATAATGCTCTTTTAAGGCTAGTGGGGTATAAATACCAGGGCGTTAGGTTGTCCCTGGTGTGCATTTATCCCTGAATCAGCGTGTGTGCGTCAAACAGGGAGGGACGAACCTGACGTTGCAGCAAGGATGCACTGAGCGGGCTCCCGGCTTCCCCCAGCTAAGCAGCCGAATGAGTGTGCGATCGTTACAGCAGAGCTTCAACATCAGCAAGTAACAGGCTGGAAACAAACAGAAGGAATTGCTTTTTCACCCGGCTCTCCCTGTCAAATGATGTTGAAGGGCCCAAAAGCACAGAGAGTTCAGAAAGGAATTAAGGACAGCTTCATCAGTGGCCATTAAACACCGTAGTTTAGGCTCAACCTCTGGCTCAAGAAGTCTCTAAAGCACGGGAATCTGGGAGGGTTTGCCAGGGAGGAGTAACTGAATAAAGCTCTAGATCCTTTACCTAAACATTAACTAACATCCAGACACAGGATCTGGACTTGGTAGACCTTGACGTGTTCCAGAATGGTTATTCTTTTGCACTGATGCTTAGTAGCATTAGTGCAGTGCGGAGGTGAGATTTTCCCAGGCTCTGCAGCGTCCTGCCATTCACTTAGAACTGCGGAGGCTTGCTCCAGGCTGTAATTCACCCGACACATCCCTGCCCTTCTGCCTTGAGTTTTCTGCCCGCTTCTTCTGTCTCCAGCGGGACAGACCTATTTCTATTCGCTCGTGTGCTTTGGAGAGCCCTCAACAGTTAAAAGTGCAGTCCTCAAAGGAAATCTGTGTCAAGACCGACCTGAGACAGGATCCAGTCTGGGAAAAAAAAAGCCATTTAGATGCGTTGCAGAGGGGGGAAGCGCTCTGATGCCGACTGAGCCTGGGGTGTCGTCCCTTGATATGTCAGCGCACATCAATCTGCTCTAGCTGGCAGGGTGGCCTGTCTTTCCCAGGGGGAGCCAAGAGGCTTGAAATGAAAATGCTGCGATGTTTGTTGTTGAATTTAAAGAGTCACTGAAATGACCTTTGGCACGATGAAAACGGGACTAAATGTCAAGCAAATTAAACGCCTGTTGTGGAGGGAAAGGTGAAGCACTGCAAATCCGGGGAGCAAATATTTATGAGGGCTGTGATTAAGAAATAATTCTTCAACACGCTGTTCGTGGCGGTTAAAGAAGCTGCCACCCTGTTTGCTTGTTGCTGATATTCAGGGGAAATTTGATTTCTCCTGTGCCTGTCGGAGCGAGAGCTGTTGTGTCTGCTCCCCCGTTTTGCTGGGACGCGTGGGCATTTTGCACACCCCGAAGCGCGCCAAACAGGGAGGATAAGCAGGTGGTGAAATCACCCATTTTGTTCTTCATTTCCACTGAGAGTTATCTGGCCACCAGATCAGCAAGTCTGGGATGGAAATGAGTTATTTTTGCTGAATATTGCAGCAGCATCTGGAAGGTGAGACTGTTGCTGGGCACTGCCCGAAGTCTTCCCAGCCAGGGCTGTTTGCCGTGGGGCCCTATTTGTGCAACGGAGATGAAAGTACTGGCTAAATTTCCCAGATGCTCAGCGAGTTGAAATCATCTGGCTGAAATCAGATGATATATCAGGCTGTTTATTGCAGGCCAGCGGGTTACTCATGGGCTGGCACGGCTCCGGAGAGCGCAGTACTGCGACCTTACTGCATAGGAGGGGTTTGCTGGGACAAGGCACAGCTGCTCCTACCTGCATGCATGCATGAGCAAGGGATGCTGTGCCCCTTTGCATTCCAGACCAGTGCATTCAAACACTGGAACAGGCTTCCTAGAGAGGTGTTCGGTGCCCCAAGCCTGTCAGTGTTTAAGAGGCATTTGGACAATGCCCTTAATAACAAGCTTTCACTTTTGGTCAGGCAGTTGGACTAGCTGATCGTTGTGGTCCCTTCCAACTGAAATACTCTATTCTATTCTATTCTATTCTATTCTATTCTATTCTATTCTATTCTATTCTATTCTATTCTATTCTATTCTATTCTATTCTATTCTATTCTATTCTATTCTATTCTATTCCATTCCATTCCATTCCATTCCATTCCAT
>NW_008794371.1:1147241-1149647 GCF_000699145.1 Aptenodytes forsteri | reverse complement strand
CATTCCATTCCATTCCATTCCATTCCATTCCATTCCATTCCATTCCATTCCATCCTATTGACATCTAATGGAGTTGTCTGAAGAAAGGTGCATCCCAGCTCCTGCACCGAGGGCTTTTATAACATGTTCATGCTTTGCAGCATCAAGCCTTGAGCTCCAGACGCTGCCACCGGTGCTGATAAACCGCAAGAGGTAAGAGGGCAGCCACGAGGTTTGATGTACGGGGTTGGTTTGCTGCCGACCCAGCACAGCTTCCTAAGCAGCGTGGGGCCGAGAGATCCATGGGCAACCACTACCATGTTTCCCCTAAAATCTCCTGCGTGTTAGCAGCAAGCATCGCTCTGCTGAAGCAAGGGAGCGGGGGAAAGCTGGACATTCGCTCGCTGCTTTGGCTCTAGTTAGTAGATAGTTGGACCGATGAGATTTAGGGCAGATGACTCTGTGATTAAACAGGCCAAATCCCAGCACTGCACGTCCAGAAAAGCCTTTTTGGCAGCTGATGAGGAGGCACTGAGAGTGCTTCTGCTTGCAAAGGGCTCATAACCATGGGAAGAGAGCACGGTGTCCTCGCTTTATCGGAAAGTACTGTGGCTGCCTTGGGACTCTTTCAAGACCTCGGGACATGGGTATGCAAACAGATTATTAGAGGCTGAGCCCGGACGTGAATTTGCAAGCTTTCAGCAAATCTGGGAAAACAAAATGCAGGCAAGTGTGATGATGCAGCATTTGGAGCACGAGAGCCAGAGTCACCGGCTGCAAAGGAAGAGAGATTTTGTGCCACGCGAGGCGGGATGAGCATCTGTCTAATCTGAAGAAGTCAGCTTGAGGTTTGGGGCTGCCGGTCGCTAGTGGAGGGGGGGAGCAGTCAGGTTTGACCCTTTGGGAGAATGTGGCTCAGCAGCAAATCCTGGTTCTGGCATCTCGGACGTGTGGGGTTGGAGTTGGTGTAATTTGACTTGGAAATAGGGAATTTGCCTCGGCCACCGAGAGCTCGCTGCTGGAGGCAATGTCCCTTTGCTTACCAACAGCAAGTGCCTCTTCAGAGGAAATTCTCCTGCCTGAGATAACTCCTGGCAGGGATGTTTTGAAAGAAAGCATCAGCCACCATTGATTTTGGCTGGGACATGGGTTTACATGTCCCACACCAGCTGTAAAGCATCACTTGGGATGGTCAGAGTCATGCCCTGCAGTGGGGCTTGATGCTCTTGGGTTGGTATCTCCTGGTTTTGGGTGCTTTGCTGGGCAGCATTAGGGAACTCTCGTTTACAGCATTAAGGAGCGCAGGAAATGCAAACGTATGGTTATTATGCCTGCGACTGTTCAGCAGATTCAAATGAGACGCGTCGCAAATAAGGCTTCCCAGTTATGAGCCAGGTTTCTGTCCCGTGTTGGTTCTGATCTCTATTCCTGTGACACATCCGACCTACTAAACCCTTCGGTGCGTAACCGGCTGCCTCCCTGGCTTCGCCCACGTCATCCAGCATCAGCACATCCTGGCTCGGTCGGTCTGTCTCCCTCCTCTGTGCAGCTGAAGGGTAATTGCTGGTGAGCCAGATGTCATCTCGTGGCTGTCGTTTTGCTGATGGAGAGGTTATCCCTTACAGCTACCTAATCGCGGTGAGACTGCAGCTCCTTCCTGTGTGCCGGCCGAGCTGCCGTGCCAGCCCCATCGCACCTTGCTCAGTCGGAAGGAGTTGGCGTTAGCAAAGACCTACTTTTTAAGCTGTTGGAGCTAAACTGTAAATAATGCATGCATATTGAAATGCCACCCGGGTAAGTGCTACAGGGCAAGCTGTCGCGTTGGAAGGGGCTTAAGGTTTTCCATTGACTCACTCTGTAAAATGAGCCCTTATGCTGTTCGTTGCCCTCCGCAAGTCGTCTGGGTTGCTCCAGAATATAAAACAATTAACCCAAGCCGCAAAGTACCATTTTTTTTTTCCCCACTGATGAATATTGACCCTGACAAATGCTTGAACTGCCTTTGCCGTTCCCTCATTGAGCAAATGAACTGACAGCCAGAAGTACTAGAAAATATCCTAAAGTAGAAAAAAAATCTGGCAGTGAGGCTGGGATGAGGTGATTTACAGCAGCAGGACATCCCTTTCTACCCGCGTGCTTTTCTGAGCTTGCTCACACTCTTGCTGCAGCCTTAAAAGCTTCAGGTAGTCACAGGCACTACCTGTGATTTCAAACCTCCATTCCAAGCCACCCTCCTCCTTCCTCTCCCCTCCTGCAACTGGACTAAGCAATAACCCAGTAGTTTTCCTCCCCTTGGAGGGAACATCCATCCCACCTCCTTGCACTTAGGTGCTTGTGGTCCCCTAAACGTGTTTTCTAGTCCCGTGCCTGATTAGAAAAGGCCTTTGACGGTGAAAAGTGTGGATTTTTTTAATTTTTTTTTTTTTT
>NW_008794371.1:1143821-1147124 GCF_000699145.1 Aptenodytes forsteri | reverse complement strand
TGTTTTGTTTAAATAATTGCTCCTCCACTTCCTCTGCTTCTGGGGGGAGTGGAAATTAGATTTGCTTTTGACACATGGCAGCGATTATTTAAATCTATCCTCACAACATAGGCTGCGGAGCCAGGAATCAACTAGTAGAAATTGTTATTAAATGAGGGAATCAGCTGGAGAAATAATTAATCCACACGCGCGCGCGCTTCCTCCCTGCCTTGGAAGTCCTCCAAACACCCTGTGATTATTTGTCTTGTCTAAAATAACCACTGCCTTAGTCCCTTTTTAGCTGGTGAGGGGCAATTTGCTCCCTTGCCCGGGGCCCGGCTGCTGCTCCTGCACCAGGCTGGTCTCCTGCCACCTCGCAAGAAAGGCATCACTCCCCAAAGCAGCGGTGCCCATCTAATTAGCAGCCAGCCCCGGCGTGGCTGTCACCCCCGGCTATATTGCCCAATTAGGAGAATCAAGCTTCATGATGAAGCTTTGACACAGGCTTTTTAAATTTTTTTTTAAGCCCTTTCACATCATGCATCGTTAGCGGCGGTAAATGAAGGTGTTTAGTGAGCCCATCCATCACTTCGACTCAGGGCTCTGACTGGCTGTCAGGGCCAGTTTCCACCTCCCGCGCCCGCTGCTGCTCTCTTTGAATGAAAATAATGCTTTAAAATAGCCGGGCAAAAGAGGACGGTGGTAGGAGCACTGGAAGCACCGCTGCTCCTTGCTGCCGTGGGGAGGCGAAGGGCTGGACCGAGGTTTTCAGCACGAAGGTTTTGGATGGTGGCATCTGGGCATCAAGTGTTTTGAAGGGGCACCGAGGTGTATTTGGGCTGGATCTGGGTTGTTTCTTTTTTCTTGCGCATTGCTGTGGGGCTGGAAGGGGTGGGAGAGCCCACGTGGGGAGGGTTGGACCGGAGAAGGCTGCGAGCCATGCACAAGGCGATGAGAGCAGCGGGGTGCAGGTCGCAGCAGGGCTGCCATGAAGCGTGGAAGCACGCCAGCAGCCGACACGGCTGGAGCTTTCCTGGCGCGGGCTCCTGCGTCTCAAGCCCAGCCTACTTGCAGCCCTGGTTGCTCATAACCAGGCGTTTCCATCTGTCCCCTGGGAGCCCGGCCCTGAGGTCCCTGCTCACCCCATGGGTGACCCAGACACAGACTTGACTCATCCCCTTCCAGTTTGACACTTCACCATTAGACATGGTGTAGTCCCTTGGCTCGTGGGCGATGGGGTGGAGAAAAAAGCTGCCTTTGGCCACGGGCCGAGCAACCCGGCAGCACTCAGGAAAGTGCAGAAGGATCTTTTGCATCTCAAAAGGGGCTGGTTGGCACCTCCAAGAAAAGGGAGACCAAATTGCAGAGTGCAGACCCTGCCCACGTTCAATTCTCAGCTTTGGCTTTTGCATGTCTTGCCAACACGCGGCAGCTTGTGTTTTGACACATCCCAGTCCCTGAGAAACGGGGCATTCAGCCTCAAGACTGATTTCTTTTGTCTAGCAACGTGTAGCCCAGGGTGGCAATATGCTCTTCCAGGTGTTTCACCCTCCCTTTGTCGAGGGTTAGCACCAGACTGGGGAGCTGGGGGTTTTTTTCGGAGGAAGCCATCCTCGTGTGCTGGCCTCCCTGCGTGCTCAGTCGCTTGTGAAGGTCACTTCTCACCTTGCTGTTGGGGATGAGGATTATTCCTCGGCAGCATCTTGGCTAAGAGAAATGCCCATCTGGAGTGAGTCCTCTCCTGCGTTCCCCGGTTTAATCAGCTGTTGGGTCATGCTGGCCACTGAGTGCTAAAATGTGGCTCATTATCCCAAAGATGATGAGTTGGAGACTTGGAAAAAAAAAATATATGTGTGTTCAGATAATACGGACAAATTACTTACCTTGGGAAGAGTTGTTGTTGGGCTGATCTCTCCAGCATTGCTCGTTTCCCCTCTAATAGCCAGCTCGGAGCACAGCGACACGAAACCTCATCACTGGTGGGTACAGAAAACAGAGAAAAGGGCAAAATGTTTGCGTTCGGAAAGCGGAATGGGAGAGGGTGACTGGTTTGTGGTTTTCTTGATAGAGCTGATAACAGGGCCTGTCTTTTAGCAGAAAAGCAAGTAGGTTACACAGCCAGTCAGGGAAAATGCAGGGAAGATTTTTGTGGTTTTCCTGCTCGTCTGGCAGACTTTGCAGTGCCGTAGGGACTCGGGGAGCTGGGCAGCACTGCTGTTTTGCTGTAAAGAGCAGCGTATCAAATGACTTTTCTGTTATGCCCAGCTGAAAAGGCAGTCGTGGCAGCCAGCTTCACCTCCGATATTAGCTCGGTTTTCATCTTTTTAGAGGAGATGAATGCTGAAATCCCCAACATGAGTGGGGAAATAATCTGCCAAAAGCAATGAAGTGCTGGGGGAAGAGGGGGTTTTCTTTGGGCAGTTAAAGACACTTGTTGTTGCCTGTTTTCTTTTGTTTGGCTTTGCAGCCCCAGAAATGGTAGGGGCTGCCTTCTCCTGACCCTGGGCTCACGGAAGGGGTCTACTAAAATGAAATAGCTTTGTGAGTGGGTAGCAAAGCTGCACGAGAAACCGTGCCCAGCAGGAAAAGGAACCTATAGGATGCAAATAAAGCAGGTTCAACCCCCTGCTCCAGTGAGCAACTTTTTGCTGTACTTATAAAGAGAAGAGGACAGGTGTACTATTAAATCTTCTCATAGGAACAGACTATGAAAAAGCGACAAAAAACATCCCTTTTTCTTATGAAGACACGAGCAGGGAATTAGTAGTGGATCAGGTTGTATACTGTTATTCCTCATTTGATGAAAGCTGAGGTTACAATGGTCACTCTGTTCTGCTGTGCTGAGTGGGAACCCATTATTTTTTGTGCACGTTAATGTAAAGCAGATTGCATCTCCCGGCACAGGGAGGGCTCGAGGAAGCAGTCACACACCGGTCAAGTCTCATTAGCTTAACACTACCTAATCCCCAGGGGTCTCGTCCCTCTCTGAGTATCGTATGCCCCTGCAGGGAAGCATGACGGTGACAGTACAAGGGCTTTCTTGGCCAACGTTACATCTGTTTATTGAAAATCACGCAGAACAGAACTTTTTTGGCTCGATAGATGTGCAAATTGCAATTAAAAAACTGATAGCAAGGCCAAACATCAGGTGAAAGGCATTCACCTTGGCTGTCTCAATTTGCCCGGCTCCTCTTCGTTTGGCAGCCGGCTACTCTTGCAACCGAGACCTTCTCGCTGTGTAGCTCCTGCTGACATAAATGCCTGGGTGCCCTGTGGTCTGTCAGGAGGGTGCCAACAATGAGAGCGGGGGGGGGGGGGGGCGGG
>NW_008794371.1:1119926-1142568 GCF_000699145.1 Aptenodytes forsteri | reverse complement strand
CGTCCTCCACCCTGGTTGGGGGAGGCGGTACGTGTCCCCTCAAAAACCAGCTGTCTGAAACGTGTCCACGGTCAGGCTGAAAGAGAAGTAGGTGGTTTCCCTTTGATCCACCTATGAGCGCATCAGGACCCGTGTCGGGATTCAGACCCTCCCTTTCGACGCCAGAGGTGTCGGGACCGCATCGGGAAGGGCAGGGGTTTGGCTTAATGGAAGATATGGGCCAAGTATCAAGTATCGCGGGGGGGGGGCAAGGGGAAAATGAGGGGTGATATCAGCTCCTGGCACTGGAGAAAACATCTTCCCAAACAGCGTGAGGGACAAGCAGGGACCCTGGGAGCCGGGCTGGCGGCTGCGTCTCGTGCTCCGGCTCTCATCAGAGCAGCACAGGCAATAGGGGACCTCTGCCTGCCTAAACTCTTCCAAATGTGATCTGTGCTCCAATAAAATAAACAGTTTAGGGAAAGCGAAGCCCCAGGCACACACTTTGGCAGCTGATCACTCCCTAATTGCAGGAAGAGCAGTTGGGAGAGGGGCTTTTTTTCTTCTTTGGGCTGGTTTCTGGTGAGAAAACTGGGCTAGAGGATCAGAGTTGAAGCTTCTCTCCCCTCACCCTCCCCCAGCAAAAATCCTGTTTTCTTCCCCTTTGTATTAATGGAATTCAACTTATTTCAAGGAACAGGAAACACAAACAGCCTCTACAAAGTGTGAACCTCAAACCTTCAGCGAAAGCCTGTTCAGTTTGATACGTGCAGTTCTCTGCAAACTTTTCCTGGGCTTTTGTTGTTGTTGACAGCACCAGGGGCAGGTTTGAGGGCCGGGAGAGGATTTTGGTGAGCAGAAGTAAACCGGAGCCAATGCCTCTCAAGCCGCCCTGCCTGACTGTGTGTGTTTCCCCCACTCCCAAGCTCCCCGGGCCCCAGAAAGGGATGGAGATAATTAACAACAGCCCCTTTCATCTGCAAATAGACAAGATGTGTCAAAACTAGTTTCTTTTTCTCTAAAATTTGTGGTGAGGGGGACAGAGAGGGAGCAGCCATGCTCTCCCACCTCACGTTGGGAGTCACATCCAGCCTGCTTGTGGGGTCGTTCCTTGCAACGATAAGAGAAAGCGGTAACGAAACCAAAGAGAGAGGCTGAAATGAAGGATTTCAAGCAACCATCCATCCCGGTTTTGCGGAAGGGGCTGGAGCCTCGGCCAGCGCTGCCTTGCCGTGCTCCATCCATCCCCACGGGTCTCCCATCCCTCACCATCGCAGCGCCTTCCTCTTGCCCCCCTTCTTTCCTTTTTCCTCATTTTCCTTTCAACTCACCAGTTTGGAACTGTTTTAAACGTATTGGCAGCAAATCGTATGTTTTTATGAGCAATTTACTAGTGATTTCTCTTCCTGTGGCCTCTTTCCTTTGGACACTGAAGACTACAACTCAATTCAAAGGTCCTTTTCCCAGTCAAACCAGAGTATATCAGCTTCCTTTCTCTCTAGTGGGGAGTTGCTCATGTAAATCCAATAGTTACTTGGGTATTTTTTATATACTCAATCATAAAAGTCCCTTTCCAAGAGTCTTTTCAGCCTTTTTTTTCCCCTGTGCTAGAATTTAAAGAAAATGTTGTTTATTTTAGTGCAAACTATTGTTTGTTAGAATGCAAACTTGAACAATTTCTTCTTCTGGTCCAATTCTCTTCCAGGAGGTCATTTACAGAAGCAACAATCCCAACACATTGTTTTCTTTTAAATTCTTGATTGTTTTTCTGTTGGCACTTGTGCAAATTGCCTTTTCTGCAAATGCATGTTATTAACGGGGCATCAGCTGCAGTTTCTTATTACGCTGGAGTGGAGTTCGTTGGAAATATTCCAGCACAGTTTCTCTATGGGAAAATGCAGGTTTCTTGAGAGCAAAATGTATCATAGGAAGGAGTATATAGTACATTTCATTTTGGGGAGGATGGGGAAAGAAAAATGGAGTACTCCGACAGCAGGATATTTACACTTTTTTGCAGTAAGTTTAAATAGACTCATAATTATAGCAAAGCATTTTGATGGATCCCAAGTGCTTATTTTTAGAATTTTGTTTAGCAGGAAATTAAAAACGAGTTGGGAAGAATCCCTGTTCTTGTAACACGTAAATGGTGGTTCTCATACAGAGCAAAAGACCATCGCTTCACTAAGTATCTGAATCCAGCCTCCTCGGCTCTGGACCATGACGAGGAGCTGGCTGCAGCATGCAAATGAGAGTTCTGCTTAATTATCCCTACTGGAGGTATTATTTATCAAGTTGCTTCTTTGGATAACAGTACTTCATTTTCCAAGAAGCTTGTTGCTTTTAAAGGTTTAATTGGGTCCTTTTACTAAATACCATAGAGATGCCATGAAATTATGACGCAGCAGTAATCTCGCAGCTGTAGACTGGTGAAAGCTGCAGGGAAGAGGGGTTTGCTGATGGAGCTTGGCCACGGGAAGGCACGGGTGCTATTTTGGTCCATCCCAGATGTTTTGTTTGGTTTAACCTTACCACTGAACCTTCTCTAGGGGTTCTCTAGGGGTTACCTACCTCCGGTAGGGCCACATCAGGTCACCAAATATCCACCAAGTGCAGCTGCTTCTCCAGCAGCCTTGGCGTGAGCCTCAGCAATTGGGCCCACATGGACTTTCCTTGAGTTCCCAGGTAATGGATCTGTGACTTCTACTTGGCCAATGTCAGTGGGTCAAATTTATGTGGTTTGGACTGAAAACCAAAAATATTGAACATCTTTTTTTCCCCTTTTAAATTCATTTCAATAACTTGTTCAATGTGTCTGGTTTGGTTTTGTATACTGATATTTTTCTCCTCAGCTTCCAAAATCAATGCAGTCTTTGCACTTCCCGCAGCCCATGTGCCCATGAAAGACAGTGCAGAAGCCAGTCCCTGCCTGCAGTTTTTGCCCGAGCTGTCTGACCTTCCTTCCCCTCGGTTTCCCTTCTCCTCTGTGCTAGCACAAGATTGAGGCACATCAGCCTTAGAAAGGGACTAAATATCGCATTGCCAAAATGCTTAACGCAAAGAAAATTTCTGTCCTTTACTTCCTTTCCTCAGAAAGATGCTCTAGGGTGGAATTAGAGGCATTTTGGGAGATGTTAAAGTAGATTAATCCAATCAGCCCCGAACAGAGACTCTTCTCTGTTTCTCCTGTTCTCCGTTTTCTTCTGCGCTCTGTTTCTCCCCGAAGAGATGCTGCACTCAAAATATTAGATTCCTTCCTCCACACGCACATTATTTTGAATATTAGGATGCTTAGGTGTGTTTAGAGCTGGATCTGGGTCTTCAAAGTCTGAGTGCAGCTGTCCAAAGCCACCATCAGATCTCAGATAACTCAGCCTGTGTGACATACCCAGCAGAAGAGCCAAGGGCTGTGCCATGAGTAGGACATCCGATGGCACGGTGACATCTCATCCCTTCACCACGCCAGGGATGAGACAGCGTCCTGTCCCCTGCAAGGTGGGAACCCATCCGCAAGGTGCAGCTTTTGGGCTGTGTCCCTCCTGATCTGGGTTTGGGGTGATGTGCTGGCTTTTAGGCACCAAGGGTTGGGTGACACTGCTCTCTAGTGGATGGCTCTTCATCAAACTGGTCGAGATGAAGGAGTTGAGGCTGATGGAAATGGTCAGCACTCATCCAGGGATAAAAATGACTTTTTCTTGTTATTTGTATCACAAGCTTTTAGAATTTAATACAAGTCCGTGGAGACGTTACATAGGCATGGAGTAATTTAGTAAAGAAATATAAATCAAAGATGCTTGACTTTTTATCTCACCTTGATGGGAAGGACTTGTTGATCAAGATCTTTCTGATGCCAACGGTCCTTCCACTACCATGCTGTGGCTGAAGCCACAAGACCGGCGTCAGTTCTCCTGGTGCAGGGATGCTCTTGGGTGCACAGAAATTACTCTTTCCATCAAACACCCCATGCATTTACCAAGCTTTGTGCCTGGAATAAGGGAGGAACGGGCCTGTGTAAGTTGGTGCGGAGCCAAAGAAAATGCAGCGGGATTTGGAAAGGAAAGGCGTGTAAACAAAGAGCTATTCCTGGAGCAGCCCGTGCACTTGGGCACGCAGAGGAGGTAGTGCTGCAAGCATCACACACAGAGCAACCAGCAGCATGCAACACTGGGGATGCTGCTGCAAGAGGAAAATTAAGAGAAAATCTTAGCATTCTCTCCAGGTATGCTCTTAGCAAGATGCTTAAAAAATGCTGTGCTGGATCCAAGAAATAGCCCAGTGTTTGGTCTTGCAACGGCAATAATGGCCATAATAAAGTTAGCCCAGTGTTTGGTCTTGCAACGGCAATAGGAGATCCTGTTCAGGGATTTTAGGGGATGTGATTCCCACAAAGCATTCCCAGCAGCCACAATTATTTTATAAATGGCCATAATAAAGTTAATTTTGATATCACACATCAGGGCCAAAATTAGGAGCAAAGCCCCCAGATGATGAGCTCCAGGCTGAGCGATCTGCCCTTTCTACCACCCCCCAAATCAGGTGGCACTCGCTGGAGGAGCGGTCCGGGGTTTTGATAGCAGGGGAAGGAAGTTAACAACGGGGATGTCTAGACTTTATGATGTGAAAACTGCAAACCTTAGCAAATCTGGGAAAGCTCTTGGAACAAGAAGAGACCAAAATAACTAATCCCCACTGGTACTTTCCCTCTTAACAGTAAAGACTTTGGAATTTCTTATATGTTTACTGGTAAGCTCTAAAGGGGTTTTAAAGTTACATATTTATATATTTAAAAGTCCTCTTTACCCTGAATCTCTCTAAGGAGAGGAGTTAAATCTTTCCAAGCTATTCATTTGTAAAGGCTGTGAAAACCAGAGACTTTAAACTACCCTGTTAATAAACCTCTAAATCTTTCTGTGGCAGTAAACAACGAGCTAAACCAGCTAATGACTAATCACAACAGCGCGCACACACGTGCTGAAGTGTTGATGAGTAGGACCTAAGAATGAAGTAAAAGGTGAGCATGAGCTGTGGTGGTCCAACGTAGGAATCGCGTGTCTCCGAATTTTGGTGAATTTGGCAACTCCAGTTCTGATCTGGGCTCTGTCTACCTTGGTTTTGGATTTCATCTGTCATGTTTTGATGAGTGTTGGGTTGGGGTTTTTTTAAACAAAAGAAAGAAAAAAAAAAAAAAGGAAAGTATTCAACCAGGCAGCATCACAAACCTGTTAAAAGGATTTTTTTTTTTTAACTTAACTTGGGAAATATAGTCCTTTCCTTGCCGCTGGCGTAAGTAGAAGCATTTTTGCTCTGGGACTATAATGCCTCTCCCTAGTTTAAATAAGGAGCAGCTGCAAAACACACATACACAGGCACATGCGTGTATATTTTTATATTCCCCCCCCCAACCTCCTGACATAGCCTTTGGACCAGCCTTTCAGGGTCCCACGGCCGTTGCTGTTCAGCAGCAGGCTGCTCACATAGGATCAAACCACCCATCCTTGTCCAGGCTCCTGGCGATAAAGTGAAAGGGCCTGATTTTGGTGAATTACAGAATTTCTACAATTACACTCCAGGACATAGACCCAGCCAATTTAATTTTTTTTTTTTTTAAATCTTAACATGACTTTTGATGTTATCATCAGCCACAGCAGTGCCGTGTCTGCTTTGGACCTCCCACAAAGCCCTTGATCTTGGTGATGTCCCGTGGCTGAAGCTAGGAGGTTAATTTGAGCTCTGTGTACACACTCCTTCCTTTTATCCACTGGGAGTTTAGTCTTTCAGCTTCAGTGGGTGTCCCTCGGCTCACGCATTAAGAGACACAAAGAAAGAGCAGTCTATTCTCATCTTTGTTTTATTCATCCTTGTTATTATATATACATTATATATATAATATATTGTTATATACACCTCAGTCACATTCCTCGTTTAAGCTAAATAATTATCTTATCTTGGCTCTGTTCCTCCTTTGAGGCTGGGGGAGCTTAACCCTTTTGTCAACATTATTACTAACAGAGTACATGCATTTGTTTGTATTCCTTCCCTCCATTTCCAAAATATCTATTCCAGTGTTTGACATCATTTGAAGCAGGAGTAGGGACTTTGAAAAAGTTATTTAATACTTATCTTTGATACCACCAGTATTTCAGGACAAGTCTTTTCTCTCAAGACTTTACTTTTTTCTGATGATTCATTACGTTCAATAATTTTTTGCTGACGTTTTTGTAAATAGTTTTCTCACCAGTGATATCATATAAATTTCGTACTGTAGTTCTTCACTCTGTGGGGCTGCCTCTTCTTCATTTTTCTTGAGCTATTCCTTTGCCCTCCAAGGAAGTAGCTCAATAGCCCAATTTTACTTTATTACATGACACATCAGCACCTCATGTCCCGATTTGTGCGGTGCTTTAGAGAAATGTCATTAATTTAAACCAAGAGGAAATCCCTTTCTTTTAATTCTTTTTGATCTAAACATCAATATTCTTGTTCATGTGAACATTTTCTGATCTGATTCAATACTGCATGCAAAATAGCTTTCAGTTCAGCATGACTGTACATAAATCAGCATCCTGCCAAAGCATTATCGGGGTTTAGTGCATGGTTGTATACCCAATCCTATCGTTACACTGGTCAAAACCCCATATACTGTTTCCAGCTGGGAAAAAAAATCTATGTCTTCCTCTATGGAATATCCTCATAAAATGTGAGGATGAAACCAAGTGAGTGTAACTGATCCTCCACTAAAGCTCGTAGGGATTTGTTTAATGGTAAGATCTTCCTACAGAGATTTGGGGCCATTCTGTGGCAAACTTTATAGCAGGGATAAAAGTTTTTACAGCTGTTTGTTACCATGATATCCTCCTCATTTCCATGAGATGGTTCAGAATATCCACAGAACTGTTTTTATTAAATCATGTTTGGCGTTTGTTTGTTTGTTTCCCAAGGGACAGGCTGAGCGTAGGCTGCTGCAAAACAGCAAAGCCATCCCCCAGCACAAGCACAGGGCTGCTCTGACCCGTTGAGTTAGGAGATTTCCTCTGCCTTCGATACAGACTGCAGATCTTCAGGGTGAAAAGGCTATTTGTACAAGATAATCAATCCGTTTCAGTAGGTATCAGTTAAATCCCTCTCAAGGGGAAAAGGATAGAGCCCCAGTGAGAAATTCTCTTTTACTTGCTGGCAGAAATTGTATGCATGCTCCAAGGAAAAAAAACAAATGGGAAGCAATATTGAAAGCAGCTCAAAACAAAAAAAAGAGCTGCCCTGAAGTTATCCCCATTCCCCCTTTGTTATCTTCTCCGTTTTGCTAAATTAAAGCCACACTAGAAGTCCCACAAGTAGTTACAGGAAGGCAGGCGGGCACCATCGCTCCATGCAGGGGGTATCCATGCTTGATAAAACAAGGATCAACCCCTGAATGTTTATTTTAGCCATGCTTTTAAATGGTTATCACTTATTCGCAGGGATACTGTGCTTTATTTGACAGTGAGATCCCGCTATAACCAGCTTTGGTGCTCAAAGATTGCAAGACGAATAATTTAGGTTTTCTAGGTGGGAAGAGCTTGTTACTGAGGCATCGCCCTGGCCCCAGCCTCACTACACCTCACTCGCCGGGGCTGCTTCCAAAAAATGATGCAGCGGTACCTATGGGAGAGAAGTAGCTGCCAACATATGAACATCAATTTTTTTTAATAATAAATATACTATTTCATTGGTTTCTTTTCCAGTGTTGCCAAAAAATTACCAGTAGAGAGAACCACGTCACATTAACAGCTGTCTTTCTGCCCACATACAGGTTAAATGAGACCTTGTAAAGGGATAAGTATAGATCTTGTTAAATTACTGCGGCGGTGTGTGTTTAAGGTTCCAGCTAACCCAGCAAACCACGAACTGTCATAATAGAAGTGCCACTGCAGCAGTGGAATGGGTCCCCATGGCACAGGAGAGTTTAGTGAGAGTCCAGATACATTGAGCATCAGGACATTATTGACGTACCCGCTGGAGCTTGGCATCAGATCATTTAATACTAGTTTTTGCACTGTATGATCTGTCTTGCCATAAGAAAAAAAAAAAACACAAACCTCTTGTATTAAACAAGGAAAAACATGAGTAGTTTTGTAACTTTTTTTAAAAGCTCTCTTGTTATTCTGCTACGGGGGCATGCTCGAGGACTGATCCTCCACCTAGGTAAGTTATTTCTACCGGAGCTTCCAGAGCTGTTTACTCCTAGAAATTTTAAGCTATTTTCTCATGTTAAATAAGCTTTGACTGACCTAACACTGTTAAAGTGAGGGCCCAACGCTTTGGATGAACGGCGCTTAGATTCACCCTGGCAATTTTGATTTGAAACACATCCCTGTGTGGAAGAGCAGCTCAGGATCTTACCAGAGGCGATGGGGATTTGGACCAATTCATAGACATAACTTTTCTCTGGCTGGTTTTAGCCTACAGCTGCACCTGCATGAAAAACAAAGACCGAGTTAGTAATTGCCCTGGCTTAGACGGAACAGCCTGGGCTACCGGAGTGAGGCTTTGCCCCCTTGCAAAGCCAGGCCTGCTGCCGATGGCAGGGGAAGGGCATGAGGGAGCAAGCTCAAGCTCTGACCCTTTCTCCAGCCCCTTTACACAGCCCAGCTCACAGCGTGGGATAAATTCAATAACCAGTAGCATTATCCATCACGCCGCTCTCCGCTTTGCAGTGCAAGTGTGGTAACACATTTAGTTTTAAGGTGACATAGAGGGGTGTAGCAGATGCATCCCAGCTTCACCGTGTCTTGTGGCTGAGAGGAGCCCAGATGGGAAAGTGCTAATTGCACCATTGCACCAAGGCACCAAAATTTTAAAAAAAGATTAAAATTATAGAAATTGTCTGGCCAGCCTTTTGCTAAGCAGCCTGTGCGAATAATCTTTCCCAGGGCAAACCAGCAACTGAAACGTGCAGATAATAATAAACGGTAGCAGCAGCTCTCATTAGCCTCTCCTCCCACCCCAACCCAACCGTTGGCTGATGTGTGCAATAAATCACAGGCACACACTTAATGATCCAAGATTTGCTTACAAAAAAAGGTTTCCAATCAGATTTGTGTGCCTTTGAATGGGCCTAAATCACAGGTGCAGAGCCTGCCGTGGGTGATCATAGGCTGGGGCTTCTGTTTATCGGTAAAGCCCCAGCCCAGTTAGCCCACAGTAAAAACACTTAGCGAAGGGCGGCTCATCCATCAGCCTGGTTTGGTTTCTTCTCCTCAGACCACAACTCTCTTGCTAGGATGTCCAAAGCAAATGCAGAGACCTGAGCACCCAGCTGTGCTTACAATTCCCACTGGATTGCCTGTGCCCATGAAGGGATGCTGTGTTTTAACCCCAAAATCCCACTTGGCTGCCTAGGACCCTGCAGGGGCAGAGCTCTGTGCTGGGGCTTTAGTTTATATAGGCTAAAGCTGTTCCTGCAAAGCCAGAGGAATGACCCTCTTGGATTTCATCCGAGCTGGAGAAGCGAAACCACATATTAAATAAATAATACACCCATAAAAGCTCAGCGTGCTGCCGCTCTCTGGTTTCTCTGCTCCTGGTGCCGTACACAGAAGGAAATGGCTTTCCCTCTGCCTCCAGCTGTTTTGTTTTTGCTCCGGTAGATCTTGCCCCTCCTGTGATCTCCCATCTCCTCGGAGTACTACCTAACTGTGCTGGATACGTCCCTTTTCTCCTGATTTCTATTCTTAAGACTCCATTATGGATATTTTCTTCCCCCCACCAATGGACAAGATCATCTCAAGTTGTAGATAGGGCTACGTGTCAAATTAAGAAACAGGTGATATTTCTGCAAGACATCCCAGATGTTTGTCGTTCTCCCCATCTCCCATGGCTTCCTATCAAGGTCCACTGGGTTTGCTGTGCAGTGATGAGCTCCCACAGCCCAGGGCCTGACGGACCCTGCCCCAACCTGTGGCACAGGGGTGGTCACAGCAGGTAGCACTTGCTGAGCTGCCCCAGCTCGCTCGCCCGATGCCGTATCCCAACACTTTCTTTATGCCAGGGCTCCAGTCAGGATGAGCTGGAGTATAATCAAAATAATCAAGCTGAATAATCAAAATTACCCTTGGGTCTCCCGGGTACTTAGAATTAGAAGGTTAATAAGAAGTCAATCACTCTTCTTAATGGTGGTAAAGAAATTGGCCAACTGCTGCACAAACTCACATTTTTTAAGGACAAGAAATTAATTCATGCAGCTGCCATTTGGGCTAGTGCCATTCAAGCATTTTTGGGGAAGACTCACTGTCTTCCTTGATCCCGCAATGCCCTTCGTAGTCTCTCCCCTTCCGCCTGGCTTGAGTCTGCTCCAACCCACAGCAATGTCCCCCCAGCAGCAGCGACTGCAGCCAGGACAAGCTCCTCTCTTCAAACATAAAATCCCTGAGTAACACACACACAGCAGCTGAGCAGTTTCTGGGGCATGAGGGAGGGGTGGGGTGGAATTTATTTCCTAAGGAGACCTTAACATTGCATAGCCTAGTTTAGGTGAAATTCAGTCATTTTGCTCGCAGCACAACAGGCAGGTGCCTTTCTATTAGGGCAGGAGGGTTGCACTGGGCCACGTGAGCCCGTAAAGGGCTCGGGGAACCACATATAAAAAAACCAAATTTAGTTCTTTCGTATGGGGTGTTCCCTGAAAACAAATAGTTCATGTGGAACGACTGCGATCCAAGAGCCAGGTGACGATCAAGGCCTTTTTCACAGTTGTTGCATCCAGCTCCGATTTTGGTACCTGCTCTAGCTGAGGAGGCTTTGTGAAGTTGCCTCCATGGTAATTACCTTGCCACGGTGCAATATCAGAAAGTCTTAAGTGCAAATTGAAACTGGGAAGAGAGCTTGTTTACCTAGTGTTTAGCCAAGCCTCTAGATGGAAGTTGACTTTAATCCCAGTGCTTATCTGCATCCATTTCATCCTTGTAATAAGATGTTCAAAGGAGCAGTAAGAACAAAGTACTGCTCAACAGACCGTGGAGCATAATCCAGCATCACCAAGGAAACTCTAAAAGAGATCTTTCACCCCTCCCAGCCTCCCCATCACAACCTGGTGGGGATTTGTGAGATGTTTGTGGTCTAAAAGCAGCACCCAGGTGTTTGCCTGCTTTCACCCTGGCTCAGCTGGGTCATAGCCAGGTCTCCATAGCCAACCTGTGGCCATGGGCACCCAGTACATGGGGTTTGTGCCATTCGAGAGAGCAGAAGAGTAGCTCTGGATTTGGAGACTCTCTTGTTAACTGGCACACAACCCATGGGCATGGACCTTTGGAGTAAAGCTCTCATTTTTCCCCTTGTTTGAAATAACAGTCTCTGGGCAATTAGCTCTCATGGGCGCCTTGGAAAAACATGCCCAGAGCAGACAGCAGAGCAGCATCTTGGCCCCAAGTCCTCCACAGCATTACGTTATCTGGCCAACCGCTTAACCCCAAGTGCAAACGCAGTTGCTTTCTCAACCGGTGCACACGTGTGTATCTGATGGCAGGCAGGACATCAGGGCAGCCCTGCCACAAGCTTGTTCTGTATTTGCTGCTAAAACCAGCGTAAGTCCTGTTAAGCTAGCTGCCTTGCTGACTGCATCAGCCGCATTGCCCCACCAAACAAGGTGGCCTCCTGCGGTGATTGGGAAATCGCTGCCTGTTGACGCAAAGGCAGGCAGCTAATATTGCACAGGGCTGTGAAAGACAGACAAGGAAGGCACTGCAAATAGCTCCGTACCCTTGGCAGAGCAGACACGCGTGGCAGATCATCATCCATACATTCACAATACCTTGTACAACCCCCACGCTCCCAAATCTTACTGCCCTCCTGATGACTACAGATATTCAGTCAAACCAGAGCACTTAGCTCATGCCCATGCAAAGTGCCGTCCTTCACGGGGGGGGACACACCTCACGGCACGTCCCCTTCTGCTGATGGGCTGATCCAGGCTTTCCGCTCTCCCTGGCCCTTTCCTAACACCTCAAGACACACTGGCTCAGAGCAAACTCTTTAATTGCAGGTCGTAGCAATTTCAGCCTTCCTGTGATTATTTAGGAAAGTTATTCTGGTGATGATGATTTTGCAAAGTACACACACACACATCACACATACACACACACCCCCATGCGGTTTTGGGTTGATTTCTATAGGAACTGCAGAAATTTCACTCCTCCTTGGCTTGCGGGTCTCCAGTAGTCTCTCAAGTGGCCATTGCAAACTCCTCCTACCCCAGTGGTGAACGCGGGTATTGATCAGCCAACAATAAAATGCTTTGATGGTTATAAATAACCTTCATTTCCTTCCACCCTGCCTCTATTCTAAGATACTCCCCCAAAGTCTAGCGGGGAGCTCACAACACCTTGCAAGGTTGTCTGTCTATGTGCATTATTTACGAATTAAAGCTCAGCACAATTTACGACTCTCTAGCTGTGTTACTTCTGTAACTCCTCAGGGGCAAAGCCCAACGCTTACCAGCTGCCTGCACACACCCCCAGATCACAAACAGCTCATGGCTTGGGTCACACGTCGTGGGACTAGCCGTAAAACATCTTACCGTACCGTGCAAGACAAATTTCAAACAAGGTGCGTTGGCACCGGCGCAGATGCACTTGAGCATCTGCGCAGCGGAGCTGTGAGCTTGCTCGGCAGCTAAGAAAAGCAGTGTTAGTGCTGGTTTGCATTTTCAGCTAGAAAAACCAACAGGTGCTGGGCAGAACCATTCCCTGGCTCAGGCTGTAATGAAAGGCAAAAGCATTTCCACAGCTGGCTGGTTTGGCGTGAGGCTAACGCGTGTGCCACTGCAGCAGATGAGACGTGTGAGCTCACCAAGTGGACATGAGCAATTAGCATGCCTGAGGCTCCTTCCACCTCCTAATTCACCCAGAATAATTCATTATCAAAAAGTCTTCAGCAGCACTAGTCTGCCGACAGGTCCTGATTGTAGATGTGTTCTTTGATTCACTTTAGAAGATAAATTGACCTGTGAAACTCCAGTTTAGCTCATGCTAATGAGTCTCTGTAGGGCCATCATGAGAATTAATTTATTTATCTAAGGACTTCTCCATAGCGCTCATCTGCTCGGCAGTTAGACTGAAGAGACGTAATAGGTCTAACACACTGGCAATACTAGAGCAAATCACCTAACCCTGGAGGTGTCTATCCTATATTTGCTGTCTTGGGTTAAAGTTGTTCTGGTGCAGGTCCTCAGTTTCCCACCTGTACAGCCAAGAGAACAAACACGTGTCTTCCTGCTCAAAGAGCTTCATAATCAGCAGCGTGAGAAGTGTTACACCAGCACCAGCATAAGCTACAATTCCTGTCCAGCTAATCAAGGGCTTCCTTACCCTTTTTTGCACCTTTAAAAGCAGCAGGATAGCCTTTTTATTCCAGGGTTTTGCAGTGGTTGTGGAAAAGAACTCCCCACTTTTTCTGAATCACAGTTTTTGAATATGGTCTCCTTGTTTCTGGCCATCTTCTATCAATAAACAGCCTTGAAATGTCTCTCTGCCCCCCAGCTGCACAGACACACTCCTGGCCTCTACAGAAGAGGTGGTTAGCCCCAGTTGAACATCCTACCTAAATAACTCATGTTCTTGCCCCCTCCAAGTGCGGCCAGGGAGCCCAAAGCGATGCCACCAAGCAGAGATGTCCCTCCACATTAACATCCCTCTTCATTTCTTCCCCTGCAGCTTGAAAGCTGTCCTGATGGGGAAGCCTCAGGACAACACAGTGGACTTGTCGGGCATCCCGCTGACGCTGAAAGACTTGGACCGCGTCACGTCCTACCTCCAGCACAGCTCGGAGCACATCGACACGGTGGAGCTGTGCTTCACGGAGCTGACAGACGACATGCTGCTGCAGCTGCTGCCGGCCCTCTGCGTGCTGCCCCACCTCACCACCCTCTCCCTCAATGGCAACCGGCTCACCAAAGCCATCCTACGGGACCTCACCGAAACCCTGAAGGACCCTAAGAAGTTCCCCAGCGTCACCTGGATCGACCTTGGCAACAACGTGGACATCTTCTCCTTGCCACAACCCTTCTTGGTCAGCCTAAAGAGACGATGCCCAAAGCAAGGCAACTTGCCAACCATTCTGGAGTTCGGCGAGGGTCAGGTAAGCGATTTGGAGAGCCAGGATGGCCTGGCCGAGAGCCAGGAGGACTTGCGAGCTGGACCAGGCAAGACTGACAACATAGGCTTGCAGCAGACGGACAGAACAGTTGAGGCTGGGGAGCTCCCCAACTCGGAGCAAGGTGCTGCGACACCGCAGACGTGATGTCCAGCTCCGTGGCTCTTGGGTGGGCGCGTTGAGCAAGGATGACTTAAAACCAAGACCTCAGCGTTGGAGGTCCTAGCAGAGGGTCAACTCACATGGTGGGATGCTTCGGGAGTCCCGACTGCCGCCTTCCTCCCATAGAATGAATGTCAACTTTTTTCTTTTCAAAGAAAGCATAAAGGTGATCGCGTTGAATACTTGTATTTTATAAACGCTGGCCAGGTATTTTTAAACATTAGTGACGTGCTATGCTTTTTAACCTCCCAAAAATGCACCTCCAAGGTGGTGTAATATGAGGCCCTTAGAAGAGCACAAAAGGGGAGATGAAAGGTGCCCAGACTTTGCAGGGAAGGGCTCCCTTTCCTTGGCGCTGGGTCTAGCCAGATCCCAGCTGCTCTCCCACGCGTGGTGGACAGACAACGGTCACCCCAAAGAGGGCTGCCGCCAAGACAAACCTTAAATCCTTTCCAATCCTGACTTCAGGAGTTGCTGATGAATAGCATATCTGCTGAGATGCAACAGAAGTCTGATCACACACTAACCAGGGGTGTTTCTCTTAATACTGTGAGCCAGCCCGAAGGGAGAGCTTTGCTTTCTTGGTGTGGAGCTAAATCCCAGCCCGCTGCGTGCCTGGACGCCTCTCTCACCCTCCAGCCTTACTGAAATCAGGCTGGCACTTGTGCCTGCCCAGTATTTATTCAGATGTAAAATCCAGTTTCCCACCAGCCGTGCTGCTGTAATAACTCCAGAGCTTTTAATGCGGTACCTGGCGCTTGCACCAGCAACGCTGAGAGTACTTGATCCATTTTGGGGAGCGATCCGCAAAATCTGGAGCCGGGGCTCAGCTCAGGTTCATTGCTGTTGCTGACAAAAGAGACCACAATACTGAAGGTTTATAAAAGAAAAAATAATCCTGGGGTTCATCTCTGTATCACTGCCACCGAGGGCTGGGCGGACACAGCCAGCTGGAGATTTAAAGCCTCAGAAAGGCTGTTGGGTCACTTGGCTGTGTCCATTGCCCCCCTGGACCAGAAGTGCTTTGTTTCTAAAATGTTTTGTTTTCTAAGAGACATGGGTTTGATTTTATTTTTGATGGAAAATTGATCACCCCAGAGTAGCAGCGCTGGAACGTGCACTTTGGCTTTTGAACCAGAATTTCATTTGATCCTAAACCTGGGGGAGGGCAGGAAAGTGTGAAAAACTTCCTCTCCCTTACGTTCAAAGGACCAAACGTGACTCCCTTTGCTAAGAGGGAGCAGCCCCTTTCTATCTGTTCAAAGCCCTTCCCCTGACCAGCTTTACAGCACCATTTTCCCGGCTCGCAGCAGTGACTCTCTGGCTTTGCTTTTTCTGGGTGCAAACGCAGTCAGACTTTTGGTCGTCTCTTTGGCTCTGCTCCTTTAACATCGCTGCACCGGGAAGCTTTTTCCAGAGGGGCTTCACGCTGTCGGTGGTTGTTTCTCCTCCGTATGCAAGTAGATAACTTAGAAGAAACTCTGCTACTTGTTTTAATACATTTGGCAAAGTTCAGTATGATTTGCATGTATCCACGCCTTTTTCCTTTTTTTTTTTAATGTTAACTCTTTCCAACAGGCATGAAAAAAACTTTGCAGTGAATAAACTGTTCTGTTTGAAATAAAGGAACTATCCGTAATCAAAATAAATTACAATGTTTAATAAAGACCCAGGGTTGAATTTTTCCTCTGTGCAGACTGAATGCCCAGCTGGCAGCCCAGAACACCCCAGCAAAAAAACAGCGCTAAGCACTGCAGGTCTGGGTTCTCCAGGGTGCTTAAAAAAAAAAAAGTCGCTGTAGCTGGCTGGAGAAATAAATAGCCCAGTTTATGGGCTGGATTCTGCAGGGTGGGCACAAGGTGGACACAGGAGCATCATAAAAGCATCTGTTAAATTTTAAATGTCGCCAGTGTGCAAAACTAGTGTGGGAGAAAGGAATCCCGAGAATGGCATACTGCTCCACGGGGTATTTCTCTCCAGTGTTACAGCTTCAGCGCACTGAAGGAAATGGCTTTTTATTTGCAGCCAGGACTGTTTATATGATGTTTGTTCCAGCACCCAAACCAGGGCAAGGGCTCGCACAGGACATGGCAGCCAACGTGCTGGTGAGAGCAAGTTTGTCCTAACTCACAGGACACCTTCCCTGCAGCACTTGGGGACTATTTCCATCATTACGACAACTTCAAAAGGTACCTTTAGTAGAGGTATAAATTAAGCAAGATGCGATACACCAGGTTGGCCGGGTCTCAGCTGGATCCCTAACCGTCAGCCCATCCCTGGGGGAGGTTGCACTTCTCCCCCTCCCCAGGAGCCACACACAAGGGTCTCCTTGCCTGGGGCAGGGCTGTGGGACGGAGCCCGTGGCACGTATGTTTTGTTCGTACAGAAAGGCTGACAGGCAGCCTGTAGAGCCTGTGCCTACACCCAGGGCAGGCAATGAGACACGGGCAGCAAATCCATCATCACTACTTCATCCGCCACATGCACACATCGCCTTGCTGTGCCAGTAGTATATCCCTCACGGAGATTTGTTAACTCAACCTATGGGGATTTCATCAAGAACATGATTTTTCCTTGCAAAAAAGAAACTCCAGCAATTTCTTCTATAAGAGGTCAGGCACTAGTTTGCTCAGTATCTCAGTACGCAAAACCAGGCTCCCCTCCTTCCTATGCACGGCTCCTGCAACTCTGTCAGTTTAAATTATTTAAATCACAAGCTCCTTGCTGCAAGGTTTTTATTTTCTGCTAAGTATTTTCACAGGAGCCAGCCATCCCGGACCTCAGCATCCGTCTGGACCCCCCAGTTTGGCCATGCAAATTCATAAACCAGAGGCACTTTGCATTTAGAGCGCTGCATCATTTATTGATGCTTTGCACGCTCAATTCCCTCACCGACAAACCACCCAGGAGGTTGCTCCTGCCACATTTCCCCTCTCACCAAGCTTCTACCTGCTGTGAAACACATTAATCAGCCAGGAGATACTTTGCATCTGTCAGGCTCTTTCTGCAAGGGGCTACGAGCAGCCCACCAGCTCAACTTTCAGCTGCAGAGGGCTAAATGCAAGGCTCTGTGCCCAACGCTGCCACAGATTTGCTGCGAATCGGGAGCACCTCGTCCTAGCCAGCCATCCCCCTCTGCTGTGAAACGCTGCGGTTGGGTGCCTCGCGTGATCATCCAGGACTGCGCTGCAAAGGGCGAGCCTCCGGAGAAAGACCCCACGTCCCTCAGCCCTTCGCCCCGTGCAGACGTTGCACAGCTTGAGCTAGCTCTGCTCCACTGGTACAGACAGGCTGTGCCGGTATCTCTGTGAAAGTATCTCTGTGGATCTTCTGAGAAAGGGAAATAACTAGAAAGGGCCTTTCATCGATATATTCGTGCATGCTGAAGCTTGCACCAAATTACTGACTTTCATAGGAAAAGGAAAAAAAAACCACAGCTCCAGTAGAGACAGTTATAAAAAGAAGAGGGCTTTAGCTAATCAGTCTCTTCCTCGCAGTGTGGATTAGGTCGATTAGCCATTTATTGCACTTCAGGATGACGATGACCCTGTAGACTCAGTAAAGAGTGGGTTGCTGGTTTTTTTTTTTTAAGAAAACAGCATGAGATTGCTTCCCTTCGCAGCCCATCAGCATCAAAACAAGCTTGGAGCTCACTCCATATATAATCAGTGTTCCCCGCGCTACGCTGGGCTACTTGTTCTGGTCAGAAGCTTTAAATGGCCCTAGAAGAATGTTTCAAGTACTGAAAATCACTGCTGTTAGAATATTAAAGTTGGTTGAGGTCATTTGTTGTCAAAGGGGGGAGGAAATATCCACTATAAAATAAAAAAGTCCATAAAACATTCAAGCCCGGTTTGGTTAGTTATCATCTCCACCAGCACCACACAGCTCTGCCTGTGCATGAAACTAGTCTGCAGGAGAAGATTTATGCCTTCAGCAACAAAAACGTAATTGGAAATCATTCTGCACAGGTTGAAGAGCCCATTCCAAGGGGAATCAAAACAGCAGGCGAGGAATGAGAGAGGCATGAAAGGGGCTGACGCCACGTGCTCCGGGGGGCTCATTCCAGCTGGGTTATCTCGGAAGAGTTTGCCACAAGCCCCATTTGGTTTTTGAAGGTGATTATTCTTAAAATGAGGGTTACGTTCCTGAGGGGGGGTGGGAGCAGGCAAGAGGGCTGGTGATGCTCGCCCCCAAGCAGGGACTGCGCTGGAAAGCCAGGAAGCCACAGAAAGCAGCGTTGAGGACATCAAGAAGCTCAAAACCACTTTGGCCAAAAGCATCGCTTGCTGCTCACCAGTCCTTCGGAGAGGAGCAGAAGACTGCAAACACCTACCCAAAACTGCCCAAATGCCTACCCAAAACTGCTGCGGAGGAGAGGCAAAACAGTGACCCAAGGGACTAAGGGGACACCAGGGGAGGCAGCAGCGGCTGAGCCGGGGAGAGGGCTGCCCCGGGCAATGAAACCACACTGGGTTCTCGCACTGCGACTGACTTTGCACTCAGGCACAAACGTTTCAGCGCTTTCCTATGGTTCAGCACACCTCATTCCAGCAGCAGGAGAGGAGGAGGCTCCAGAGTTGGTGCAGGGACCCCTCGTGTCCTCAGAAACACAAAGGCTCCATGTTCCATTAGCTGGGAGTGCATCGCCAGCAGCTGCTATTGCCAAGGAAACCGATTGACCTTATTAGCAGTATTCACGTATTAATGCTTATGAGGAAAGGAAAAAAACAGCTAACCTAACCTCTCCAGTGTAATCTACCGAGGTGAGCAACAGATTGAATCTCTTCCTGACCTCTTTGGTACACAGATGTCGTGCTGGAAACATCGCGCAGTGATCCCACTCTTCCCTCGCTCCAGGGGCAGTTGAGTTTTTATCTGCCTGGGGGCCATACTTCACCAGCAGATTATACACAGCAAGAGGAGATGATCTTTCCAGCTCTATTAAATGTCTTTAGCATTAAATTCTGAAGGACAAACGGGAAACGAGATCCATCACTCACAGTCCTCTGACAGCCTCCAGTGATGCGAGTCTCACCGCTTTATACAAGCGGGCCCCATCTTCAAGAAATATTCTCAAATGCTCAACAGCCGTAAGTGAAAGAGCTGACGATCCTGCAATACCAGAACCTGCCAGGCTTCGGAGATTCAGCCTTTCCTTTCCATGCCTTGGGGGAATAGAGGTCTTCTAAGATGATGAAGTGGCGTTAGAGGCTCGATGGGGATCGCTCCCCTCCCTTGCGGCACCCCATGACCAGCGATTGCACACTTTCAAGACATGGGTTTGCACACACCCAGGCAGCACATCATGACTGCTACTTATCACACAAAGCTAGCCAAAAAATAAGAAATACAACAGGCTTGGGTCCTACTGAGTATTTACATGTGCTTGGTCAGGGACAGCTTGTCTGGGAGGAAGGCAAAGCGAGGAGCAAACACCATCACCCTGCACCGATTACAGCCACGTGCTCTGCTTTGAGCCCAGTGCAATAGCCTGGGCAATGCCATGCTGAGCTACAAACCCCACAGACTTTACCATAAATGCAAATATCTGCAGCTAGTGACTGCTCGTGGGCAGGAAGGTTCCCAGCTGGGAGCTGGGCAGAAGAGACAAGGGAAAATCTTAGCGCAGGGCTGGCTGCGAGGCTGCCCACTTATTTCACCCCACTACAATCCATGCTCTGCTTGTACCAGAAAAGCTCCTCCAAATCCATGCAGATGCAATCCCTTCCCCACCAGGACCAAGCCCTGGGGGGGGGGATCGAGGCCCCCCTCGCTGATGCATACAGCCCAACACATCCTTTGCTCTCACATTCTCGCCCATTTTACTCACACCCCTCACACCCACCTTTAGGACAAATCATCTTTTTTTTCTTCCTCATCTTTCCTGTTCCTTATTCAGAGGAAAAACTGAACACCAGCTACACAGGAGGGTGTCTGGGCAGGGCAGGCAAATGGTTTTGTCTGCACTTGCTAAAGGACTGCGGTCCCTGATGCAGCCTCCTCTCTGCCTTAGCAAAACCCAACTTGAATTGTATTTATTTTCATTCCCTTCCAAGCTTTAAGAAAGAAATATATATTTATAGGGCTGCAGTGCTTGGAGGATTTCCCGTGTGCTCCCCGGGAACGCACAGCACTGCAGGGGAGAACTGAAATAGTAAATGAACTGGAGGGGGTGGTGGGTACAGGCTGGTTTTTTTCTTACATCTGTATTTTGCAGCCTCTGGGTTGTAAAGAAGCAGGTTCATAGGAAATGGCTGTTTACGGGGAATGGGTGAATGAAAAATAATCACAACTGCTGCAAAAGAAGGTGGGGTTTCAATGTGAAAAACATGTTTTTCAAACAAGAAAAAGCTGACCTAGTTGAAAACCCAGAGAGCAGCAGGTTGGCTGACTTCTATCGTCGTTACAAATATTTATTGGAAAATGCAGTGCTTGGGGAGCATGACGAGTGCCTCCGCAGGAACCGAGGAGGATTCCTACACTCGTCATGGTAGATGTCTAGTGAGTGCCCTCCTGAGCAGATGCTGCTGTTCCTGGGTGTGAATGCAACCAGACCCTTGAAGTCAGGAGTTGTGCCGGGCTGCCTGGAGCGGAGCTATGTCAAAATCTCAATGGAAATCCCAATATCCAAAATTTAGGAATGCTGGGCTGCCATTTTCCTGAGCAGACAGGTCCAAGAGGAGAGCCGCCAGCCTTACGTACGCCCCAGGGCCCCTCCTTCCAAAATCATGAGTCAGGCCACACGCAAAATCAGGCCTTTTCCACCTAAAACGTAACTCAACAGCTAGGGAGTGCTTTTGAAGGCTGTGAGTCAGGCCATAACAAAACCTACGTGAATACCCTGGTTATTGTGAGGAAAATAAACTCTTACAAGAGTGCTTCAGCTACAGCTGGTTAAATGGAGAAGAAACCAGCAGGAGTGAAGGAGGACGATTGCAGGATGCGGTTTTCCCAGGGAAAGGTGACTCTGATGGGGTTGCAATGAAGGACACAAAAAGGGAAAAGGTTGAGACCTGGGCAAATCTCACCCACGATATCTGGGATTAAAAAAATATCTGCATAAAAACCCAGGAGGAGGTTAGGCCAAAACTTTCAGCTGCTCCCATGCTACCTGAAGCCTGATATTTTTTGCCCCTTATTGATAGAAGAAAAAGTCCTGGCTAGGGGAAACTTTTGCATTATTTATTGGCAGCTCATGCTGGTGTGTTTAACGCTGGTCCTGGAGGTAGCAAATAGTCTGCTCCAGCTCAGCTGATAGGAGAAAATGTATATAGTGGCATCTGGAAAAGCAACTAAGTATTACCCCTCAAGGACTACCTGTTTTACGTACAAAACACTGAGCAAGCACAGTTAGAAACCAGAGGGGCTTTAGCTCTTGCTGATCAAGGAGCTCTGAACCAAAATTACATTGCAGTTCAGATGTGTGCAATTCTTGTCAGAATCATTTTCCTTGGTGGAATGATAAGGCCAATGCCAAAATACTTCAGGGCCCAGAAAAAAGGTGCCAGATGGCAAGTACTGAGCACTGGGGAGGACCAGCCTCCCGCAAGCAGGGATGGATGGATCAGGCCACCCTCCCCTTCCAGCCCATCAATTATCTCCTACATTTCAGTGAGCAAATATTCCACCCAATTATGAAATTTCCCTTTTACTACAAGCACAATTAAAAAAAAAAAAAGTTGGATGTATCCTATTGTTTTGATGCTTATGACAATGCTACAGGTCTTGGCCAGGATCAGGGCTCTCTTGCAGCAGATGCTGTACAAACATGACAGCCCCTGCCTGCCGTCTGCCCTGACCACGGGCAGCGCGGCATCCTTCCTCCATACACTCAAAGCTAACAGCCAGCAAAAGTGACTCCCGAGTGACTTCTTTAAATAAGATGGATTTGAAGACCAGTTTTCCTAAACTGTCAGGATTAATACCGGCTTTGGAAACATCTTGCAGATTCTGCTATGCAATCCGTGTGCCCTGCACTAGTAAGGCCATCGAGGGAAAGCCTGCAAGGCTCGCTTAGCGGCTCTCAGCCTCTGAGTATTAAAGTTGGCAGATCAGCCTTCAGAGGTCACAGCTAAACGGAGTAGATTTCATTGACTGTGCCATTAATTGTCTGCCAAGCGGAAGGCTGCTGTATGATGGACGACCAGTTAATTTACAATAGATCACGCTGTCCTGGTTGCAGCTGGGACAGAGTTAATTTTCTTCCCAGTAGCTGGTACAGTGCTGTGTTTTGGATTTAGCATGAGAATAATGTTGATAACACACCGATGTTTGAGTTGTTATTAAGTAGTGCTTACACTAGTGGACTTTTCATCAGCTTCCCATGCTCTACCGACTGAGAAGGCTGGAGGTGCACAAGAAGCTGGGAGGGGGCACA
>NW_008794371.1:1106586-1119739 GCF_000699145.1 Aptenodytes forsteri | reverse complement strand
CCAATTTTCCTTCCCCCCCCCCCCTCCCCGATTCTCTCTCCCACCCCACTCGGGGGGGAGCGAGCGGCCGGCCGTGTGGTGTTTAGCTGCCTGCCGGGTTAAACCACAACACGCATATGAAGCTTTCGCACAGAGGACGGCAGTAGCAATTGGCCAGGCAGTAGCAACTGCTGCTCTTCTGCTACCTTGTGAGATGGTCAAGCTTATAACCACACTTACTGACCCCCTTTTTGAGACGTTGCAATAACCAATGTCTCCAAGCAACATCATAAAAGAATGGCAAATAAGAGCTGTACATCCAAAATATGTGATCTATATTGAGCTGAAGGCTTGCTGGAAACAAAATGTGGATGTTAGCTTATTTCTTTGAGCAGCCATAATCACTAAGCTGGCGGGGAAAGAAAGTATTTGATCAATCTACTTTGCTTGTGCATTACCATTAACAAATGTTAGCGCAGAATTTGTTCACAAGGACGAACTGCAAGAGCTTTGCTAACTGGAAAGGACGGGAGGAACCCTGGCTCGCAAGCTGGCACCACAGGACAGGTGTTTAGGAATACAGTGCCAACTTTCTGCATGAAAACTGCGTAAGCCCATGGCTCAATTACTCCTGATCGATGGGGAATTGGAGATGCTTTGTTTATAATCCCTTCTGGAGTTTTGGGCTTGCATTTTCTGTCTTCTCTTCTGTAAATACGCAGAGGAGACAGCTGGTTTTACTTTTGGCTTAGTTTATGGTTTTACATAAAATTGAAGACCTGATTTAATAGAGTCAGAAAAGATGCAATGTGCTCATCACGACCTTTAATTATTTGTGCAGATTTCTAAATTCACTCCCCAGGTTTTCTGCCTCCTAATAGCTTATTGATTCCGTGACTTCTGTGCCATCTTTCATTCTTCTTTGCTATTTTATTAATTCAATCTAAGGAGAAAATAAACCTGTGGAGCCTATATAGCATCCTTCAAGAAGGGTTCGCTTAGCTGCATCTGGCGGGTTTGGCTGAGCAATTAGTTGCCAGCACGGCTCTTCAGTAAGCCTGTTGCATGCTGCATCCCTCCGCGAGTCGTTAGCGGAAGCAGAAATAGCATTTGAGGTTTAGAAAAGAGCAGCATAGGGACACTGCCTTGTGCTGTGCCAAGAAGAGGAGAAAAATCAATATATAACTCACTGAAGATTTGGCTCATGCATTTATCACTGTTTTTTTCTAGGTGAGGCTGCTCTGTTTCTGGCTCTCCCAATGGCTCACTGTGTTACCTGTCAGTTGTGTCCTTCCCCAGGGGAAACCAGAGCTCCCCTTGGCTTGTGCAAGCCTTTGCGGAGGTGCTCTGTGATTAGGATTTTGCATGGCAAGCAGCAGCCGAAGGTCGCCATCAGCAGCAGGACCACAAGCAATAGTCATAGACACGCTAAACACAATGTGAAAAATCACAGCTACACGATTAGACCTCAAAGCACCTCATTACAGGCATGTCTGTCCTACAGGTGTAAACTCCTGGAATAGATCTACAGAGACTCAGGTATATATGGAAAACAACAAGAATTTATATGGAAAAGTACAAGATAAAGGAAGGGACATTGGCTGTAACAAATACGGAAAATCCAGCTACATCACACATCACCATGGGAATGAGCCTCCCTTTTCCTCTGTTGCAGCTGCCTCTTGTCTTGCTACTACCTCCAGGTAAGACCTGCAATTCCAGCTTGTCTTCTATTTCATTTCTATAAGGTGGCAGTAAAGAATCGATCTCTGAGCACCGTGTGCATCATGCTCCGGGTACATACTAACATGGCTGTTACCAACCAAACTCCTACTGAATCCTGCGCAGAGAGATGTAGGCGGAAAATCTCAGAGGTGGACGCATTTTCAAACACACAAAATAAAAGGCATCAGCTTCAGACCGCGTGCCTTCACACATGGCTTTCCAATAGGAGGAGAACATCACCATTACTTTTTTGTCTTATTTCATCTCCTTCACTGTACACACCTGCTTGTTAATTATGAATTTAAAGGCTAAGTATTTTTCCAACCGCTCTGGGGGAAGCTGTGCTTTCTTGCAAGCTCAGAGCTCCCCTCCACCACATGCGCTGGAAACAGCCTTGCACAGAGCTGCAGGCTAAAATGCAAAACTTAACCTTTCTTTGTGCCCCTCTTGTGCCTCCCCCTTTGCCACGAAAACCTGCCAACTATGTTCAGGCTCTTTGCAAGAGATGGAAAGAAAAAGATAATCAGGCAAATTATAAGGGGGAGATTTTAAAAAGAACAAAGCACCTACTTCTCCCTTCCAAGCAGCTGAAGAAGAGAGGCTTTGCAAGCGTGCTTAAAGCCAACTGGGTGATACACATTTTCCCAACAACTGGCAAAAGTTACTGTAAAAATCACTCCATTGTTTAGCCAGGAAAAAAACCCAAAGCAGCAGAACAGCTTAAAGCATTGCAACACTCGGGAGATACGAGCTGTATTTCGCTACTGCTCGTTTCTAGAGCGTAGGTCCAAACCTCGGCTCACGTCAGTGGTACGTCAGGCCCATGCGGTAAATTGGCAGCAGGGGAAGATGTTTGCAATGCACTAAATGAACCAAGTCGCCAGCGTCGCTGGGAGAAAACCCTGCTTCCCATCTCAGAGGTAGTTACACTCAGTCTTCTGCACGTCTCTCGCTGCTGAAACTGTCCTCATTCTAGCTCATTAACCTGAGTGGCTATTGCTTCTTTAAGCGATAATACTAATTGGGAAGCGGTAAAAGGCAAGAGCTATTTTCCCCACACCTACGCAACACGCAGTACGCACACACAGTGGAACTGCAGCTCTAATTTAGGTGGTGCTTTTCATATAAACTACAGCTCGCAGACTGATCTTTGCAGCTCAGGTTTGCACGTCAGCAAAATTACCCACCTGACGGGCAAAGCCTGCTCCAACCGCACGTGTGCCAAGCAAGCCTCGTTTAAAAGTTAGTCCCGCACAAATTCTGCACAGCTCACATGAAAGGGATTAAACCAGCATTCTCTGATGATAACTGCCAAGCAAGAGTCAAGCAATTGGTGATACCTGATAGGAAATAAGCTCCGGACCAGGGCATTTCTGAAGCAATGCCACGTAGTCACAACAAAACATCGCCTGTGCTGTACAACTCTTACATATTTAAGTGTCTAGAGGTCTCTATTATCTTGTCCTTATTTTAATCTGTGTGTTCCTCCAAATCATCCGTTTCTTTTCCCTTTCCCTCCTAGCCTGCCAAAACTTCTTCCAAAGTAACAGACACTAACAGCCTCCTCTTGAAATCCCTCCACGCACCAGGATCGGTATTTTCCCATGACCACCAATTATTTCCTTCTCCCTCCTTAATTTCTAGAAAAATCTGAAGGGTGTTATTAGACACCAGCTTCTCTGGGAAATCATAGTTTTTCCTACCTGCTTTAATTTCCTCTTCTAACAGATGTAGGTACCACCTCTTCTTCCTCTTGCAAGTGTGACATTCTGCCTGCTAGTCTACAACTTCAAAGGCTTCTTGCTTAATCACTGATCAGAAATGCAGCTTTTCCTCCCTCCCCACCTCCAAAACCACCCAGCGCTGCCCAGAAGTTTGCTGTTTCATCCTTGGAGCTTGCCACTTGCCACCCTGCGAGCAGCAGGAGAAATTAGATAAGCGCAGTATTATTTTTATAAAGTATTGGATTCTGCTTAGAGAAGAAAGAAAGAAAGAAAGAAAGTAAAAGAAAACCCAAAATCCTTGCCCTGTGCCTGAGCTATCAGGGGGAGCATTAAATGGGAGGTGGATGTTTAAAACAAAATGGAGGCAAACAGCCTCACCTGGGGCCCCCAACGAGCACCAGCTATTTAATCAATAAGGGTCAGCAAATGCCCTGACCTCAAGCCAAGCCCTGCATCAGCCTGCGAGCAGCCTCAAGGCTCTTAAGATTATTCAAGCTCTAACATTTTTCAACACAAATTGGGCCACCCCTTCTTGAAACAACCTGAAGACCTTTCTTTTTAACAGGTGATCAGATTGTCAGGGGCTGTAGGGGGGCGATGAGGGAAATTGCCAGACTGACTGGATGCAATTTTAATCCCTCAGATCAGGAGTAAGACCTGCCTGTGAAGGATGAACCTACGGGCTCTGATGAAAAAGTCTCTGCTTCACCTGACAGTGTAAATCTTACTTTGTATTTACAGTTCTGCACAAATATCCTCTCTGAACTGACCAAAAATCCGCACCCCCAGTGACCGGGCTCCTGAACATGCTCTGCAGAGGTGCTAAGGAGGGAAAAAGTTTCCCCAAGTACAGTATAACTTTACTGCCACTTTCTACTTTCTTTTAATCTGTTTCCTCTAACTTCCACGATCTCCAGTTTCCTCCACGTACTTTACATGTCTTTTGCAGCATCCCATCTGCAAACCCAATGCCCTTAACCTGCTGCTCCCTTGATGAGGAGTTTCCCTGGAAGCAGAGCAGCCTTCTCCACCTTCCTCTGTACCAGAAACTCTCTCCAAAGACACAAGCTAACGAGCTTTCATACAACCGCTAGAGAAACCGACTCCAAAAATGGGCTGAACTTTACCAACAGCCACCCAGAGCCGGGGCAGCCAGACCAGAGCCGTCCCTTCATCGTGTGAGCAGCTCCAGGTATCACATCAGTTCTTCAGACAATTTTGGTGTCACTGCTGTTACCTCGGTCCTGCTCTCCTCCCCGAAACCCTTCTTTTTCCTCGGCTTTAGCCTCTGAGCTGCTGATACGCTGCCAAGTGACACAGTGTTGCTGTCATCTCCAAAGACCTTTTTGAAGCTTAAAAGCAGTAGCTTTGAAATACTTTCTCCTTGATGTGGTCTCCCATTTTGGACTACCAAACAGCCTAGCGCTGACACAAAAGCTTTATATTGCCTCCTGCATACAGAGCATCTTCCTCCCCCAGTACAGAAGCGTACAGTCTGGTTTAGGGAGATGGCTGGATACACATTAAATCAAATTCAAAGTGCACGTACCTTGGTACAGTGCCTTCCCATTACCTTCTGAAACCACTGTGCATTTCAAAGCTCCCAGTTCACTTTGCTTTGAAACAATTCTCATCATCTTCACAGCAGGTATCCTATGTATCTCACATCCCGAGGAACACTCGGCACAAAGATTTTATTATTTACTGCTACAGTTGAAGATAATAAATATCTGATTTGACACAGTTAAGTAAAATTGCTTTATCCAGCAACTGACCAAATTGGCCTTCCCTTTACTCACTCACCCCAGCGAGGCGCTGATCTCCAGTTTCTTCATCTGTAATGAGGAGGTAATATGGCTTCACAGGAACGCTGGCAGACCATTTCAAGATTATCCGATGGAGGCACAAGAGATGTAAAGCATTATATCAGGCATTTCATCTGCTGTCGTTGTGGGCCATGTTAAACAACTGGACATGTTCATAGATCACCTGAACACCAGTATTGTATTTGCGGTCAGAGAAGGGCCGTGATAACCGAATGACTATCGCAAGTATTCTGTACCACTAGTGCCTTGACCCAGGTATTCATTAATAAAGTTTAAGCTGTTCAGAAAAATTTATTATCTGGGCGATAAGTTCAGACTTTGCCTCTTAGCTAGGAAGCTTGTCTCTGAATGTGCTATCAAACCTCAAATGTATTCCACCGCTCAGTTAATAACGGCACCCAGTATAAACTCACAACCAACACAAGTCATCAAATGCAGTTAGCGTGCGTACAGAATACAAGAAAAACAAAGACAACCAAACCTGAAGAAACTATCCTCCTACAGGATCTGGAAAAGTACAAGCAAAGAAGTCATGCAAAAATCTAGAAAATAAATTAAAATGATTTAAAAAACCAAGGACAGCCCACCAGAAAGCCATAGGCAGCTTTAGAAATATAGATCATTATTTCATTTGCTTAGAGGGTTCATGTTACAGCTGTGCTATGCAATTATTTTACCACAAACCATTACAAATAAAAACCCTGTTACAAAAAAAAAAAAAAAATCTAAGTATTGACTTGCAAAAAGCAACAGGAGTCTAAAAAAAAAAAAAAAGGCACATACAGGAAAGGTCTTAATTATTGGAGATGAAACTTTTAACATTTCAAGTTGATTAAAACAGCAGGGATTTCAAATTCAGTCCCCACCATATAAATGATTTTCTCATTTGTAGTTTGTTCAGGTTTTACAGCTCCGCACACAGGTGCTGCACTGCGAGGTGTTTATTGACTTCAGCTGAGCTGAAGCTCAACACCCACCACCAAGGAGCCACAGCAGGGCTTTGCTGCCTGGGTCACGGGCTTTAGCAAGTAGCCGGGCTCGCAAGTCCTGAGGCTGCATGCATTTGAGAGAAAGGTGACGAAGGGCAAGTCATTCTTCATGTAGTATTTTTATTTTTACTAAAGAAAACTAAATTTTAACTCCTTTGGCTCCTCATCACGCTGTTTATTCATGCACTCTTGTGTCGCTGCTGTCTGCTTAGACCAGAAACGCTTTGGGGCCGGGACCATTACTGCAATGGGTTTGCATAGCGTCAAAGAAAATGGAGGGTCAAGCCTTTGCTGGTCCTACGCTAAGAAACATTATTAGCAGCCAATTAAAGAGTGCTATTTTCACTGTGCGGGGGACTCTCTGCATGTTAATGAAAGCTGCAAATCTTATCAGACAACCATGAAGGAACCAGCAGTAAAACCATGTTTCCCCAAACAAGCATCTTCCAAGGTTGGAAAAAAATCTTTCTCTACAATAAGTGCTCTGAACTTGATCACTGCACCATCTTGTGGGCTCGAGCGTCGGGAGGTAAAACAGGGGAAATGTTATTTTCCCTCTTCCTGAATTAGAGTACAGGAACACAAAATGCTTACTGTTTTTTTAATATGTCCTTGCACGCTCTAAATCAAATTCCGTCTGTTAAATTCTTAAAATTTTAGGCAGTATTGGGATTGGTTCATAACACTGGGGCTAAAATTGATTTTAAGCATAAAATTGAGACACTAAATTACATGACCTGACAAAAAAAAGGTGCATGTTTGTCCTACCGGACCACTAAATGATGTGTCGACCTTGTCCTTCTTTACAGGAACACGTGAAATGCGATAAAGCTTTGGCAGCACAAAGTCAATCAGATGCTATGAACGTTGCTGAGCCTGAGCCCTGGGCGAGCGGAAGAAAGGCCAAACGCCCCCCGGCTATTTTGAGCCTTCACTCTTTGCTCCGAGCAACTCAAGAGCCATTGCCTGCAGCATCTGAGAAATTACAACAGACAAAGCATTTGCTAGTGTGGCAGCTGGAAGAAAACAAACCCATAAATTTTCCTTGCACGACACTAATATCATCTTAGTTGTTCCTTGCCAGAAACCAGCAACTCCTTTGACAGTGCCTTGCTTCTCTCACTAATTTGAAATGACGGAGAGGAGCTGAAAAATTAACTGCTCTTCCATCTACCTTCAAGAGAAAAGGAGTGAAACTTCACAATTCAGGACCTACTTCATTCTGAAAAGGTAAAATATGCGGTATATCCCTTCCTCCCTTCTCATTAAGTGGATATAGCCAGCTAAAACTGATTCTGCTGAAATAGCAGCTACCAAGCCAAGAAAGAGCACACCTTTAGATTTTAGTTAATAGCTGGAATGTATTAATTATAGTAATTTATGGCTTTGCATGAGCAATTATTTTAACACTGACGTAGATATGATTGTTTTATAATACTAATCAAGAAATGATGATGATAACCAGCATTTATGTGAAACATGGTTTCATTCCCATTTACAAAAAGGAAACGGAGCACTCGCAAGGCAGCCAGTTCCCCACGTTAATTCTCTGCCCCCGATGACACGAGCCACGCCACACTTGCTTTCCCGTCCTTCATCGTTTCCATGCAACATTGGAAAGAAGCAGGGATGAAGCCAATGCACCGTCCCTGGCACGTGCAAGGAAACCATTTGCACAGCGCCCATCCTAATTCATTCTACCTCAACCGTGACGCGCGATGAGCTGCCTGCAGTCACACGACAAATCCCCTGAACAGAGACTACAGGTCAGTCCCGTCCCATCTTGTTTAGTGCCCTATATAAAAAGGAGCCTGAGGATTTGAGTCTAGTTACTACTAAATGCATGTTCACATCACAGAAGTGATTTTTGCGGTTGGCATCCTCTACCCCATCTCAGTGCAGAAGGAGAGACGCAAACGGGAAGACTATTACCCAGAGCAGCCACCCTCCATTAGGTCAGCAGCCACAGCACGTATTTTGTGGATAATACATAATCACTGTGTTTTCTCTCGCAAATGAATTACTACATAACATTGCCATCTCTCTTATTGCTAAAAGCTGGCACTCAGCCATCCTTAGCTTCACTGCGTAAGACTTTTTTTTTTTCTTTCTTTCTGCTTTAATCCTTTCATCTATTTTAGATTTATCCGCGGGTTGTTGGCTGTTGTTACGTGCCAAGGACTCCTGCCAACTCTTATCTTAAACCTTCAGAAAATCCAAAATAATTGTATTTTAAAATCAGGATTTTTTTTCTGTTGCTTATTCCCCAACTACCAAAAGTAGATGCGCTCCAAATGTAATCAAAACAGCATGATTTTATTTCCCTTCCCCCCCAAGCACTGTAAGATAAATAGTAAGATTATATGAGCTCCCATGTAAGATCACAGTAATATGTTTAGGACACCTGTTTTGTTCAAAAGGCACCAGATTCTAATAGGAACAACATTCATTCATCTTAGCAAAACCCAGCCTGTTAGAGCATCCCTGCTGAGGAATGTTGGTTTTGATGAAAACAATAAACAAGGAATACTAAAACGGAACTCATGAATAGTTAACTATAATAGATACCACCAACTTGTAACCTCAATAAACGCAGATAAACTGTTTCCTGCTCACACAAGCATTCCCAAATCAAGCCTTTGTTTTAATGAGATAATTCTGATACATACTAGAAAGAACAAACCATTACAAAAACAAGTTGCAGCAAACCTATATTGAGCAGATGGAACAGCACATTAAACAGTCGAGCAAAAATTTGCCGAGTTGTTTCTGTTTACTGAGGGCATGTGGCTACACTTACCTCTAGCATCATTAACGGCGTACAGAATCTCATTTTAAAAAAGAAGGCAGATTCCTTGTGCTCTTTCTGAAACCTTTAAAACCATTTTTATTTCCAACACGTATCAGCTAAGAAACATCTTCTGTCAACACATTCTAACAAACAAGCTCTCAAAAATCAGGCAAAAATACTTTTGTTTCATTAAACACTTGGAGCAGAATGTAACTGTACTTTAAAATTTTAATTAACATTGGAGCAACCTGTTCTTCACACTGCTCAAATACACGTTCAGGTAAAAAGAAACAAATTAGTTCCAAACAAGTTTTGCATACTCCATTACCCAGGTTGAATGTTTATACTAAACCCTGCACATTTCACAGTAATTTTCTTGGGAAAAATCCCGATGAATTTACCTGCACGTTATGGTGTCCGGCACTCTATTGCTTTTTGACATTTCTCTGAAAAACGTTAAACCTGTTCTTCCGTGATCGAAGTACGTAACTCTGACTTTTCAGTGAGAGAAACCTCTGTGAAATCCCACATTTCATATAATTTACGCCCCAAGCACAGATGTATGCGCTAGCTCACCGGTGCCATTAGAGGGACAGGGACACTGCCCTGCGATGCCAGATGGGCAGAAACAAGTCACAGCATCTTTCTTTCAGGTAACCAGTCCGGAGGTAAAACGGTCAAGAAAACAGATTCAGGTCTTTACCTAAACTACACAGGGAAGTGCCGTCACAGCTGGGGCAGTCCCTGAAGTCTCGTCTGTGACCCAGGACCGGAATAACGCTTCCCTTCCGCCGTCACCACTGCTTTTTCCCTTGTCCCATCACGAAAATACACAAGCTCACACCGTGACAGTTGTTTTATGGACTACGAACCCCTGGGTAAAGCTGTATCCCTGCTTTTTATTTTATGACAACCAAGAACCGTTCACCTAAATTACTACGGTAAAAATATCGCTCATCACAAACTACCATTTTGACTGTTTCGTTGGCTGTCCTGAACAGCTTTTTCCCAGCCACACCCCCTCCGACAAGATTTCCAACTGGGTGAAAGTTCCATCACTTTCAGAAGCAATACCAAGGTATCTTCTACTTGGAGCTGTACAGTTAACATTGCTTTGATCCTTGTTGGCACAGAATGAGCATGCACTCACAAGGAATTATTTTATTAACGATGTTTACCTTTTTCAAAAAGCAGACACTAAGTAAGACTGTACTAAAATCTTTCACTTGGTGACACCAAGTGGGCAAAACGATCAGCAACATCTGCATTAAATCTCAGCGGACATGCTCAGTCGCCCTAGGTTTGATGAGACTCCTGCATTCCACAGCTCCTATAAAGACAGCATTGAAGCGTTACAGCCTGCCAGTTATGCTGACATAATGAATCTAATTGGAAAGTTCTGGCCTCAGATGCTGTTTTTCTCATTCAAGCACCTGCATTTTAAGTCCCCAAGATTCCCCCAAAACCCTTTAACTTCTGTTTATCAACCTCCATTGTACAGCCATCTTAGAATGCGTCATTATCACAAAAGCAGCCTTTTTTACTCTCACTAGCGACACTGAAGAATGCTGACAAGTTGCAGAGTACAAGTCTCTCTTCCCTTTCTCCACATCTGGCAAGTGATTTTAGATTTGCACATTTGGATCATTATTTAGAAGAGATGCAGAACATTGACCAGAATGCTATTGCTGCAGGAACAGATTCTGCTACCTCTGTAGCAGACTTTAAAATTGAGGCCAAAATAATGAAGAAACAGCAAGCCTGGAAACAAGCTACACAAATAGTTGCATTTGCTTTTCTTGCTGTTAGGGGTATTTAAGGCCTAATCTCTCCAGCAATTACAGCAGCAGTATTAGTATCACTTGTTTAAACTGTTTAAAGCAAGTACATTACCAAACACCAGACAGAATGCTTACACAACTGAAACCCACTTACGTTATCTTGCAGTAATTATACTGCAGTGTGTATACATCTACTTTATCATATTATAGCAAGTCACAGGAGTGCTCAGCATGCTTATTAAAAATGTGTTGCGTAATGGAAAGTCATTCCTTAAGGCAGTAAAGTGACAAAAACAGACCCAGTTGTTTTTGAGAAAGAATTTTAATGTATGTGCAATCAAAATGGTGTAACTGTTACCACTTCTTAACATCTTAAGGCAGAAAAATAGCTAGTCTTTACAAACACTAGTCTCCACAAACCCTAGTCCCCAAGCTCACGCGCATGTTTTATTGGATTCCTTCTTCCTCGGACAAGATGTTTTCAGCATAAACACCTGTAATACAACAGCATGGATAAGTTAGCCATTCAACACTAAGTATTAACCCATTTGTTAATGTAAGGGATATCATCAGAAAAACCTTTGCTCACCACCAGTCAATCTGCCGGTAATTCCAGCAATTTTTGGTTAGTTTCATCATATGATATCTTTAGGTAAATTGATACATTTCTAGCAGAAGCAAGACCTTTATCCCTTTGCTCTACAGTGCTGTCAGCAAACTGTAGTGCAGAAGACAGCTGCTCTTATACATATCCTGCCCATATTTTAGTCTAATGAAGTATTTTTTGGCCTAGAACTTCATTAATTATACTTCTAGAGCTAAGAATATACAGAAATAGAAACATAGCCAATGAGAATGTTCTCAGCTAGGTAACGTTTCTGAGACTGTAGCCAAAAAGCATCACGTTAAACTAACAGCACACCAAATATTAAACTCACCCAGAAGAATCTCCTGCCCTTGCTGTCTCACTGCCTTCCACAGGGCTTGTGAAGAGCTGTAACATCAATTGGTAGACATTAGTAACAACTAGTACACGGCAGCCGAGACCTGCAAGCTGTACCTAAACATAGAGATACCAGGAAATAAGTATCACAGGGCTTTAAATGTTGAGGAAGAGAGGAGGGAAAGCAGATTGATTTAAGCTATAAATTTTGAACCTACAAAATATGCCTCTCAAGTTTTCGGCAGCCTATAAGCCTCATTTATTCTCAACTTAGATTCCACCAGGTATAAAGCTCTACATGGTCCAGTGAAATTCATCACTTACCTTCACATTAGGGCCATCTCCAAAGAGCGACCTGCTCCCAGTCCCAATTGTGTCCCATTTACCTGGCAAGACCAGGCTCTGCAGATGAAGTGAAAGAGATGGACGTGAAGCTATGTTAGGTATCACAAGAGCACTTTTCACAGAAAGCAGGTATAAATAAAAGTTGCCTGATTAGTTCTAGAAGACAAATTCCTAGAACTCAACTCTGCATGCACGTCGCTGTATTTCAGACAAATAAGAAGGTTATCGTCAGTTCTCGCATCTGACGGCACTTCCTATTCAGGGTTATCATCATCAACAGCCAACAACTTTTGCATTTGACGACTTAAAATGCAGTAACTGTTTCATCTTGAACCAACAGTTGTACATTTTCCCCTTTGTTTATAAAAGGCATTAGCTCTGTTAACTTAATGGTACGTAAAATTAGTTTTAATCAGTTTTTATTTAACTTCTTAAGATGTAATTGTTACAGGTTATTTTCGACTAACAGTCCTGTATTTAACTGCTTTACATCATTAGCATGTACGTAAAGGCCTGGAACTTTCTTAGCAACTTTGCGCATCTTAGTACAAAATAAACTTTAACTTACTCTTTACTTCAGGACATCTTTCTGCTGTGGGAATAAAAGCAAAAGAAGCATTACTAGAATACTCTTCAGCACCAATTTTAGAAAATTATGAAGTAGGTTTATCCAGAAAAACAAAAAGCCCAGAACCTCACCACCAACAGTCTGCTTATAATTCCACTCATGTTCGCATTTATATCGCGAAGCACCAAAATCTTTATCAGATAGCTTTCAGTAGTCAACAATCCTCTCTAAAACTGGTTTTATTCAGGAAACTTGGAAGTCTCCCTTACGCAGCTTGCCAGACGGCATTCCCCACAGGGGCAGGTTTTAAATCGAAATTCCACACTGTCCTGGTTTCGGCAGGGATAGAGTTAATTTCCTTTCTAGTAGCTGGTATGGTGTTTTGGATTTAGGATGAGAACAAAGTTGGTAACGCACTGATGTTTTAGTTGTTGCTAGGTAATGCTTACACTAGCCAAGGACTTTTCAGCTTCCCATGCTCT
>NW_008794371.1:1105766-1106303 GCF_000699145.1 Aptenodytes forsteri | reverse complement strand
GGGCGAGCGGCTGCGTGGCGCTCAGTTGCCGACTGAGATTAAACCACGACACACACAACGTCAATTCTAAGGTTGTAACGTTCGCTGCACAGAAAGGGTCTGGCACATCGAACAAACAAAAAAGCGACCTGTTCGCCAAAAACAGCGCCGTAAAAATGAACACCCGCAGAAGGCACGCGAACGCCAAGCACTGAGGACGCGAGTCCCACCTCCGCAGCCCTTACGGGGCTCCGAGCTCGGCAGGACTCTGCCCCAGCAGCACGTGAGGCTGCGAGCAGCGAGGGACTAGCCCGAAAGCGGCCAGGAGGCTCCCGAGGAGGAAGGAACCGGAGGCGAACAGGCTTCGCCCTCCCAAGCCTCTTGCTCCAAGCTCCGCCATTTCGCCGAGGGCATCGCCGCCCCGACTGCGGCTCAGGCAGCGAACGGCAGCAGCACCCGGCGCTACCTCACACCACGCCCGCAAGCTCCCAGGCCTCCCAACCCGGCCCAGCCCCTTTGAACTTACCGGGGAGCCGTTTAACAGCAGCCCTAGCGCCG